>NC_091019.1:55119931-55425620 GCF_041296385.1 Aphelocoma coerulescens
AGGGCAATGGAGCTGGTGAAGGGTCTGGAGCACAAGTCTGATGAGGACTGGCTGGAGATGGAGAAAAGGAGGCTTAGGGGGGACCTTATCATTCTCTACAGCCACCTGAAAGGAGGTTGCAACCAGGTGGGGATCAGTCTTCACTCCCAGGTAAAAAGCAATAGAACAAGAGGAAATGGCCTCGGGTTACTCCAGCATAGAGGGACATGGTTTAGTGGTGGGCTTGGCAGGACTGGTTTAACAGCTGGACTCAATGATCTTCAGAGTATTTTCCAACCTAAACAATTATATGATTTTCAAGAAAAACTCTGGATAGATTCATTTTCATAGAAGCTGCTGAATAACTCCCCAAATTTAGTCCCAAAATTTCAACAACATTGTCAAGAAACTCATTTAGTCATTCTGTACACTCTCAAGAGAAAGGATTATAGCTTTACTTATATTTTGGACGACCCCAAGCAACTCTTTGTACTTAGCAAATAAAAACACATTCAAATAGCATTGACTCACTCTCAAATGTGCACATGTGCCCAACAGGCAGTCAGTTCTGCTCAGAAATAAAATTGAAATTATTATAACCAACTCAACACTTGATTTTTTTTAAGCCTTTTTCTGTGTCATTTGCACCTTTTCACTGAGTAGAATTACTTTGGTCTTTAAATTATATTTTTCTCATTGAATTTCCATGTTGCATGCTCCTTTGCATGTTTCATTGCTCAGCATTATCATTCATTAATGTTTCAGCTGCTTTCTTTTGTCTGCTGCCCTTCTCCTGTTAACATCAAGTTTCTTTGCTAGTCAAATAAGTTATCCCACTCTTTTTATAAAGCCTTGGTTACGACTTTAAAAAAAATAAAAACAAGGGGATACAAAATCTTCAAATGGCTTATTAGAATTCAGTATGACTGGCAAGTGTCATTTAAAAAAGAGATACTGCACCTTTAATAAATTTAATCCACGTCTGATTACAGAGGAAGAAAGCTCTTTTTTAATCTTACAGGGCTGGAATATTGCAATAACTGTTCCATCTGATTTTAAAAATAAGATTTGCTAAAGGTCAACGTATCTCCTGGCCACATATGCAGCAACATTGAAATTTCCTTGGCCAGGGAATAAAAAGATTCTATCATTAAAAATAAAAGCGCAAGGACATCTTGCAAGCCCATAGGGTTTTTAGAAAGAGAAGGAGACATTTCGTTATCAACTAGCAATCATAAGATTTTTAAGCAATATCTCTAATCTGCTTCTCTTCCCCCCACCCCCGCTCCCCACAACCCCCCTTTCCTTTTCACATCAAGGTCTTTTTATCTTCCAATTTTGCATCTAAAGATGAGGTGAATGCCATTAGCTCAATTCAACCTCAAGTGTAGTCAGATGTGCCTGTGATTTCTGAAAAGCACTGTCTAAGGTCACATTAAAATGTATAAGAGCTTTTCTATTCCTGAGAAGGGGGCTTATTACCCATCCATGGTGTAAGGGAGTAATGTCAGTGGCCATAGACTAGGGTGAAAACAAAAGAGATACCAGGGTTTCAGGCTTTTGTCAGAGAACCTCTCTGCCTCCCTTTTATTGCTGTCTGAAGCCCTACAGATAGCGCCACAGACTGTAAACTTGGGCAGAGCTGGGGGAGAGAAAAACAAGTTAAACAGGCTCACACTCTCCTCCCCTGAACCCTCATCTCCAAAAGCTTAACTCTTTCTGCAAAAATAAAATCTGAAAGCAGCACTCCCCACCCACTGAGGGGTTTTGCTCCACTTGCTTCCCAGATGGGATTGCCACCACCGTGGGGGCCACCAGCGCTCCAAGCCTGCCAGAGACAGTGGCATCCACTTTGCTTTGAGCACGCCAGTGTTCTCGGAAAAGAACCCTGGTAAACGCTCCTTGGGATTAGAGTCAGGACAAGATCAGAGCTGCAAAATTTGGCAGCATCTTGGAGTGCCATTTTTTTTTCCTTAAATTTAAGAAGGGCTGCCAAGAAAAGTTAATGAGTGTTTACCTGGGCATGATGTCCATATTTTCCTGCAATTGAATTAAGGAGCTGTCACTCAGGGATAATGCGAGTCATCAGTAAAAAATATTACAGTACCAACAGTTTCTGTTTTCCTTCTTTCTTTCTTTCTTTAGGAAAAAAAATTACCAGTCAAAAGAAAAATTCAATTACAGGGGTTTTTCTAAAACAGATATTCATGGCCTGTTTTAAAACACTTTTCAAATGTAATTGTATATTTTAGACTCAATTCCTGTCTCAGACCTTTCTGTGTGATCTTATAGCTTTAAATACCTTGTAGATATCCCTTCAGGGCCATGTGCATGGCTGACTTGCAGCAGTCTGATGTCTTTAAGAGACTGCAGGCATGCTCTTTCTACTGTACAACTCTGCACTGAACTCCCATGACCTGGTACAGAAGATACACTCTCTTGGTGATCTGCTGCTGAAGCTGCAGGTAGGCCTTTTCTGGAAAAACAAGGGATAATTTCCACAACTTCAACTGCCTTTTGCCCTAAGGAATGGGCAATCTAAAAGCATGAGACAGGTTTTTTCTTCCTTTTTTTTTTTCCCCCAGCAGCAGGTCTGATTCATCTCCTCTCCAAAGCACATTAAACACAATCTAATTTATAAAGGGTGGGCCAAATGTATTCAGGGCATAATACTTCTGAATGCTACACTAAGAGTTAATCTGACCCATAATTTTCCACCTTGGTAAATTTTCCCATCTTGCAACAGTGATGCCAGTTAAGTGACTCACTGTGATGAGATAATGTAGTGACTTAATTACCATTGTGAACAATGAAGTTACCGTGCCATTTGTGCACCTTAAAATGGCTCACAAGCTAGTAAAGGTAATTCCTGGCTTTACTGTGTTCCATGGAGCTTATTAGAGGGAGTAACAGATTGATATATCTCTTTCCTTGTGAGTAGGGTTGAGACCTTCTGCAATATTTTTTCATGGCACTATATGTTTTCAAACCTTGTCTCTGAACTCATTAGCTTTTTCCCATGCAAGCAACTCCCTGTGAAAAGGGAGCTAAGGCATGTTTGCAAACTCCAGGCAGCAACACAGATCTGTAATGCAGTCTGCACAATCATTGTGGCATGCAAAGAAAATCGCTCGTGCAAAGGAGGCTTTGACGTCTCTGAGATGTGTTTTGTCTCGTAGACAACATTAGCTTGAGTGGAAATCACTCTGTTTCTATGTGCTGACAGTGCAGTTGACATGTACAGGTGATCCCAGTATAGGTTTCATCTATTCCAAGTACAAATAGCAATGAATATTCAGCATCCCAGGCTTTTAGCCCAGGCAAAGCAAAACCTCTCTTCAAGTTGCCCTGCTCAAGATGGTATCCAAAGGCAGGCCACCTCTGTGCACTGCAGAGACAAACTAGCTCTTCTAATCCTTGTGGAAAGATACAGCCTGCTGTCTTTGTCCCTTCCTGAGAAAAACTGCCATCAGTTGGACAACAACCATTCCTGGCCTCATGTGACAACAGATAAAAAAAACCTGAGCTCTTGGGTACATCACTGTATTTACCCTATTTGTCCTTTGGTTGTGTCAGTGTTGTCACTTTCTGTGAAGCCCATGGAGCACAGGCAGCCTTTACCCTGGCCTCACCATGTCAAGCCAACACTTGACCTCAGTACAAAGCACACCTGGTGCCTCTCACAGGACTGAAAGCACTTCCTCTGCAGACTCCAGCTAGCCTGGGATCAGAAGGATGAGTTAAATACATAACTTCAAAAATAGTCAAAGTTTCAGTAGGCTACTTGGTTGGTTTCCACACCCCACATGCCAAATACATCCTCTAAATTACTTCCTTATTTGTCATTTATGTACTTTTGAATTTTAATGAATAGTTCTCTCGTTCTTTGCCAAACTCCTATATTCATAGAAAGCTGGCATTTCACAAATATCAGAGTGCTGCTAAGTGAACCAACCTCAGAGAAACTCAGGAATCATCATTCAAATTCCTTGTTAAAACAGGAAAACAGCTAAATGACATTTATCTGTTAAAATACAAATAATATTTCTGCTTATCCTTTCAGTGCCCCTGCACAGCCTTAGAATGTCTCCTAACGTGTTTGGGCTGCAATTCTGTTGTGATGTTTTGAGCTCAGGTTTCAAAATCTGCAGCAATATGAACCAGATTGGGATCTCAGTTTTCTGCTGTTCTTTTTAATAGGAAGGCTCATAAAGAAATTGACCCCTCTTTCTTTTTTGGCAGCCATTTGACAGTAGATCATCTTTCTTTTAGTAACCTACATCACTGTTTCCACAGTAATACCGCAGTATTTCCACAGTAATACTGCAGAGCACGGACATTAGCATATTGATAACTACAGCAATGTGAAATATTTGTTTCATATTCATCTAGTTTTGTTCTATTTATTTATTTCTTTAGAAGGAAGGGGCTTTTTTCTGATAAGCAATCTCTGACTTAAGGAACAGCTATAATTTTGTTTACGGAAGATGAAAGACCTCCTCAGAGATCAAGGAAAAGAAACAGGGAAAGAAACAAAGGTGAAATCAACCCAGGTGATTTTTTCCACAGAGCCTTCCAATACAAAGCATTGGCAAAGAAAAGCAAAGACAGGTATGAGACACTGATCACTGTATCCTCCTTCAGCACAGAGAAAAAGATTTTAGAATCAAAAAGCATTAGGCTATCTTCTGTGATGAGAGATGGCTGCTTGTTTAGATGGTCTCCACTAAAACAGAGAGTGACAACTTCTCAGGTACAAAATTGGCTTGTTATGTGGGCTTTAAAATACTCTGAACGGAGAAGCTTTATGCAAAGAATCAAGTGTGTGCTTTTAACACACAAAGACAGAAGCTGAGGATCTGAAATCGGAGATGAATAATAAGAGTACTAAAGTCATAAAGTGGCTTTATGTGAATGGAAATTCTGTATGGGAAACAAGCAAGAAGAACTAGAAGTATCACTAAATAATGGAATATATGAGTGCAAGTGAAACCTTGTAAAATGATTCTCATAACCAGAATATCAGTACCGACAGGTTCAATTTATATAGAAGAGATGCAATGGGAAGAGACAGAGAAGGGATGGTTTTGTATGTGAAAAACATCTCCAATGCCAGCAGATGACAATATGAAAATGGAGAATGGGGTAGTGAAGTTCTTGGACAAAGACAAAAGGAATGAAAATCAAAGGGGAATCTACAGGAGGTAAACGCTATAGATCACCAAGACTGGAGGAAAGGAAGAATAATAATTCTTGGACCAACTCTCAAGATACTTGTAACCACAGGATACCCTCCCCACTAGAGAGTATAATTTCCCAGATATTTACTGTGCAGCTAGAGCAAGATACAGGTTACATCAAAGAGATTTTTAAATAGTGTGGGAGACAGCTTCATAATCCTGACAGGAGAGATTCCAACTGGTAGAAAAGTCAACCTGGAAGTAATTCTTCCTCAGAGGCTTGAATTAATCATGTAGAAGCAACCAGTAAAGAAACTTAGAGTGAGTTAACTAACATTTTTTTGCCCTGAGAGGAAAGGATTCATGGCAAAGTATACATTTTAAGAAGCCATATTCTGAGTACAAATGCAATTTAAATCCAATACTCCTGCCTTCAAATCAGTGACAAAGCAACCATTGATTTTGTTCTTTGATGCTAGCTTCATCTTCATCTAGAATAAATTCACATTGAGATGAGAATTTGCAGCACACCAGTAATTCTGCACAAAGGGCAAGGATTCACCCATGAGATGCTACAGAGACACTGTCTGAGACACCAAACCCAGGTGCCAAATCCTACCACCTAGTCAAGAGAGAGACATCTCCCCAGGGTGTTCCAACCCACCTAAGATCTGATTGCCCTCTGGATACAAGTAGGATTTTATGTGAAATACCTTAGACACCTACAGTTAGGAAGAATTAATCCCCTGCTGGATCCTCATGCGGATACTGTTATGCTCCCACTAAGAATATTTTTATGTGAAGCAGTTAACTCTGACGGTATCCATATGGAGACCGGATAGGAAATAGTTTCAGTGTTGCATACTGTATCCTACTTTTCCTATCTAAAGAAGACTGACGGATATATTAAAATTCATCTGTGAGAAAGCAAGCTGTGAAATCTCAAAGTACATAGGAAGTGATTGTTTTTAGGGTCTACATGAAATTCTCAGCCATTGTTTAATCATCAAATGGTGGTCTGGGGTATTTTTTCCCATTTTTGGTTTTGAAGCTAGAAATAAAGCTCTCAGGCAGGAGGGCAGAGGCTGGCTTCTCTTATTGACATCTTTCCATCTCTTTTTCTGAGACAGATTACTTCCCTGTCTTCTTCCCAGTAGAATCACGTATACGTTTCCCCCCATTTAAATTAATCTTTAGTCAATAAGAATGAGCAATTGCAGTGGACACCCTATTATAGAGATTCTTTTTATGCCATGTGTAGTATCATTATTAATTTGCTATTTCTACTAGGCATGTCTTACCTGGGATTTCATTTGCCATTTTTACAGCCACATCATTACCAATGTCTTGGGCACAACTCTGTGTATTAGTTTGCAATGGTTGAGATGCAGGCATTTGTCTTCGTTTTAAATTAGTCCCCTTTTTTCTTGCAGAAATTCTTGTTACTCTTTCCTAAGGGAAGTACTTTGCACTTTTTACTACTAAATTTAAACAAATTTCTAGTACTAATATTCTCCAGATCATTTGTATTTCTCCTTCTCTCAGCTTTTGGAATCACAGAGCCAGTTATACAGTGATGACGGAAACTCTCATGGTTTCTTGTAGCATGAAATCTAGGGCTAGCAGCAAAGCCTAGAACACAGAGAAAAATCTTCAGACTGTGTAAATCAGCAAAGCTCCTTTGATTCAGTTTTCACAAGGATGTGGCTCTAAATCTCTAGCATGTGTTCAAAAAATGTAGTCCAGTTAATGTGGAAGAAAATCCAAGTGCTATTGTTCTTTTGAAGACTGAAGATTATTATTCATGAAATGCACTGGGACAAGAGAAATCTCATAAAGAAAAAACAAACTGAGAAAAAAACCAAATATGTAACACTTAAAATTAACTTGAAGATTTTTATCTTAGTATGGAAAATAATTTTTCTACCATAGATTTGAGATGTTAATAAGTTTTCCCTTATGCAGACTAACTTGAAAAGAATACAAATGTCATAATCTGGATTAAAATCATTCCTCCTCTATTTGAGATATACATCTCATAATCAAGAATATCCAGGTCCCCCTTTCACAGGCACTGCTGTATTCCCCAGGGGTTTTCCATGCTGAAGTTAACTTATGCAGGTAGAAAATTTAGACAGAGTGAGACTTAGAGCACTAACATACAGGGCTGGAATTTATACATGTGAAAAAAATGGATTAACTAATTTTAAAACTGTGTTTTCTAGATGCACGCTGTCTCTTAAGGGCTGTCTGTTGCCTCCCCTGGGTTCTCAGAGCTCTCTGTAAGCTCAGAGTTGCAGCCCCTTACTGGATAATCACCAAAGCAGCTTGTGATAAGTATCACACACAGTGAAGGAAGCAGTTCAGAGTTTCTGAAGGTAAGGTAAATAGGCCTCCATTAATTGGAAAGAGCACTCTTTAATTACTTTTCTAGCCCAGACTAGCCTGTTCTAATATATATCATAATTCAGAATACAGTAACTAATGTCTACAGAATTTTCATTACAAAGGGTGAAGAGCTAACTTTTTGGGAGCCAAGGGTAGTTATGCCATTGATTTTAACAAGGTCAAGAATTCACCACAGATAGATAAAGTTGTTCCTCACTAGCTCTCTGTGCTTGTGTGAGCAAGAGCAAGCCATTGCTCCAGACTCCTGTGGTCTCTCCCACAGCTTGTTTTTATATTCAAGCCCATTAGCACAGGGACTGTCTCCCAGATTCGTTTGACTGGACGAAGAGGGTGGGAAGAGCACCACACAAAAGGTCTCAGAGTAGTTAAAAAAGGCTAATAAAAATATGAAATAAATGTAAGCAAGATTTCTGAGCACCAGACACACAAGAACATAAAACCCACCCTGGATCAGACAGCAATCTGCCCAGTGTGTGCCCAGTGATGGATGTTTGGGGAAGAGGCAAAGATGCAGCTCCAGGCTGGGCCTTGTCTCCAGTTTACCTGCCAAACCTCCCTCAATCAGTTCTAAAGATCTCATGAAGCAGAGTTTATTCTGAAACATACGGTTTAGCAAACACCACCAGAATTTCATGAATATGTCTAATTCTTTTTTTAACTAATTTTTGCTTTTCACTTCCACTATATCCTATTCTCCATTTTGATTATGTACTGCACAAGAAAAAGGAAGGCTTTGTTGTTTTAAACCTAGTAATTTCACTGAATTGTGAAAATCAGAGCCTAATCCTCCCCTAATGACATTCTCTGCAATATTAATTATATACCTCAGAAGTTCCTTTCCAAGCTAAAAAGTCCAACTCTTTCCAGTCCGTAGTGCATGGAAGGTATTCCTGCATCTGGTAAAACACATCACATTTCTCCATAATTGCATTCAGGATTTAACATACAGATATGCCATGAACATACATAAGAACATAAAGATGCTTCTTATTTTTCCCACTATTCTTTACCTAAATATTCCTAATCTTCTCTTTGCATTTCTTGAACTGACCCTTCTGAACAACCCTCTAAAATTATTTAAACATTTCTGGGCAGCTATACCATCCTGTCCATAGTGATATATATATAGATAGATGGTATAAATATAGATGATATATAGATATAGATAGATATAGATATATAGACATGAGCAGACAAGGATTTTAGGGGGAGTTCTTCCCTCTGTGTAACTATTTTGCAGTTACCACCATTGAATTTCATTTGCCATCTAAAAAAAGAGTCTCTCTGGATCATGGGATACTTCGATCAAAGCTATTAAATGAGTGCTATCAGAAGTCAATTTTGGTAGATAACACTTAAAAATATTTTTAATAATTGATCCTATTTTATCCTACTCAACTCCAAATTATTCAGGAGTCTGACTAGGTTGCACAGTCTCACTGGAGTTCCCACTGAAAATGGGAAGCAATATTGATGGCACAATGGATCATACTGATGCAATCTTATAGGAGCAGACAGCACACAAGAAGACACAGTTGATGCTCCATGTGGCAATTACAGAATTTAGCTGTAGCACTTCGGTTGAATACTTGTACCATCTCCTAATTAAATGATTCCACTTCACAGGACTGCCATATAGTCCTCTGATTGAGTAAATAAAGGACTGTACAAACTTCTATCATCTTAGCAAAGTTTTTTTTCCTTTTCTTGTTTTCCTTTTCATCTTTGACAATCCCCCTACTTCTACACCTATCATAATGTAGGAAGTATAAGAATGGAAAACAATTTTAAAGAATAAATAAAATAAAATGTTATGGAACTCAGCATCCCTGGGGTACATATGTTTTCAAAAAAACCACCTCCAGATATCCTTAATTATATGCTAAATTTCTCCTGATTCTGATTAAAGAAAGCCTACATTATTTTTCAAAAATTAAGGTATTCTATATAAATTATATCTAGGATAACAAAGAATATCTCCAATCACTAAGCCAAGGAGAGAATCATTTAGTAAGTAACGGCAGGAGCCTGATGCCATCCCTCCACTGCACAGGCTATCAGCCAAAGAGCACCACACAGCTGCAGTTTTAAAGAAGGATTTTTGGAGTTCTGTGATGTTATTTAAAAAAAAAAAAAAAAAAAAAAAAAAAAACACGTTTTCCACTTGCATTCTCAAGAAAATAAAAGCTTTTCAGACCCTTTACTATATTTATAAATGAATAATCTAAACTAACATATAAAGACATTATATTTTCACAAGTACAGATATAATAATAAGCACATAAAATGCATGGTTATGCTTTTGTAGATATGAATAAGGATATAGTTATTCTATAGGGTCTATAGGCCTATAGGAGAATTATCTACTGTAATGTCAGGGACTAAAGGATGTCCTATTATTTAATAATTTCATATAGAACACGTAAGATATGCAGTTAGTGGAAAACTATGAAGAGATCGTAGTCCTTAAATGATTTAGAAACTATCAACATATATGACATACCATCACTCTTAGGTTGTTACCTTCTCCTGAAAAAAAAGTGTGAGACAAACGAATCTTTTCTAGAACATCCCTGAACTGGATGATAGGTGAATTGCCATAGCATTTCTTATGTTCACACATCACACAAGGCTCATAGCTTACTGGCAATTTTATTTTGAAACAAACCTCATGTGCTGTTTAGGATGCATCAGTAATTTCAACTTTTAGTACATAGACTGGGACTGGCTTTTACAAATTTTAAATTTACCTTGTAAATCTGGAGAAGCCCAAAATTAGGTTCTCTTCCTCTGTATACAAAAATGACACGTGGTTTGCAAAATGTTTCCCCAGAAGGAGAGCACTAATCCCGAGTACTGTGTGAATATTACAAACTAAAGCCTATGAAAGTTTTTTTTCCAAGAGTAGCAATGGCTAAGACAACACATCAGTGCTTTATTTATCAGCAGGGCTCTCTCTGCCAACTCCAGCCACTGGCCATGAGTGTTCATGCACTCATACACACGTGTGCACCCGCACACGCAGCACACTTGTTGTTGCTGTTAAAGTATTTCCTTCCTTTCATCCAGAGGGCATTACAGAGGATTAACCAGCTCTCCCTTTCTTCCCAGAACACTGCGATTCTCCAACCTCGGAATTCGTGTAATTCTGAAATCAAACTGGAGGAGGTTTTCCTCATTCTGTGCAGATCAAAGGCAAACGGGGGAAAAAAAACAAAATTATGCCTCATATACAATGCAAGGGCCTCTTCATTTCTAAGCTATGCAGATGACCCCTCCGCAAAAATAACAATCTCTAGGAACTTGGAAGAAGAAACTGTAGTCCCAGTTGCTTTGACCTAAATAAAGTGTCTGTGTAATTATCTTCAACAGGGCCTGCCAAAACATCATTTTATACTGTTCAAATGCATATTCTAAGAGGGGATGGAAATTTGAGGGACAGGATGGCAAGCAAACTACATTTTATTTCTCTGAACAATTAGAAAGATTATAATAATACAGCAAATACTGTGCATCCTGCCACTATGTGCCATCTTCCATCCCAAAGGATCTCAAAGGGACTTGTCACTAATTCCATTTTTCTTGTTCCAAAAAAAAACATGTCAACCTTTAACTATTTTGTTCCATGCAGTACAATACATACTTAAATTTCCTACTACCCTTTTCGTTCTTGTGAAACTGACAATGTGCATTTGTTTGGGATTTTTATTTCCAGTGTCTTGGGAGTCCATGCAGACTTGATAAACATGCACCTTTACTTAAATACAAGCCAAATTTTGCTCATAAATCATACCTTCCTTCTTCATTTCAGGCATTTTGCAAATATTTTGCTCAAATATTGGAGATGATTGGGCAGTTTTAGTTATGCAATAAGAAAGTGATAAAATCTTATTTTGAAAGGATTTGCATGGAAGGAAAATCTCTGTTCAGTCAGTGAAAACTGAAATTAAAAAAGGAAATTAAAAGTGAGAATCTTCTTTCTTTGGTGAATACTTTTTTAAAAAAATTAAACTTTTGAACAAAATGTCTATTAAATCAACAAAACTATTTTAAATTGATAATTCATTACATAGGAAAACATGATTTACAGAATGATGTAAGAGTTCAATAGCACATCATCTTTTTCATGATAGAAGTGCAGATTGATTTGTGAGATACACACCCCAACAACTGCCTAAAACAGAAGATATGTCAAAAAAAAGGAGAAATTTATTCACCATTTGAAAATGTTCTGCAGTTATTAAAAGCTGAAGTTCAATTTCCTCAAAATTTAGAAAAATGAAAAAAGAGAATAAACATCTCAGACTTTCTCCTCATTATCTTAAGCTGACATTTCCTTAACCTGACAAGTTAAATTCAAGAGCCTTTAGGACATGACTGTTTGTAACTTTGAGAGGGATTTTTATAGAGAGAAAATTATTCCCTGCCTTGGAGTCTGGCCAGGGCACTGCAGAGAGAAGCATCTTGAGAAAAAGCGATCTGGTCAAAACAAGGGATACAGTCATGCTAAACTGTTTATATAAAACCTTCCTCCTGGCACCAAGACAAGCTGTCAGACACTACCACAGTGACCATCACAAACAAAGCAGTAAAGCATTTCATCACGAATGTTATCCCACACTGTGCAATTTCAGACAATAGACACCAGTTTGTTAGCAATGAGTTTGAGCAATTTACCAGGAAATGTGAAAGCTGGTCAAGTAGAGAAAGGAAAATATTTCCAGCCTATTACAGAAAAGTTCTACAAGAAACAAAACAGAGGATCTCTCACAAACATGATCTTACAAGGTTGATATCCAGATGCATGCCAATAGTCCCTGTGTTGTTAGAGCTTTATTAGAGCCAGCAGTGAAAGGATAGGTCAGACAAAAATAGAGATTTCCAGAGCCCAAAGCATACAATAGGTGATGAACTAGCAACATCTCAAAACTACCATCAGGAGACCCTGTTGGGATCAAATGCATCCTCATGAGAAATAATATATTTGTGAGGAAGATCCGTGTGTTGAAGAGATAAAGCCTCAATCATGTCACACAGCAGTGGCTGGGTATATTATTCACAAAAATCACAGACATACACTTATTACAAACTCAGGACATTAACATGAAGGTGGTACTGAGACTCAATCAGCAGGATGTGGAAAGGAGCATAGCAGAAAAACATCCAGTAAACATCAGAACAGACTTTCAAAACACCCTGCTAACAGAAGAACCAAGTACAAGCCAGTCTCTTATCATCACAAGAATAAATTGCATTGGCACCAACATCAAGATGCCTGCAAGGTAAACACAAGGCTTTGTACAATACTGGCATGAGAAAGTAACTCTCTTAAACCCAGAAGAAAACACGTTAATTCTCCAAGCAAACTGGAAGCTCACAAAAGCTATCAAAGAAAGAACTTGGTGTGAAACAGTGTGAAGTTATATAATTGAGGAGAATTTCAAGTGCATAAGAAAGTTCTGCTAACCACATTTAATGTTGCTAATTTAGGTACAGTGAGCATCACATCAGGAAAGGTGGCTTCCCAAGAAAGGATATTGTGTTTTGATAGGCTATTTATGTGATAGGTTATGTATCTTTTATATGTGTATATATATATATATAATATCTTTAAAATCTCTTCTTTCAAGAAGTGCCTTATGACAGAGGACACTAACTATATGTGTAGTACAGACTAAAAGCTGAACTATGCACCACTTTGGCTCTCTCTTTCTGTGCTTGAACATCAAACACCAAGGACATCAGTTCACTTTTAGCTCACCTTTTTTAGCTTACCAGATAACACTTAACACATCCTTTCGGGGAAGTACAACTTCTAGGTGCTGTCTCTTCTCCTTTCTTCCCAAGAGTGGAGTAAAGATGAAGCTACTAATGTCCTTCAAATGAAATGACAACAGCTGTAAAAGAGAAGACATTGTTGAAGGTTCTGAAGAGACATGTTACTTGTCACCTTCTGTGTTACCTGTTAGTGCTGTGCAGACTTATTGCTTTCTTTTTCCTTAAAGGGAACTTCACATTTGTCTCTAGCAGATCCTTTGGCTTCCGAGGGCCTTTGTTTTGTTGTTTATTGGGTTTTTACCTGCAGGAACAATGCATGCTGTTTTTCCTACAGTGTTTTTGCACACTGTGACCCAAAATTTAGCACTTAATTTCTTATTTTCTACTGCAGAAAATTCCAATATTTTGAATTAACTTTTCGATTGAGGCCAGCTTCTGCTGAGCATAGGATCAATCACACAGCCCGTCCGTATGCTGTACTGTGGGCAGAAACGAATGGTCTGCCAGTGTCCTCAGCCAACCGCACTGCCCTCAACCTCAGCTAACAAAGTATTAAATCTGACATAAGTCCAGCTGGTAATGAACCCAAATATGCTGACATCAAGAAGGCAGACAACTGCCCCACTGTTTATGATGTTCCATTTTTTGCAGCTCAGCAGGGTTATGTCCTCCTACTTGTCAAATGAGTGTGCAGCGCACACGCCATATCAATACACCCACCTACAAGAGGAAACCAAGCCAATGGATTCATTCCCTGTATCTACAGCCACTAAATATTTGCAGTGAGTGAAAACACATATTCAGATTACAGCTTTCCCCTGCTAAGACTCATGTTTAAATAATTTTCAACTTCCTTTTTAATTATGTGCCTTGGAGCCTGCTTTCCAGATTGAATCTGTACTCTAGGCAGACTGGATCTGTGCTAGAACAGCATGTCTCATTTCAGCAGGTATCTGGTAAGAGATGGCACCCAGAAAGCTGCCTTCTGCAGGGGAGGATGAAATGCAAGAGAAAAAACTGAGGGGCTGAGGACCCTGGTACAAGCAACCAAGGCAAGCAGATTTGGATATGCATGTTGTGCCTGCAGAGCAGCAAATTGCCACAGGTGAGATAAGCCTCAGATTCTCAGCCCCTGTCAGCAAGGACAGCTTGAAGTGCGAGAGTAACTAGAGCCAGCTCAGCGTTTTGAGGCCAGAATTTGCCTTGCCTCAGCTCAGATTCAGAAAGAGAGGTAAGGGAGCTGCTGCAAGTGTCCCGAAATTTTGGCCTGTCCTTTTGGAACAATATAAATTATGTGAGAAGGACCAGCTAAGGAAGTGAAGAGGACAGACAGGCTCTGATAGCCAATAACCCCATCAGGGCTTCCCATTACACAAATCCCCACCAAGTGAGACAACACTCAGAGGGACAAAGAAACCCATTAATTGTTTTCCCCTGAATAACTCACATGTATCTCTTGTCCAGTGAACCATTCTTTTCCTGAAAAATCACATTTTATGATTTTATGATCAGAACTTGTAAAAAGCATCACATTCAACTGTCTCTGCAATATAACTATGGCTGAAGATTGAATCTAATATATTTGATGGTTATGGGCAGCAAATTCCTAAAACCCTTTACCATTTCAATTTTCCATGTGTAATTTACATGAGACTATTGTTAAAGAGTGGCTGTTGGTTCTCTAAAGTTTAATTCCCAGAGGTATTGTCTTCAAAACCCCACTTCCAAAAAGCAACTAAGAAATTTGTTTTCCCCGCTGAAAACTGCTCCTGGTTTTGGGAAGTATTGGATTTGTTTATTATTAAACCTTCTCTATGAAAATTGTCCTCCACGGGCAAGAAATCACAGCAGGTACCAACAATATGCACCTACAGACTTCCAGTTACTCAGTCTGGGAGCAGAACTGAAGAACTTCTTCCTTTGGTCACAATTATTTTTTTTGCCTCTGCCTACCTATAGCTTCCTCTGTAAGAAAAGTGAAATTTGCTGTCATAGCTTCAGTCTCACTGTGTAAGTTAAAAACATGTCCTGTCTCCATTACATGATTACAGGCAGACTTTCAACTCTGATAGTCTATGAGCTAAAGTTGAGAAACGTGTGCCAGCTGTTACAAAACAGTTTTCCTGGAAAATAGCCACCGGACCAGCAGTCAAACTAGGACATTCTACATACAAGGAAGAATAAAAAAAAAAAAAAAAAAAAAAGACAGCAGTACAACACATGATTTTAATAAAGTCAGGAATGCCATGAAATGTCCAGAAGAAAATATGTCTATACTAACTACTAAATTCGACGAAATCTGTGAACATTCACTTCAAGAAGAGCACCCTGGCACTGAAACACTCCCCACAACATCTTCACTTTCTATTAAAATCTGCTGCAGAAATTCAGGTGTCTTTCTGTCCTGTCGAAACTTAAATACTTGCTCAGCTGAGTATCTGAGGACATCAGAATATGTGATGTGTCTCACATCCATCACATGTTCTTTGTTCTCTCATCATCTCCCCATGGAGGGGGAGGATGTGGTGCCAGGCCTCTTGTTTTCCTAGGGTTTGTTGGGATTTTTTCTGGTTTTGTCTGCACATGTTTCTGCACAGTGGATAAAGCAAGGTCACAAAGCATGCCTCACATTTGGAGTAGAAGACTGTGAGGCTTGTGATAGTCCTTAGCTGCTTAGGCTTTTGTTTTAACTGATGGAGAGCTACCCTAAGGCTTTGTTTCCCTCCCAGACAAGTTTTATCCAAAAGGAAGAGTGCTCTCTTGAGCCAGAAGAGCAAAACTATCAGTGTCCGCCACCAGAATGCCACTTATGTACCTTTCTAGAAACTTCAGTGAATAACTCCCAGGTGTTTCCTAGAAAATTCAAGAGAGGAGTTGTGGCTTGGTCCCATTTCTGATCAAAAATTACTAAGTCTAATGATCCTCACATTATGAACCACGACAACAAAAATTACTGTAGCTTTTATTTAGCACACAAACAACTTCTGCAACAAGTGTTCACACTATTTAACTTCAGGAGAGAGCTCTGGTGACTAAGACCAACCTCCCATGTGTTCATAGCCTGGGGATTCAGAGCTAGGAGCCTACTCATCCGCCCAGGTGTCCAGGCTCTTATGCCAGTTTCCTCATGCCAGCATGAGCACAAATCACACCAACACTAACCACAGACTTTCAGACAAATAAGAATGAATTTAAGGACTTACTGACCATAATGTTTTGTAAAATTCAGGAGAAGCAGTTGCAAGATGTGACAACGCTGTATGGCCATGATTGCTGGCATATGTCATGAGAGGAAGGAGGATGTTTAGTCAGCTTGTCCGGGATGTAGTGAGAGCTGTTGGCAGCTGGGAAGGACAGTTTTGGGCAGTCAGGGATATTGCAGGTGGATTAAACATTTTGGAGGGTCTGGATATCTCTGTTGCAGGAGATTGAGCAGCTGAGAAGACAAGGGGTTTGTGAGTACTCTCAGCATGGTTAGGAGGGGCTTCTCTTAGACTGTCTCCAGACAACCCTGTGAATTTTGATGGCAAAGCAAAGCCATTCTGACATGCAGAACCGACAGTGCAGAAGCCAAGGCACATGGGAGGGCACTGCTGCTTGTTTAGGTTTGGCATTTCAGTGATTCTGTTGCAAATTGCCCAAAGGAACTGCTGTACCTGGTGGCTGAGGTTCACAGTGTGCAACTGAAAAATAAGTCAAAGAAAATTAAGAGTGTGTGTGTGTAAACACACATACTAGTTATCCTGAAGATTCAAGACAAAGTTAGTTGTTCTAGAAGCAAGAAAGCTTATATTTAAGACAATAAATACAATGTCAAGCCATCAAGAATAAAGCAGAGAATCTCATGTTTAGATGTTTAGCATATGCATATCAATGCTTTTAATGTTATCAGAGAGGAAGTTCTTTCAAGAAATATAAAGTATCCTGATTTGGCTTGAGCATAAGTATTCCCTTAGAAACATTAATCAGTTAGGTAAAAATCTACAGAAAAATATTTTGCACAAACATTTTGTCCTAGATATGAGCTAAATGGGAATAATTTCATGATGAGATGTACTCTACCCTATGTTCCCTAAATAGGCCTCAGTCCTAGCTTGACCTTCATCCATGAAAGCCCCCCTCTCATAATATTTTTGGTACGGGCATTTTACTGTACATTGCAAGCAGCAGTTCAAACCATCCTGTTGTGCTTCTAAACATGCTCAGATGTGTTTGGACAGGGCAATATGGGTTAATTGTAACTTTACCAGTTATATATTGCAAACAAAACATTGGCAATAAAACATGAGACAGAAAATCAATATGGTTACAGACAAATTAATTATCAATGGTATATAGAGTTAAAAATAATGGAATGAGATCATCCACTTAGTTATTTTCGACGGTCTGAGCCTCTGCGATCCTCTTTTGAGTTTAGAAAATTCTCCGTAGGTCTGCAAAAGCAGAATAGTTGCCTGTTCAGTCAAGCTCCTTTCTCCTTCTGCTTCTGCAGTGTAAACTCAAACACACCTCACCAGCCCCAGCCCTGTGCCTCAAATCACACCAGTTCCTGCCTTGCTGGGACCTCCTGGTGCTCTCATGCCTTATCCCAAATGAAATGGGTGCTTCCAATTTCCAGATCTTTCCCCGTTTTCCCACTTCCTGCTCAGGTGCCCAACAGTGAAACCCCCCTAACCATTCTGCTGACCCTCACCTCCCACAAAGCCCTGCTCTTTCTCATTGCCTTCCTATCATTTCCCTGGCCTGGATTTCATTCCCATGCATTCCTTCTTCTCTCCTTGCTTCTTTTAGCCTATCCCCTATTTTGCATCTTCCACATCACCCAGGCTTTCTGAACTTCTTATTCAAACTCGTTTGAAGGGCTTCCATATCTCCATCCCACCTGCAGCTCCCACAATCTCCTCTGCTACATGCCTTTAGGTCAGGTTTCCAACTTGAATGATACACTTACAGACTATCCCTTTCCCAAGACAAAAGCAGATGTCTTTGGGCCAAATCCGGATCTGATATGCATCAGCTTGGCTCTCCTGATTTCAGGGGAAGGCTGCAGGCTCCAAGCAGCTGAGCAACTCACAGGCAGCTTCACCCAAGGGGATGACTGCACCACATCACACTGAGAGCTGAGAAGTTCTCATTACCCCGGTAATGGCTACGGCTAGTTCTGCCTAAAGGCCAAAGACAGGAGCCGGTATATTATGTTTTTTTAGTTGTGGGTCATTCACAGTTCTGTCAGATACACAATAATCACAACAGACTTTGTTTGGCTGTTCTCAAAAACTTGGAATTGCTTGCGGGAAAAGGGTAAAAAAGCAACAAAAGGACTTAATTAAGGCGTATTCACTGAGGTCACCAAGTTATGACACATACATTTGGTTAAAAGATTGCATTTTTGTTCATTGTCACAAAAACTGGCAATTCCGATTTACAAGGCCAATTTCTGTCTGCTGACTCCGCTGTTCAGTTTGGAGTCTCCCTTAGTGCCAGCATGTAACAGCAGTGGCCTCCTGTAACCAACATTTACGTAGGACAAAGTGTGATTTTCCAGGTTCTCCTCCCTCCTGGATTACCAAACTTTAATTAACAGGACTCAGAGGTCAGTAACTCAGACTTTCCACATTAAGCGATCCTTTCATCAACAAATTATGGCTCTGATCGTGCCGCAGGCGCAGCCCTGGGACAGCAGTAGGTGATGACGGCGAGTCACCCCAGGAGCAGCCCTGGGAGGCTGAGCGGCTCAGAGACAGCCCCGGCAGCACAAAGGCCCCGCTCCTGCCCCTTCCTCGGGGCAGAAAGCTCAGTCTGCCGCCAGAGTCTTCCAGCAGCTGCCTCTAGCCCTCCCCCTGAGAGCCCCGCCGTCCCTCCGAGCCCCTGCCCGTGGGAGCGGGGAGCAGCTGAGGAGCTCCACCCGCACACCTGGGCACAGGCGGGTTCGCAACATCCTCACTCCTCTGCACGGACACACAGATCTGCCCCAACAGGTTCCTCTCCCCAGCTGCAAAATGACTGAAATATTCTGCAGATGATAGGTCTCTGAGCAAGATGAATGAGCTAAGAGCCAGGGCCAAACCCTCAGCTGCGAAGACTTACAGCCACGCTGATTTTATGCAATATGGAGATTTGCTTTTTTGTTTGCTTTTGGGCGGTTTTTCCCCCTTTAGTTCCCTGCAAAACAAAGTTGCTGTCTAGTAGCAGTAAATTTTGACTGGAGATTATTCTATTGCTTTGACCACCCTTCTTTTTTCACTCCCTCCTTTTTTACACATTTTAACCTGATAGATTTCAAATAAAAAATATTTATTGCTTACATAACTTCCAGTGTGCCATCCTGACTAATGAAAGCCAGCAAATCTCAAAGTAAAACCCACCTGAACTATGGTGCTACAAATGAAGAAAGAAGACACTTAGCAGAAAGTTGCCTAGAGAGGCTGTGAGATGCCAGATAAAAGCCAGGGATGTATCTGAGGAAACAAGGCAACTGCAAGAGATAAGAAGGCAGATATAGAGATTTAAACTCAAGAAATAAAGCAGATTTTTGTAAATCAGAACAATGATATAAAGACAAAGATGAGAGAGAAAACCAGGAAGAACAACATGGAATTTATCAAGACAACACTGAACAAACAAAACAAAACTTGAAAGTATGGTAGTAGAAAGAAAGCACAAGAAAGGGAAATAACATTTTATTGCAGTGCTGGGAAAAAGACAGAACTCTGTAAGTGACAGGGCACAAATCATTAAAAGAACTGAAGTATTCTACAGAGACTTGGAGTCCTGCGTCTATAGCAACTAGCCAAGAAAAGAGTTTTTTGCCTTCAAAAAGCACCTCTGAATTCACAAATGAATGAAATGCGTGGCCTGACCAAAGCATACAGTAGGTCAAGGCACTGGCAGGCAGCTGCCTTTGATAATCCATGCAACAGCCTGTCTGACAGCAGTGTGCTGTTTCTGATGTCTGTTTGGTGTCCTGTATAAAAAAGAGCTGTTGGTTCCCCATGCAGGAGATAGTTGTCTCTCTCACAAAGGATACCAGGGTAGCTGGCACAACTGATTCTCTAAGCAAAGATGCTGAGAGATGACTGGACACAGAGATTTTTATTTTTATTTTTTTTTATCATATGGGCCACAGACATAGAGATATTCTGAATGAACAAATACAGCATCACAGTTACCAACATATAGCATGGCCCCCACTAGGAAGGCCACTGACGATTTTTTCAGAAAATTTTAGCAAGCTGTCATGAAGCTGTCATACACCAGCCTACAACACCAGCCTTCCACATTTGATTGTCAGCCCCCGAGTATGGCCATAGCAGCAACGTGTGGGATCAGAACAAAGGTCTGCACCTTTTTTCTCCAGCAGTGCCCAAAACCAGGAGAACATGAAGCATCTAAGATCAAGACAGCATGTACAACATTTCTCTAGTCTTCCAGTCTCCATCCCTTTGTGCTTCAGCAACTTCCTAGGCCAAAGATGGCTTCTGTGTACTCAGGAATCCCCAGGTTTCCTTTCTGCAAGCTTAAAAAGCCTTCCCTTTAAGGCGTGTAAACCTTTATAAAGATGAATCAAGGAGTGCTTCAGCTTACTTGCATGTAGGGTGAAAAATCATTTCTGACCTTCCCTAGCCATCATCATTTCATCCATCCCTATCAACAAACATGTTTTTACAAACCTCAAATATCTTTTTCATGGTCTGAAGAGATCTTTTCTTAATTGTTCTCTTTCCATGTGTTGGATCTTCCCTTTAGACCTTCTCTGAATAAGAACCATGATGAACCACTTGAAAAAGGAAGTACCACCAATGGTCTTTGTAGCTGATCTGAGGACCAGTGGAAAGCAGTTTTGTATCCATGTTAATGTGAGGGGTTTAAGTGACAGAGGGAATCAGAATAGAAAACACAAATTCTTTCAGAAAAAGAAGGCAGGAGAGATTTGAGAGTACATTGAAATTAATTTATTTGGGCCTGACATACGTGTAGAAATGCAATTCAGGTGTAACAGCATTTCTGTAACAGAAATGTTCTGTACAAAGAGAAGATCAGAATAGGTCCCCTCCACTCTTACGAAGCCGCATCATGCTGAAGCAGCCCAGCAGAATAGGCAGAAGATGCCAGATCTCCACCAACCCATCTTCCCTACTGCCTTATCACACCGGTCCAGGTTGCCACTGCACCAAAAGTCAAAGCCCCTTAGGGGATAGCAGCAAGATCTGCCTTCCTCTGAGCTATTTGGGTAGCTTCATTCCCCTCTTTCTCTATCTTAGAGGAGGTGATTTCGCATTGCCCTTATCTTAACCTCCATTAAACCATCTTTAACTCCACAGTGCCCCTTAATTTTAGTAAGATCAACCACAGATTAAGACACTATTCAGTGTAGGAATGACCCTACCCTCCATTTTGCCTCTAAGAATCAAAGCCTGGGAAGTATTTCACAGGTATTTAACAGCTGGTACCTGTTACCACCCCTTCACAGATATTTAAGAGGCCAGTCTATTTGTTTATAGTACTCATTTATCCTATCCTAAGCAGTCAAGTGCTACCCTGCCTGGGGAGAACACCAACAGTGGCAGAGCAGTAATGGACAAACCCTTACAAAGAAAAGCAAGAGTAAACCAAGACAAAGCACTTGCAAATCCTTACGTCTTTTTCAACATCACCTACAACCCTCTGTCACCAGCTCCAGGGTAATTGCTAACACGGTGGGTATGGGCTCCAATTAGGCAATCTGCAGAGGGTAAACACTTGGGCTGGATCTTGGAGCTTCTGCCGATTTTTGCCACCTACAGATCTGGCCTGAGATCTGCTGTTTTCCCGCGACAAAAGCGAGAAAGAGTATGTCTTGTGCATCCTGTTAGCATTCGAGCAAACATCGTGTTTAATATTAGAAGCCAGTATGCATGTGGTTGCTTAGGAATGAGAAACATCCTTTTGCTATGCCCTCCGATATGCACAGGGTTGGTGTGGGATGTTTTTGTGCATTCTACTTGAGCAGTTAGCAGGGTCTAGAGTCCACGGGAACATGACATTGTAATCTTGGTCATGTTTTATTTATGGGAAGAAGCGAAGCAGATAGGGTGTGTTAACAAACAAAGATGATTGCTTCAGGGGCACTCTCTCGTCCTGAGGTAATTAAGACAAAGTAGTTTCACTGGTTGGGGGATTCATACTGCAGACAACCTTTCCCTTGCTAAAATGATCTGCAGCAACCAGGCCAAAAAGGCTAAATCAGAAGCAATGTGGGTAGTGTTTTATCTTTGGTTAAAGGTGCATCATTAAATGGCACTGACATAAATTATACTTCTTTAAAATCCATATAACATTAAAAGCTACTGAGAAGAAAATGTCATACTCAGAGTTGTGCAGATTTTCAGGTGGAGAAATATCCAAAGTATTACTGCTGTAGCCCAGCATCTCTTTCACATCTTGAACTGAAAACAGTAACTGTCACCAAGGCCACCCTAACCACAAACCCTGAGAGATGCTGGCCTGACAAAACGCGTAAACTCAGAGTCAGGCTCAGCTGTCAAAAAATCTCAGCATCACAAGGGAAATCTATTCCACCAACAAAGGTCACAACTCAGAGACCTATGGCTGCTCACATTTGTTGGTTATTTGCAAACTGTATGACTGTGATCACAGCCCTGCAGTACTTGCTCCAGAGGAACAGACAGAAACACACACAAGGCACAGCACAGGTTTCACTGGGAAGTACACAAAGACCCTCCTCTTTTTCTATTGCCCTTTCTCCCTTTTTTTATCCCTAGCCCCATCCCTTCCACTGCATCATGTTCAGTAAGAAAACTCCCCCCATCTCCTTCTCACTCTCCACAGCAGGTCAGCTTCTCCTGGTTATGGGCAGGTGTCTTAGCTGGCCAAGGTCAGGCTGATCCCATGTGGTCTAATGCAGTCATGCTGTGCTCACACTGGAAGTGGAGAATGGTCTTGTTCCCTGAAATTTTAAGCTGGCCCACTGAAATCAATAGAATGTTTTTCACTGATTTAGGCAAGCTCTGGGTAAAGCTTCTTTGGTGGAAAAACCTAATTTCCCACACCTTGAGATGTAACTTGCCATAAAAATATGTCTCCCAAAGGATGTCCCTTAGGACTTAGGAATAAGATCAAAACCCACCAGAGCTGAACTCAGGAGAGCTGCATGAAATTTCTGGTTACTTCACAGAGTTCTCTGTATGACCTTCAACAAATAAGGTAATCTTTCTGTGCTTCAGATCCCCATTAATAAAGCTATTATAATAACAGTTTTTTCTCTTACTGTTTATACATGCTGCCCAAAGGTATTAGGTCTTTCCCAAAAGCAGAGGTAGCAAGCTCCAGCACTGCTTTTCTGAGACAGTTATAAGCATATGGGGCATTTCAGAGGCATCAACAATACAGTAATTCATTTTCAAGATTCCCCATCTTTCACTAATAGGCTACATTTGCTGTGTAGAATGCTTACAGCAGTGCTCCTGTCTTCTGTCACCATTAACCCAGAAGAGTGGTCTGCTCAAAGCAGAGACAATTTGAAAGGAAAGAATAAATACACTTAATGAAACCTGACAGGTACCTTTCACACCTTTCCAGGGAAAGACATTAATTGCCCCCTTTGCTTTTAACTGTCCTACGTTGATATTTTAAAATAGATCAATATAGTACAAAACCAGTATCTTGATTGCTTGAACTGTATGTTTAATTAGGCTAATTTGCATTTTTCTCTGAGTTAATTTAAGGGCTAAAATCAGGTCTGGTGGAAGAAGGGAGAACTCTTTCAAAGGTTGTGTTGCATTAGCTTACACCAGGTCTGAATGTCATCCACAGGTCTTTTCTTATGTTTGAAGCCTGGGTGAAGGCAAGGTTGCCATTGAACTCCCTTGTTTAGTAAACATTAAAAAAAACCCTTGCTCTTTTAAGATGCCATTCAAGGAAGACCTGATCACTGATTCGTGAGGAAAGGAAAAGTTTGCCAAGGAAAGGTTCTGAGAGTGGCATAAGGTGAAATTCCTTGTGAAGGTGCAGTGGATTTGTTTCTTCTTTCAGATACCATGGAATCATAGGTAACCACAGAGGGGGAGAACATGTTTACAACATTCTCTTCCCTACTTGAGAAGAGTTATCTTCCTCCTTCGCTTTGGCTCCTTCTGCTCTTATTTGGACAAATGATCCAAATTTCAGTGTTTCCTCATCAAACATACACAGTTTCCTTTGCTCCCTTTAGGTCAACCTTCAAACTGGCCTGCATTTTTCTCGATTTGTATGAGCTGAACCCACAGCTGGATGTCTAAAGTCCTCACCAATGCTGGGTAGAGTACACATCACTCCAGGCTACACTCGTTGATGCATGCCGTGGTGGTATCTGCCTTTATTGCAAGAGCATGTTGTTGTCTCCCTGTCACTTATGATCCTTCATACCCTTTTTCTTTCCTCTAACCAATGGATGTTAGTGAATTAGTCAAATATTAAGATCACTTTGAACACCACCATCAACCTTCAAAACAGTGTGGATCTTTCAAAACCTGGTTTGGTGTGCAAATATAATAAATTGCCTTCAGTTCATCACCTAAGGATGTCAAGAAATCAAATTTAATTACACAGAACTGCCCCCAGTACTGACCCCTTAAAACCTGCTCTGAGAATGGCTCCTCCAAGACGACTTTGCTCCCTTCAAGCTGTATGTCTCTCTCTCTCTTCCTGAACAGAAAAGGCGCCTTGAAAAGAAAATTGGGAGAGTGTAGTAATACAAGCAAACTGAGACATACTATTTGGCTGGTAGACACAGAGGCAAGCTGAAAAGCACTTTATTTGTAGGTATGCAGGTTTTTCTAGTGTCCTTTGTGCTCAGAGGATCTGAATTCCTTCTTCTTTAAGCTCCTATTTCACTTAAGCAGCTCTTGTGTGGGAGAACTGCAGAAGCAGATCACTAGACCTCTGGGCCAGAAGTATTTCACAGATCACGAAACTTCACTTGAGGCACAATTACCTGCACAAATTAGTTCACATCAGCAGTTTAGGGAGAAATCAATGTCCAGTCTTGCTGGGAGAGAGGAAGAAAGACTGAAACCTCATCTGTGGGAAAACAGCATGGTGAAGAGAAACATACTGGTTTTACACTGAGGAATCATTCATCACCAGGGTTAAAGTGGTAACATGAAATCACATCTGAATAACAGCTAACAAAAGCAGTCTGAGTGTGGAAAATCATGTGAACTCTCTGCCCAAGGTTTTTGCATATCAAGACAAGTATATACTTCTGGGAAAAATTGCTTGAGAGGTTACATCAGACTGAAAGGACAAAAAAGTTACTTCATTCTGCTGGCTGATCATTCACATACATCACAGAAGTTCCTACTGACATGCACAGTAGACCTAATTTGCCAAGAGTTACTGCTTTCTACTGCTCTTTTTGAGGATTGACTTATTGGAAACTGACACTCAGTATCACGAAGCAATCAGGTAACTTTGTTTAAAACACCTCTTGCTTTAAAAAGTCTGAAGAACATGTTACTCTTTTAAAAAGATATATCCAATATTAAAACCATTTACCAAGCTGAGTTGGATAGCACAAATTGGAAGATCACTCTTAGCTGATAAGTAAATATGCCTCTCTGCCTTGGCACAACAGAGCAATGCTGAGTTACATCAACACATATCCCAAATTAGTTTGCTCCCCCACAAAGCAGAATTAGAAAATTCATTTCTCTAACTTGCTACTAAAAAAGGAAAAAAAAATCTGCTTTTAGAATCCACATCTGGGAAGACAATCCATCTTCACAGACACAGCCCCATCTCCACTGGTCGTTACCACTGTTCTGCATACATCTGATGTGGAGTATCCCAGTGTCATGGGTGGACAATACATTCTACAGCCATCGTCAAACATACATTGTAGAACAAGGTGTGCCAATAGAAATTGTACTGCCAAAGTCCTCTCATTTTCTCTGATTAGCTTGATCTGTTAGCAGAGAGCTGGTTAATCTACCTGCCTTTGCACTAGAGGGGACTAGGAGCACCCATGCGAGCTATACTGCAACTCTTTTATAGAAAGAATAAACTATGGCAGAGGAGTAAACTGCAAATGTTTCACATATCAAACTTCAAAACTAGTGCATACATAGCAACATTTCCATCAGAGAACATTTTTCATGCAGAGACATGAATTTTTGACTAAAAATGTGTTTCCCTCAACAAGAAAGTTCATGTTTTTTGTCGCTTGTAGATTGGGCATTTTAAATAGCTACAATTTCATACTATTACTTCAAGAGTCTTTGCAATAAGCCAACTTGCAGATATAAATTTCAGCCTCCTGCAGATAGAGAGAGGCATCTACCAGGGTGTAATTCCAAGAGTTTCATAGGACTATTGGAACACTTACAAGCCATATTGATCTGAAGATAATGCTGCAGCCTTTCATATCTAGTGAAATGGTTAAAACACTGTCCTGGGCATGTGCTGCTTACCCTGAATTTGTGTTATCTGTTGGGTACAGTGATGGATTTCTTCACCGGAAACATGGGAAGTTAGGAGTTATGTCTCTTTTTACTAAAGATGAGGTTAAGCCACAAACTGAAACAGGCTGAATCTGCCATTTCAATTTTTCTAAAATGTTCAGACATTAAAAGCAATACTTTCAGCCATTGGAATATGAGCAGAATAATACCTATTCCTATTCTTTTTCTAAAACAGCTTTGGACCACTGCCTTATTTTCAATAGTCATTTGGAAATGTAAAGCTTGTTAAAAATCAGTGGGTCTTAGAACTCAAGTTACCTCTAAAATGTGATTTAAATCCCATTTCACTTAGGTATTTTGAAATGTCTAACAGTCCTGATTCATCAATGATCCTCCAACACATTCCTTTCATCTGAACGTTATTACCATGTGAAACATGATTTTCTCCCTTGTTTATATCTCTTAACATCTCCTTACCGCTCCTCTTCTAATTCTGTAATTGTGTCATTTTGTTCTGTCAGTCATTTGGGAGTATTTTGCTGGAATGGTGCTTTTCTCTGTGAAGCTGCATTATGTTACATCATTGCTAAGAATTCAAAGTATTCTGTAATAAGTGCCTGTATTCTAATTAGATTGCTTCAGCCACATCCTGAATAGAAACTACGATTGCTATCAATATCAATTTTCCTTGGTTCACATTGGAAATATATCATATGAAGACTCTACTCCTTTGGCCTCTTTTCTCAATCCAAAAATTCTTCTCACCATCACATCACAGAGAGTTAAAGGAGGAGAGCTTGTCCTGAGTTCTTTGTTTTGTGCTTCATGTCTACTTGACTTTTCAAATTTATCTGTTTCACTTTGTCTCTCTACATCTCACACTGGTGGGAAGACCCATTTAACATGATAAGTGAAGTCCCACATCCTCCAAATACATATGTAGTTATATCTATCTTCACATATAAATTAATAAATACAGTGAGGGAAAGAATTATCAACATACCTCCTAGTGGTACTTTGCTACCGTGGAAATTTAGCATGTGCCAGATTATCTTGGCTATTCATTGAACTTTGCTTTATGATCTGTTGGTTTCTAGTGAAAAACAGCATTTTAGAGATTTTAATAGTGTCTAGTAGAATGTTATATAGACATTGCCCACATGCAATGGGTGCTCCAATTGTGATTTCTAGAGGGGAAGCAAGGGGTCTTCATTTATCATTGCAATATCCATTTCATTTGGCAATCTTAAGAATATAGTGTGGTGGACTAAAAGGAGCTCAGTTATATTTGTCTGCTAATTAGGAGAAATTAAAATGAAACCACTACTATACTCTAGCTTTCTACAGGTACACAGATGTCTAAGTTAGGTATGGAGAGATGTATAAATTGTTTTTACACACTCACACATATCTAACTTTTTGCTCATTGGACATTTATTCTTTATGCTTAAAACATTTTTGAAGAAGAATGTGTATTTTTTTTTGCAGTATTGTGATTCCTAGTCAGTTTTCAGGAATAATTTAATCATCATTTTTTTCTTTCACATTCTCGTTAGATTTTGTGTTCTCTGATGATACCTGTGATATCTACCATAATCAGCACAGCCACTTGCCAACCCTATATGAAAATATGCAAGTGATCTTCACTTGCACTGGAAGTTTATCACAAATATCCTGACAGAATAAGAAACAATTTAAAAGATACACATACAAGGAAACTTGTCTAACTTGTGCAAAGGAAGTAATCTGTGAATCAATACCTTGTCTGCATAATGCAATGGCCTCTTCATTAGTATGGGAAGTAGAAGAATCAGAATAAATTTTTAAACTAGTCTCACCCTCAAACTAAACTCCAAAAAAGCCCTGAAGTGTGTGTCCACTCTCAATAAATTTAGTACCATGTTATATCCTGTGGTTAAAGCCATGGGAAAATGGACAGTGACAAACTGGATGAAGAATCTTTTCTTACCAGACAATTTTTTTCAATGGGTAGGGGTACAATTACATTTGATTCTGTTCTGCATAACAGCTTGTTTAGGAAATGTACTGAAAGAAATAATCTTGCATTGGTAAAGCATTGGAAAATGGAGTGAATAGGTCTTTTCCATCTCTAATGTGTGATCCCAGAGAATGGTCTGTCATCTGCCAGACAATGAAATGCATGCTGTCATTGAGTAGCTAAAGGTCAGTGTTTAGCTGAGCTAGGAGAATAATTCAGAGCAAATCAACTATTAGGCAAATGTTGCTTCTTTTTTGCTTACAAGTTGTCTGCAAATAGATCACAATTTTCTCAAATATATTCATTATTCAGAATTATTTCCTGAATGATTTCTGTGTGTAATTATTGGTCTGTTCACAAGCCTTTCATTTTGGGTGCTCAGTTTTCAAGCTGTTTTAATAGGGCATACAGATCACATGGCATCTTTCTGTCCTTCGGTAGGCTAAATGTAACTCTTGGACTCTACTTTCTGATGGAAAAATCTCAGTAATTGTCTTGGAGTTCAATGATCACTGCTATTCTGTTATATGTTCCTATCACTTATGTAAGTTTTATGTACATAAAACCACTAAACCAGATTCAAGTCGATGGAATACTTATGTAATATTTATTGAATCCAAAGAAGTAATATGGTGTACAACCAGTGTGAAGAATAAGGACCTTGAGAGATTGAACTACCTTTATAATAGTTTTTCATTATAATAATTACAATACTGAGTTTAACTACCTCTCCTTTCATACCAAAGTTTGAATTCCATTGGTTTCACTTGGATTTCACAAAATTTTTTCTAAGCCCTCTTCCTTTACCAATTATAATGGACTTCTTGGATTACACAAGCATGTGTGAAACAGGAGTATCCAACCCAAGGATGTCACAAAGAGACTCATTTGGATTTAGTTGCTTGCAGGTTTATTTGTGTGATTTCTCACATTTTCTCTGTCAAAAGGGCCTAATTCTACTTTTTCCCTCATGCCAATGTGTATGGGTAATCAGGGCTCTGACAGAAAAACCCTAGCAGATTCAGTGGTGACGAGTTACAGCATTACAACTTCCAGGAGGTCCAGAATTCTCCTTGCCAGGCAGATATCACTTTCCCTAGCAGAGGCAGTAGACAGAGACCCCTTGTACCTCCATATCCTCCTGGCCAGAAGTTGTCATGCACAGCAGTAACTGCCACCGCTAAATCTTCAAACACCACATCAACATCTGCAAGGCCTGCAGCGTCTTTACAGCTGACAAAATGACACGGTGGTGTAAAGCTCAGTTGGAGTGAAGTCATGTTTATGGGGTGTCAAAAACACCCCATTCAAATGCAAACTGTACAAAACTTAGAAGTAAAATGTAACAGCCTTTACAGCTCACTTCAGAAGGCATCCAACATGAACATGGCATTTGGGAAATTATAGCGTGAACTATTGCCCAATATAATTGTCAGCGTCGGGTTCCGATTTCATTTTCACTGGTTTTTCATGAGTGCAACTTTTCAAAGCCTGTAACTTTTATATCACCCTGAAGTCTTGATCCAGCAAAGCACTTACACACATACCTAAATTTAGATTGTAGATTCAGGGAGCCTGAGATCAGGAAGGGACCATCTGTAGGAGCTCTTCTGTAGCACACACCACTTAGCTTCCCCTCCTGACTTCTGAGTTGAGCCAAATACTTTAAAGTCCAGGAGCAGTTCCTTTGAAATGAATTTCAATTACCCGCCTGCTTTGAATCAAAAGCCTGTTACATGGTTTGTTGGACCAGGGCTTCCAGGAAACCAGAATCTGGTCTCCAACACTCCAAATTTTTCCTATGCTTTCCAATAATGATTTGAATAACAATTCTCTTATTTAAGATTTCCATGTGTTAGCTAACAGGTTGGCTTGATAAAGAGCATCAGGACGGTGAACTACCTGTAGCTGTCAGCTCTTATCCTCAAACTGCAAATTGTGCAAAATTCTGCCTTTAACTGTGCATGTCTTTGTCCTTAGCTGAGGAGGAGGAGCAGATGTTTAGCTGCAGTTACATTTTGGTGCTTCTCACATAATACAGTCTGTAGCCCAAATTCAGGTCCTGGTTGAATTGGTAAGTGTTCTCCCTATTTGCATTGGCATCCAAAAAGCAGAACATGTTAACAAATTTGAGTGCATACACCATATGTTTACATTTATGGGGAGGGATGGAAAAAAACACAAGAGCAAAGCACTTCTCAGCACCTTCAGAAAACTGAGATAATGGTCCCAAATATAACATAATTTTGTATGAGAAATGTGACTGTACCAAGCATTATTCTACCATTTTCTCTCAAGACCCCTGTTCAGGAAATACCTTGCATTTTATTTAAGTCCAAGGGATGTAGGCAGGACTTGAGCATCTGCTTAGCATCATTCAGGTTCTCCTTCCCAAACAAGACTTCTCTCCTGATGGACTTCCATGAGAACTGATAGAAAAAATGGCAGGACCTCTATCATCTGTACTGAGGCTTCTACTCCCTGCCCCCTTCTTTTTTCCCCTTCCCACCCCTCAATGTCAAAAAAACAGGAAAGACAAGATTTGGAGATCAAGTCAAATGTCCAATTTATTTTTATAACTTGAAACTGGAACAAACGTTGTTTTGAACGAGCGTACAAATGAAATGGTAGACACATGCTGAACTCAACATTGTGACAATAAGGGGAAAAAAAAGAGGCCAAAAATCTTGTACAGAGAATAAAAGGAACAATAAATATTTCACTAAGCCATATTGAAATGACCTCCAGCCATCTCAACATTTTATCCATAATAAAAAAAAAAAAGTGCTCTCGTTTTTTAAACAGAGCACAAATACCAAGCAATAATAAATAGTTCCAAACTTGTAGTAAAAGACAAAACCTCCAAGTAAACAACAAAAGCTCATACAATAAGTAATAGAAAAAGGTAATAAAAATATTTTGCCTTGCCGGTACAAATGCAAACAACTTAAATCAACGTTACTTTGCTTTGCAGTTCTAAAATACAAAGAGCACCATAAAAATGAGTTTGCCTGTGATAAACAAAACCTTGGACTGTCTTTTACATAGGACTGGGATGAAATGCTGATTTTTTGACCCTTTCCTTAAAAATTGGTATTTTTTCTTTCTAAAACCAGGTTCCCACACCTGTCCTGTTGCCAAGGGAGTCGACTGGAGTTTTGCTCTGGACTTCAAAGGCAGCAGGACTAAACACAATGAAAGTAATAAATTCAACCTTAAAAAAATTTAAAACTATTTAAAGTGTGAAAAGAACTACGGCGGCATTCTAGCTATGTCCATGTTATATTGTGCTTATGGCCTAGTAAACTACAGCTCTTCTAAGCAAGAAGAAAATGAGGGCCATTTCAGTATCACTACAGTCTGCAGAAACACAACCCTTGTGCTTTTGGGTGACTTATTGTTACTTTCAGTGATCTAAGTCACAAAATTAGACAACTGCTGGTGTTAGCTATCCTGGATAATTAAAAACAACAGGGAGACTGAAGCTTCTAAGCAACTTACACTAAAATGAAAAGTGAAATTCTTTCTTAAATCAATGAATTGTGGACTGAAAATGTGCAGTTAACTTCTGATCTTCGTTTCACTGATGCAAGTCCAAGAGATTCTTCTGAGTGCTGTGACATGACTGGATTTATACAAAAGCCAGAGATCTGAATTTTCACCAAAATGTGGAAATGTGCCTTTAAGAGACCACATTCCAACCTCAGTTATGCTGGAGTAATCCAGGACTAAGAGTAATGAATAATTCCTGATTTATATCAGTTTAATTGAGACATAGAATTTGTCCAGAAGACTTAGGGGTGCAATGTTCAAGCCAGGAAGGCATATATCTATCTGATAATTAGGTGGACCAAATTCTCCCAACTGTCACACCCATGCCTCCCCAATTGCTCCAATGGTTCTGCACCGATGAAAGCAGAAGAATTTGGCATGGCAATATATTTTTTTTCTTGCTTTTGTTTTAAGATTTACCGTCCTTTTCTGCAAGAGCGGTGATCATTTTCTCCTCCCCTTCTCTAAAGCATTAGTGCCTCTTCTGCCACGTCTTCCCCTCGACCCAAAAGGGAGAGAGTGTGAGAGAGAGAGAGAAAGAGAACTGCAAAGAAGAGAGACATCAAAAGGTACAGGATTTCATCCCAGTCCCTGAAACATTCAGAAATTTATGGAATGTACAATTAGAAGTGAAGAGCAGCAAAGCAGCTAATAACATGGACTGGCAAGACCTGTACACGGAGTCGGTCCTGTTCTGACAGGGAAGAGGAGGGCTGTGCCTGGACTAATTTTACTTCAACCCGATTACAGCTGTACCAACAGCAGGCCATTTCACCATTTTATGTCAAAGTGGATGCAGCAGCTCTCACTTTTTGCTATAAAAAGACTTTCTTCCAGAGGGCGGTGGTAGGGTGTGAGGAGCAATGAGTGGGGATTGGCCAGGAGAGGGAAGATGTATTGGACATCTTCTTGTTTGGAAGGAGGGGAAGAAATCTCCTCTCTCTCTCTCAAATCTGCAGGGAAGCTGTGGGATGTCACCCCAGACACCTTTCCAGGAACGGAATTTCTTTTCACACAAATAGGCAATAACCATCCAGCCTGGTTCAACCATACCTGGTAAAACCTTGATGCAAGGGGTCCAGGCAACTTTGAAGTTATTTAGAGCCCTGTGGGAACAGTACTTTTTTGTAGGCCATTTCTGACAAAAAAAAAAATATATACAACTAAAATTATTTGTGAACAACAACAAGAAAAAAAAGTAAAATAAAAAAGCACTTAATTATTTTGTTTTGTTTCTTTTACTCAAAGGTCGTCTAACAACCCCCTTTTTTCCTGTACAATAAGGACTTCACATACAAATTTTTTTTTATTTTTGCAATATTTTATCCTGCCAAATTAAAAAAATATATTATGGCAGCCTGTTTGTTTGTTTTTATTTTTATTTCCAAATTCACTAACAAAAAGGTACATTAAATCCCTTTAAAAGGACAAGCATACAGTTAAAAAATTACAAGCTTCAGTAAAAATACAGCAAGTGCCTACATCATATGAATCAACCAATATCAATATCCATTCCAGAAGGGGAAGGGAGGGGGGGAAGGGGAGAAAAAAAGAGAAAAATAGGTACAGGTCAGAAACGTGATTTTTTTTTTTCTGCAAAGCAATAACAATATTAAGCACTTTTTTCTACATACTTTTTCTACATGGTGTAGCAATCACCTTTTAATCCCCGAATACAAGATTCTATACATTTTTTGAAATAAAAATTCAACACCCAAGGCAGAAAAAAATTTACTAAAACTCAAGACTTTACAGTTACAGTGACAAGAACAAATTTATAGACCCACCATTTAAATTTTACTGCAACATTTTCAAGGAAAAAAGAAAATTTTTTTTTTCTTTCTGGTTTTGTAAAATGCCCAGGCATTCTCCATTATTACAAATACTGGTCCACTTTTACAGTAATCAAGAAATTTTAATATATATAATATATACTAAAACCCCGTCACCAAAAGAAAACAATATACACATGGCCATTATGGCATTTTTTTTAATAACCTATTAAGCAAACTTTGAAAAAAAAAAAGATTGCTCAAACACACATACACACAATTTCTTTTTTACCCTTGTATGTATTCAATACTGTAAACGTATTTTAAGACAGAGTGCACTAAATTTAACTTTTAAAAAAAAATTAGCCGTTGTTCCTGAATTGTTTTTTCTCATTCAATGATAGCAACTTGTAATTTGTGTCATTTGAGTTTTAATTCAGCAGTAAATCATTTCCATTCCATTTCCTAAGCAGCGTTGTCCTGAAAAAAAAAAAAGGCTGAGAATAATTCAGCTAATGTATGTCCGAAGTTGTGCTGGGTATACATCTTCATTTGATTGGGTCTTATGGCATTTTCATGTCCACTATCTTCAACCAGTAATTTTTTTTTTAAGTAAATGTGGCTCTTTTTTTTCTAAAGAATGTACTTTTCTTGTTTTACTTTTTTTTTAAAAGTCTTTCCATTTCACAAAAACATTTTGCATTTGTCTCAAGAGACTCAAATAGGAAGATCAGTTTTCAAGGCACTCACGTCAAATTGAATGGCAGTAGAAAAACTGTCCAATAAATTATTTTTTATTTATTTTTCTTTATAGTGCCAGTATTGTGAATGCCATGCTTAGCAACACTGACACTTAATCTCAGCTGTTCCCTTACAGTTTAACCCACCTTTGGGCCAAGTAGAACATGATGTAATTTCTTGTTGAGAAGCCATTTTTCTCTTAACCACAAACAAAAGCTTTAAAGTGCGGGTCAACATAAGTAAAACCTCTAACCATAATTATTTACTGTTTGCTAATATTAGTTGCAAAAGGCTTTAAAAAATTTGGAATTTGAAAGTAGAGCAGGTGCATTTTTCTTTGCTTTACTTTTTCTCTATCGTAATGCTTTTATCTGAAAACAATTCCATTCTGTTCCTAATTAAGTTGGAAAAAATCTTACCGACTTCAGTAGGAAAAGAATCTTGCCAAGACAGGTAAATCAACCAGAATTTAGTTTTTCCCTTCTGTATAATAACATCAGTGTACAGCATCTAAGATAGTTCTAATATTTCTGTTCATAAACCAAATGCCTATGAGTTGAGGCTTTTCATTGAGAAATTCACACTTTCCCATCTTCTAGTAATTAACTACAGCAAATATGGACTAAGGTAGACATCCTGAATTCAAATCTATGATTTTGTGGTTTTAAAAGAAAAGAAAAAAGTGATGGCATTTGGCTCCTCTGAGGTTTGAAAATAATATTAAAATGCTTGAGATGTACTTTTATTGTCTCTGGGAAGAGTCACAGGAGGGTAAGAGGGAGGGAAAAACACTCCAGAAAGTGACAAACTGGCATCATTATGTTGCCATAGCTTTTAACAAGAAGAAACTATCTGATAGTAATGCACAATTAAGAATGTTTTTGGATTTTGAGTGTAGCAGCCTTCTGCATCTATGTCTTTTTTGTTGCCATAACTTAGTGCTGAAATCCATCTAGAAAAGGCCTCTATCGTCAGCGACATTGTCAGTGCTACGTATTTGATCCAATTTCAAAAGAAAGTGCTAATTTTAAAGATTGTTATCCGCTGTACAATTTTGTTTTCCCTAATCTTCAAGGTTATTTAAGAAGAGGAAAGAAAAATAGGAAGAAAGAAAGAAGGAGAGAAAGACAGACAGACAGACAGACAGACAGAAAGAAAGAAAGAAAGAAAGAGAAAAAGACAAAGAAAGAAGAGAGAAAGAGAAGGAAGAGAGAGAAGGAAGAGAGAGAGAGAATGAAAAAAGAGAGAAAAAAAGAAAGAAAAAAAAGAAAAGAAAAAAGAAAGATTTCAGTTCAAATGCTGGCTTCTTCACAAGAAATTACACACACTTAGCTTAAATTTCAACAAAGCAGCGGCCCAAAAATTATAATTTTAAAAGATATGTTTCTCTTCTACAATGCAAGTAATCTCAGGCTATGACTGGGTAAAATTAAAAAGGGATACCCAACAAAATTTAAAAGAAATTTAAACAGAAAGAATAAAAAAAAGTACCTGCACATGCCAAAAAATTACAAAAACCCAATAAATACAGAAATTATTGCACAGTTAAAAGGCTCCACAATTTTTACTGCCTTAATCAACCCTCGGGTTTAATAGAACTTTGTAGACACAGGTTATATTTAAGTGCCAAAGTCTGGCACCTACCATAGTTATGCTAAGTTATGTTTACGGAGGCAAGTTAGGTCATCTTTTCTCAGTTGGCAATAGTTAAACTGTACAAATAAAATGTTACCTAGACCCCTGAAATTTAACCTAGCGGAGGTGGGGGCGGGGGAGGAGGGGGGAGGGGGGGGCCTTAGCTTCTTTCTGCCTGCTCAATTTTGACGTCATTTGTCAGCAAATGTTCTCCATGCCACTTTTTCATGTGTTTCTCCAGGGTGCTGTAAACACTGAAGGGCATCTGGCAAATGTCGCAGCGGTAGACCTCCTTCCCTATCTGGCCATGCGTTTTCATATGGCGCGTCAGCTTACTGCTCTGGGCACATGCATAGTTGCAGAGCTCGCATTTGTAAGGCCGCTCTCCAGTGTGGCTCCGACGGTGAACCGTCAAATTGCTGCAGTTCTTAAAGACCTTGCCACAGTACTCACATGTATCGCTCCTGCGTCCTTCCTTCGAACTGGGTCGCCCGGGGCCGGGTCCACTGATGTGGGGGGTGCTGCCTCCACTCGCCGTGCCGCTGCGCCCTGAGAGCCCCCCGTCCAGCATGTCCCCCGGCGGAGTGGAGAAACGCAGGCTCCCGTTCTCCGATGAGTGCTCGGAAGAGGTCGCGAAGGGGGATTGTCGGGAGTCTGTGAATCCGAGGAACGGATCCTTCATGAAGTGCCGCGATGCTGCATACCCTACCAGCCACTGGGAGTAAACGTTTTCAGAAGGTATTATCGTTGCTGGTGGCAAGTCCAAATCTTTCTCTACCTTTATTCTTTTAGAGGAATTGTTTAAACTGGGGCTCGTGATAGGTGTTGGCTTGCGGGGGAACAAGTTTGGGAAGGGTTCACCCGGGCCAAAGTTTCTTCCATTGACCGTACCTTCCTCAGTGCGGTCCAGCTCTCCTACCACTGAGTCTTCGTCACCCGGATCTCTCTGACAGAGGTCTCGAGGACACAAGTCTCGCTGGTCAGAGGACCTTTTCATGAAGCTACTCCTCTTCTGTTTTTCAGCTAACATGTCGTTATATTGCTGAATGGCACCTAGACTTACATTCTCAATGACTTTTCCCAGGACGAGGGATTTCTCGTCTGGCAGCGACTTGGAACCGTTTTCTCGGTTACGACTCAGCTCTGAGTCCATACTGAAGCTCGACTCTGGCCGGCTCTCATTTTCAAGCTCCTCTTCCTCCTCCTCCTCCTCTTCCTCTTCTTCATTGTCATGGCCCAGGGAAGGATCGCTCTCATTCCTGAAATCTGCCTCACTGGATTTCAGTCCCTCTCCAGTGAGCTCGCTCGTGCCTGGCTCAGGGGAACTAGTGGTAGACAGTCCATCATCTGACCTGCCTGTCATGGAGCCAGCTTTATGCATATGCGTTTTCATGTGGCGTTTTAGCTTGCTGGCCTGGGAGCAAGCATGGTCACAGAGCTGACACTTGTAGGGCTTTTCTCCTGTGTGACTGCGCCGGTGCACAATAAGGTTACTCTGGAACTTGAATGTTTTCCCACAAAATTCACAGGACTTGCTCTTGGCCTGAGGCTGGGGAGGCGTAGTGCTGCTGGGGGGCATGGGGGGCAGTGGCGGGGTGCTCAAAAAAGGTGATTTAGGACTCGGCTGAAAAGGATTCAACAGACGATGCATAGGGTTGGTGCGACTGGGTGAGACTGGCGGAGGGGTGGAACTGTTTCCTGCCAGCTCTCGAAGCCTTCTGGAGAAATCCATCGCTGGGGACTCAATTGCCATGGGGTTTAAACGCATAACTCTGTCAAAGGCACTGGGATGCTGGGCAACTAACCCCATTTCTTCGGCACTAAGGCGATGTGGATCCAGATGATGACGAGGCGGTGGGCTGAACAGCGGAGGCGTGTTTGGGAGCCGACCCTCACCAAAGCCAGGGTGTTCACGCAAGATGGGTCCTGTCATGCGCAAAAGGTTGAAAGGGTTGTTGTCTCCAAGAAAATTCATCAGCGGGGACTGTGCAACAGTCTCCGGTCCCAGAGGAGGAGGGATGGTGATGCGTGGAGTAAGGGAACTGTTTGAAGGGCTTGTTTCCAGGTAGATGCGGAATCCATGTGTGTTCTGGGCATGCTGAAGCAAGAACCAAGCGCTATTAAAAGGCTGCTTGCATGTTGTGCAAATATAGCTTGAAGGCTCATCTTTACCTATAAAAGAAAAAACAGAGAGAACACTTAAAAAATAATACAGCAGAGAACATTTAAATAGAGTTGGCATTCACTTTATTTTGCTAACACATTTCCTCCTTGGCATTTCTGAAATAAGGATTTAATTGCAACGTATTGACTGATATAAATTGTTGAACAGCACATTTACTCACCACACTTATTCACTTAGTATGTATGACAAATATCACATGTACGCATTTGTGCTATATAGGTTTACATCCTCTAATTTGCAAATAAAACCTTCCTTTATGACGTATAAGCATCCAAATTCTTTCATGTGTTTATTCCACAAAAAGGAATTTGTTTCAAGGGATTTATGACTACTGACAAAAACCAAGAAAAATGCAGTGTGGTAGGTTTTACAAGGCACCTGTAAGGACCTTCAGTGTCATTTTCACTCTTTCATTTTATATACTTCATGCAGCAGTCCCCCGAGATCTTGCTGAATTTAATTTATACATGGCTAAGTCATGCCAGCCCTTCCATTTTTAAAATACTATGTAGATATTTAGCCACAAAAGTCCTATTCAAGTCAACAGGAGCTTGGAAAACATACCCTTGCATAAACCACTCTGACGTTCTTTTTGCCAAAACACCAAGAAGCCACTCAAATGAAACATCCGGTAATCAAAGCCGACAGCACAGTTGCAATTAACAGTAACAAATGTCGGGCCGTGCTTGAACTGGGTCCCAAGAATTTCTGAGCCTGAGCCTGCCCTCCAATGCAGAAATGCTCACCAGAGCCAAAAACATTGTTCTGTTTGCTTTTCTAGCCTCTTTGAACGACGGCATAAAGGTGGAAAGCATTCCTTTAACCTTGATTCAGCTTTACATAAAGGACAGGTGTGGACAAGTCTGCATCACAGTCATAATTTTGCTAGCTAGAAAATTCCGGTCCTGGGCACAATATAAACTATGTGCTATCTGCAAAAAGCACTTCCCTCCTTGCCCTCCCTCCTTCTTTCAATGCCTCTGCAAGACTCCGATAAATTCATAAATATGTGTCAACTTGAAAATCACGATGCGGGATTTGTTTTGTTGTTTGTTTTTAAATGAGGGGGATGTTTTCTGAAAAAAACCTGCCCATTTTGGAAAATCTAAAATTAATTTCTTGCTTGTTTGTTTGTTTATGATAGCACATATTTTCTCTAGCAATGGCCCCACTGAACCTAAAGGCACTAAACTTCCTGAAAGTTCTATACCTGAACCAAGCTTCCTGCCTGACCCATGATGAAACAAGGACCTAAATAATGCCTGATTCAGCCCCTCCACAGGAGCTCAAATCCAAAGCTGAACTAACAGACGCTTTCTAGACAGGGGGGCTGCCATTCCCAAAACCCTGTTACATGAGCTTGAAAGAGTTTATAAGGTGAACGGAACCATATTATTGAAACTACCTTGTAAAGAGGAATGACTCATAGCACACACACACACACAAAAATTTACACTTGGGCACATCAAGAGAAGCTGATTGAATTCCCCTCTTCTGGCTGCTGCAGGAATGACTGCTGCTAACAAAACCTACAAAACCTTAGACAAGGAGGCTAGAAGATTATCTGCCTACCTATCAGCCTGTCAGCTTATCTAATCTTATCACCCAATATACATCCATAACAGCATAAAGGAAAAAGCATGTATCAGATTGAGACTTATTTACAAAGGTAGGTGATAAATGTGCTGCAACTCCTCACTCAGTTATTGATTTAGTAGGGCTATTGCTGTGAATAGCAGCTTGGAACCCCGATTTCAATGAAGCCATCTCTTCACAGCCAATAAAAAATGTACACAATACAGTGGGCATTACTGCCTGGCTGAAGTGGCCCCTGTGCCCTGGCCCCACACTCTGTGTCTGTATGGGCCAGACACAGTTGCTTTGATTAATCTCTAACAGTCACTATTGGAAAAAAAAACCCAAGTTTGGGAACTGCACTTGGTTTGGAAAGAAGTGCCCATAACTGCTATTGACATTAATAAAAGCCACATACAAACATGGAAAGAAAGTGATACATTATCCCTTAAAAATCTACTCAGCACTGAGGCAGTTAGGAAGTTTTATGTCAGCTTTGCAGCAAAAGCAACAGTAAATGCTCCCATTATTACTTCAAATATTTAAATTTCTGTTTCTTACAGAAATATGACGAAAATGTCTAGACCTTTAACTTTTCTTGCACAGCAACATGTGTAGTATAAAAAGTGACAGAAATCACTGAAGCAGACTAAAGTATATAACATACTCTGTCAAAAGCTTTTTTAAACAATATGTTTTACCTCAGCTCACCCTAGAATAGATTTTAATAAAGCCCCTTAAGAAGTGTGATCTAATAGCAAATGAAGTGCAGCATCTTACAAGGTCATATATCTTCAAATTAAAGAGTGCTCTGCACCCTTCACCTTCACTTTATCCACTCTAATTAATCGATTTATTACCCACAGCTGTTCAATTCTTTCATTTTTAAAGTCACAGCATGCACTCTTTTTTGTTGTGGAGTTTTTTTCTCTCAGAAAATAAAGTGTCTGAGTGTCTGTCTATGTAGATGCATTCTCTTTGCTTAGCTCAAGAACTGACAGGAGAAAGAAAGCAGCTGTGTATTAAGCGACAACAACAGCAACATGTTTACTTCAGAAAAGGCACATACGTAAGAAGAAAAATTCCTGAGCAGGCTGAGGATCAAGGCCAACCTAAAACTGAAATGGCTGATTAAAAAAATTACCCTCAAAATGGCAGCTGGCTGGATGCTTGCTACTACATGTTATATGGAACTAAGATGTTTTGGTTTGTTTTGTTCTCCAAAATTTCACCTCCATGAAGTTCAAAAGAGGAAGTAAGTCCCCTCCTTTTTAGTTTTCTTTAAAAAAGACAAAATTAATGCTATTAGTGATCTAAGATTTATAAGCTAGCAGTCATAAGTGTTCTCTCCCTTTTTTGCTTTGTTTATGTTCCTTAGCACTCCTCTTCAGGAGACCCCAACACAACAGCAAAATTGACTGCAGGCTACCTGGCTACCAATCTCTGACTGATTTTTTTTACGACCCTAAAAGACTCTCCCCAGACTCCAAGTTTAAAAAAAAATAGAAAAAAAAAATTAATTACCATATTATCACTTCATGGTTATCTTGCCTAAAAGTTGCCCTGAGCAGTGTAGATGCTCACTTTTAAGAACAGAAAAATGTCAAAAAGTCTTTGAAGATTCACTCCAAATATTTTTCTGTTCAAAAACTTGCTAAATATTTTAAACATGCCCAGAAACAGCCATGTATTGCTCAAGAATGATCCTTATATTTAATAATGCACCTACACTATAAAAGTCTTTGTTATAAGGCTACTTTTGATATATGGCTATCTTAATCCCTTGCCACCTGCACTGAAGTCTGTCTAAATACTCACTTTATGACAACTAGCTATATAGTCTTTGCCATATGCAGTCTTTATCACTTTAGCATGTGCTTGACTTTGAGCATGTGAGTAATCAACATCAGTGAAACTTAAGCATAGGCTGAAGTGCTCTGTTGGATAGTGATGAAATTATTCATGTGCTTAGAGTCAAACACAAGCCAAGACTTCATTAATACTGTTGGATGAATTGCACATGGTTTCAATCCCACAGTCTGTAACTAGGCATGAATTTCGGGGCAAGCAGCTGAGGTATAATTCTTTATCTTTACAGTAGTTGGTAGATATGTTGTATGTACAGAGATGAGACATCCAGGTCACAACTCCTGAGCAATCAATTGTAGCTTCCAGGCTGCAGTAAAGCCAAGCACATACTGCCAGTTCAGACATGATAGAGGTTTTTAGGGCTGAATCCTACTAAGACACAGGTATTCAGGAGGGATTGTGAAATTAAAGAATGAGAGGACTGGGATAAACCCTAAGGTTTGACCTCATCCAATTCCTGACCCAAAGGATCATAGAGTCATGGTTTGGGTTGGAAGGCACCTTAAAGTTCATCCTATTCCAGCCCTCCTGTCATGGGCAGGGACACTTCACTAGACCAGGTTGCTCAGACTTCCATCCAGCCTAGCCTTGAACACTTCCAGGCATGGGACATCCGTAACTTCTCTGGGTAATCTGTTCCTGTGCCTCACCAACCTCATAGTAAAGAGGTTTTGTCCTAATATTTGATCTAAACCTACTCTCTTTTAGTTCCCTCTTTGTCCTGTCACTACATGTCCATATCTATGAATGTATTCATATCTATGCCAGCTGCTCCAATATCCTGCTTCAAAAGCCACCAAATAGAGAGTCTACAACCTTTTTAAAGTCTACCTCATTCTTTCTCTCCTTTACTGTCATTAAGACTTCCCCTGTGCCTGATCTAAATCTTTCTTCCTGCAATTTAAGGTCTTAATATATTGTCCTACCCAGACGTACATGCAAAACGCAGGAAAAAAGTTAGTCTGCACCTCACAGTTGTCATCCAACCCAGGGATTTGCAGCTGAACCACTTCGTGCCTTTTAGCACTCTTTTCTCCCAGTTTGATTTGGAAATGTTGAGGGAGAATTCACTTTGTACTGGAGTAGTCTGTGGCTGTGTTGACTATTTTCAGTATGGAAAAAAAAAACTGTCTTCTTTCCAATTTGAATTGCTGAGTCCAGCTACCAGACATTAGATCTTGCTATATTTTTATCTGGAGATTAAAAATCTCTCTAGTGTCTTCTCCCAAAGCAGGTAATTATAAACTATGAACTTATTGAACACTCTTGCCTTTTCTGCATATTATGACAAAAGATGGTCTTTTCCAGAAATATTAAAATGTGTTCCCTCCATTAGTGCATGACAGATTATGTTCCATTCAAAATGTCAAAGCAATAATGAGCCTTTTTCTCTTTCATGAACAGCACTAAACAGAGCTGGATTCAGAACCTGCCTCCCAAATTTTGCCCTTACAGGGGACAGTGAGAAAACACAGGTCAGAACAAGACTAGGCTGGGTCTGTAGACATCCACCCCACTGCACCAGTGAGCCTGAATCCCTGACTTATCTGTCCCCTGCAGTCTGACTTGCATCATTTAGTGATACGCAGATCTTCCTTGCCCAGTTGGTACGTAACTTTCTATATACCCTGAATGCTGAGCGCCTTTACCCTGGAGATAAAAATTTCCCTCAAAATATCCTCAGTTATTCTGGATACCATCAAACAATAATCAGTGTGAGATAAGAACTGTTGAGAATTCAATATTTTCTGCTGAGCTACAGTGACATCCACTGCCTTATGAATCCTCCCCTCAGCATGCCTGAGTAATTCCATTAGCTGTAACAGGGAATGAACTCTGTCTGATTTTAATCACCCACCCATAACCCCTGCCAGGACTGCGATGAGGACCTGCAGTCAGGTCCATATAACCACTGCAATTCTTTACCTCTAGCAGTATTTTCCAGATAATGTTTCTGGTTCCCTTTTACAAAGTTACAACATCAGCAATAAAAATGTTAAGGAATTTTAATACTGGTTTACTGCATCTTTAGAAGTTCAGGAAAAGTAGAAACTTGCAAGCTTTAAAGAAAGTACACCTTTTATTGTAGCACTCACGAACAGACATGTATCAGGTTCCTACAGTCTTTCCACCAATATTACTCTCTTCTCCACCACTTGATTTTTAATGAATTTTTAAATAATTACTCCTTGTTATTATGATGGTTACTCTAATAATACCAATAAAGGTAGTGTGGATGCTCCATAAAAAACACACCTTTAATTGAATTATTATTAAATTAAAATGCCGTAATTGAGAACATGAGTTTAACAAGTCTCCTTAGAAGACCAGCTGACATTAAAGAGAAGGGCATTAAATAATGGAAAGATTTGGTGTTGCATGGTGAAAAAGATATATTATAAGTGGTTTGACAGATCACCCAGACAAGGGCCAAATGATTTTCAGGTGTCTGCAGTGTGGATCTGCTATGTGACCTGTATCAGTTCACGCTTGATGCTTGATCAGGTCTGCAAAAATATCTCTAATATAGGTATTTATTCTGAAGGGGTTTTATAAGCCATATTATAACTTTAAATTTTCCAAGTTAGCAAGAATGTTTACTCACCTATGTTTCTAATAGAATAAACATTATCTGAGCACACACAATACTTAAGAGTTTTACCCTCTCTGCCTGCATTCATTGAGCTCTTTGGAAGTTTTGCTACCTCCATTTCAGAAGGACTGACAGTCTCAATAAAAAAGATAGAAATGTAAAGTAGGGTCCAAGTCTGGGTGTGAATCACCACTGCCAGTCCAATGCCAGTCACTAGCTTTAAACAACAAACACAAACGTCCCATATCTCTTTACACCTTTCTTCATATTAATTCTGTTTTCATGGCAGCAAGAGCTGAAGATGAAAAACAAGCACAACTCCTCTATACATCCCTAGAGCTAACACAGTTCATCCCTCCCTATACTGCCTCATCTAAAGAAAGGGCTCAAGAGAGTCTTGCAGTACATCCTGCTGAGGGTTACGGGGACTATCACCAACAGTTCATAAAGTTAGCATCAACTGGCAGCTAAAGTTGGTATTTTATGACTTAACAAGTCGCCTGCAGTCTCACAACCTACGCACCTCCAATTCTACACTCAGATAAACAGCCCTTGTCTCCTGTAAAGCTCAGCCAACCTGCAGTGCATCTCAGTCAAGAAGAGCAGATGAAGGTTTAGGTGCAAAAGCCCAAGCATGAGGGGCCACAGAGCCTGTCACCATCTGGAAATGGGGAATCTCAGGATGAGGTCAGTGAAAGGAAAGAACGTGACAGGGAAACAAAAATGAAATGTTTTTAAGGGGTGGATGGAAAAACAGGGGTGTCTGAAGAAAGAAGTAATTGCGAGGTGTTACTTCTCAGTAACAGAATCCTATTTCCTCCCATACAAAGCCCTGTTCTCTTTTCCTACTGTACCTCTTGATAGCCTATCTCCTCCAGTGCCATTCTCAACAGAAGAAAAATCACGACTTCATGCAATATTCTTCTCCCACACACTGCCTGTATGTTTTACAGCTTTCCCCATCTTCTTTCTACCTTGACTAGTGAGACTGCTAGTTCTCAACAGAGATTATGCAAGAGGCTTTATTCCAAGAGGACCTACACACCCCACAAGACCCTCTCATTCCCTGCACTGAGTTTGATTAGTGATGTAAATATTCTTTAGACCATTTTTTACCTGTTGGAAAATGTCTACAGTAGTAGTGTTTGACACAAATATTAAAATATATTAATATTGCACTACTATTAGCAATGTGCTATTAATACTTCTTGTGCTAAAGCCAACTGTCAAACTCCAGTTTTGGTGGATTAAGTGCTGTGCCACTTTTGGGAAACTATTTCATCTTCTGAAGCCATTTCAGCAGTGGGTTTTTTTCTATTAGGCAGAACTGCAAATAATCTGGTTTTCACTCTTGTAATAATAAATATCTAGTTTGCCAAATGAACTATTTTATTAAATGAGGGGAACACCAAACAGATTAATTACCAATCACAGAGCTGAGAAGTCAGACTGTCATACTGTCTATGTACAGTGAATCTTTTCAGAATTCCAAGAACAAAGAGCATGAATCCTTGAAAGTCTTAGAGATATCAAGCTGATACACCTTGCCAAACTCTGATTTGAATTACCCTGCTATGAATTCAAAGTAGCTGCAATGATCACCAACACAGATTTCGAATTTTTCCAGATAAACTACACCAGGTTGTCACTAACAAGGATCTTAACTAGACTTATATGAATATACCAAGTTGCAATTCGTTATTTTTTTTGCATTGAACTTTCCCCAGAAGCATATTATATGTCCTCTCTGGCATTTATACTTACAGAAAAGGAGGAGGCTGCAGGCAGACTACAGCCATGCATAACACAAACAGATGCTTCCTGCGTCTTAATGGACACAGGCGACCTTTGGCTGAAGATGCAGCTTGTGTTCAATGGTCCCATTTTCTGTGAGACTTAATCATACCTCAGATCTGTACTGCCAGACTCTCATAAATGAGCCAAATGCACAGCTCAGTTTAATTTCTAGTGTGTTACAAAATGGCAATATTATATTTTTAGGTATAAAATGTCAATAGGCATTTTGGGCAACTTCCTTCTGGATGTCCAATTCCTCATTCCTTAAAAGAGCTTCTGGCTTACTGGAAGTTAATGTTCAGCCTACAGAAGTATAAGAAATGCTTTTACTTAGTGCAGAAAAGGAAAGAAAAATGCGTAGCAAAAGTTGGAACTTGTGACACAGGGATTTTTACCCAGAAGAACTATTTAAATGGAAGGTAAAAACATGCCTGTCATCTCTGAACACCTTTTCCTAATTGGTGTTAAATCTAAAATGCAAAGGCAATTTATAAAGCAGAGGAAGGGAGAAGTGTGAAAAGTAAGGAGCAAACAGGAAAATCAATACTAAAAGATCAATAGTGAATGAGTTAACTTTTAAATTAGCCCTCTGTGATACAACAGTTTCAACTAACTCCACCTTTAGCATCTAAACAGCTTTGTGTCTTTTAGATAATTTCTTTGAACCTAAGACATCAACTAACAGACTGAACGGATGTTTTACAAACCTGCTCATAAAATAGTGAAAACTATCAGCTAAAATGGGGAATGCAATACAGAGGGCCACCATACCCACTTGTGAGATTAAAAGACCGTAGGACTACCCGTGGCTGATGGTATCGTATATAGGATCCCATTTACAGCACTCATGAAAAACCCTTGTACTGCTCAAGGACACTTTTAGGCCTTTTCTTTGCATAAGGTATTCAAATGCATTTGAAATAATGTCAGTCTTTTCTACAACATATGAAATATGCCAGCAGCTTCCCTTTAAATCAGTTTCCTGTAAGCAGTTTTGTTTGAAAACTGGCAAGTGCTGGGATTTTTTTTTCCCACAGACTTTTCTAAGGTGCCATTTTCTCAGAGTCAAGAATTCTCAGTAATCTGAACAGGAACTAAACGGAGGGTACATGAAGGAAATTGTCCATGTCATATAATGGAAAAACTAAGAGTAAATTAGGAAACAATAAAAAAAAAACAAAGGATGAAAACAAATTTTCATCTTTTTTTCCCCAGGAGTACTTCAGTCTGTTTTACTACAACTATTTCTTAAGGGTATTAGGTGCCTATTCATAGTAAAAGACATAGCATTTTTGTTTTAATTCATTGCTTCTTTAACAAATGCTAGCTCCCATCTCTGCTTCTTTAAATCCACAAAATCTCCACATTCAAGCCTAAGAAGTATTGTAAAGGCTGTAAATCTTGTTTTAATGGAATGTACATTTAGCTATGAGGAGATAATTGACGTTATGGAGGGCCTAGATGCTGAATTATATAGGTTATCTAATACAAAGGGGACTCATTACCGAAGCACTACAAACAAGTAGTAATATATGTATATTGTTCTGAGTGGCGTTATAGCAAAAGTGTTCAGGTCTGCAGGGATTTATAAAACACAAGAAAACAGCAGACATGCACTTGTAAATTTGTCTCATTTGTCTCTGAAGTTAAAGGTTATTCCCTTGATCTGAATTTGTAATAAAAACATGCTAGACTAAGGTTTGTAGAGAATGTTTGAATATGTAAATTGTGTATAATGATAGGCAATTATAGGGTAAAAACTGGACCTTATGAATGTTACAGAATTGCATGGAGCATCAAAGTATTTTCCTTCAGATGAAATATTTATCTTTTATGCATGTTATAAGCACTTTTTCAAAGGTATTCAGCAACCTATTTGAGTGGAGAGTTGACAAAAATCAAACCATTACAACCAACTAAGACTGTGGGCTTATGCACAGGAGAAGCCACAGCTTTTTACTGAATATACATAATAAATCTCTTGAACTAATGGTTCCGGAGATGGATCCTCAAGGACAAGTTCCACTGATTTTCACTCCCTTAGATGAAAGCTGGTCATATGTTCCTGGATTTTTTTTAAGACGATATGGGGGTGGAAGTGTAGGGAGGGGGACCGCAGAGAACAACTAGGTAAGAATGTGAATTTTCTTGGACTGATTCAATGAAGCCTCATTTTCCCTCCAGTTCGTTGGCTGCTATTTTCAGGGAATAATAAAAAAGAAAAAATAAATAAATAAATAAAAAGACACTCCATCGAGATAGAAAGGAGTAAAGCCGGAAGATGATACTATAGTTTATGCTACCGAAGATAAGGTTTTCTCCTTCTCTGAGCACGACAGTCTGTTCAGGTTAACCAACTGCAGTGTTAGAATAACTCCAGCCGACTTGTCACAGAGTACAAAAGTCATCAGCAACTGAATGTTCTTTTCTGCACCGCAATTAAGACGAATCAATACGACGTGCCACAAATGGTATTTTACTCTCAATAAGAACTCGGGCTGAGTTTATTCAGAATATTTTAGCGCTTCCCCAGGGGATTTTGGTCCGACGCAGATGGCAAATAAAGTACTCAGCCTAGGGCTAGAGCACATTATGCTAATTCTAATGTCAGATGTACTTTAATATACAGCTCTATTTAATCACCCCATTATTTCACATTTCCATATGAAAAACCTGCGGCACTTCTGCAGAGCTTTCACTCTGCGACAATGCCAGCTTCCTTCAACTAGCTCACTGCGAAAGAGAAAAGAAGACTGGTCATTCTCGCCAGTCAAAATGTTACAGTTTCAAAGTTTCAGTATTCCTGAATTTAAAGTGGGTCTTCCAGTGCAATTAGCAAATCGCTCGGCTAGAATGCTGATATGTACAAAATGCTAAGGAGGTGTGATTGAAAAAAATAAAAATAACAGCCCTCCCTCTCCAGCTCATCTGCTCGCAGACATAGGCAGGCACGTATCTCAAATCCGCTTGCAGAACAGTAATAATAAAAATAATGAAAATATTTTCATAGTGCAATTCAACTAATATTCTCAACACTTGTCACTAAAACGTTGCTATTCCCGGCTGTGTGGCTTCCGTTACTTAGAAGAACAGACATGGCTGGCACAGCTGCCAACCTACAGATGTCTCTGAATAAAACCTTCCTTGTGTATCAATAATTTTTGCCTGCAACAAACTACACCTCTAATTAGGTTTAGAAGCCACACACCTTCAATATGGGCCACTACCCAAATTATCTGCAAATTTACCTCGATGCCCCATCTCTGGTGACCACAGAATTTGAACCTTGAACATTAAATGATTTAAAACTGGATTTACATTGAAAGGAATGAAGGAAAAGACTTTGCTGTGGAGCAGTTTTTCCAGCCATGTAGGCTCTTGATGTGCAGGCAGGGAAAGCAGAAGCAGTCCTTGGAGCACCTCTTCAGCATCCAAGCTTTCCCTTCTGAATAATTCTGTGAAGGATTCTTAATTCATCATGTATGTACAACCACCAGTGAAATGAGTTGCATGGTCTCAACAAAATCTTCCCTCTGTTTGGCATAGCTGGGGCTGCATGACAACCAGTGCTGCTCATCAGGGAGAGCCAGGTCAGGCCTAGATTATACAGAGCTGTTATTAGAAGAATGTATGAAGCTTAAGTCGATAACTTCTTTAATAATTTCATTAAACCTAAAACATATTTTACTGGGAAAAAAAAAAGTATTTCGAAAAAGACATCCTTTTTTCGTCCTCCAACCGCCCAATCTGCATCCTTTAAAAATTGTTCAACAATGCATGCAGCAGCCAGCACCTGGGGCCAGATCTCACCTGGTTTCACTGCTATGCAACAACATTTAAAGATACAGAACTACACTCTGTGTCTTGACACGACATATGCTACGCTTTCCCTGTCCTAATTTGAACACAGAGGATGATATCCTTCACAGTGAAGGCAGAAATTATTACATTTTCAAGCTTTCTTTTATTTTTGTATATATACATATATAAATGCATGTGTGCATGTATGCATATGTGTGTGTTTATATATGTATACATATGTGATTTGGTCTCTGTTAGACTCGCTATGAGTACAGCACTATGCACAAAGGAGAAGGGGGGCTCAGTAAAGGGCAGAGAGGTCCATCCTTGCATAGCTACTTAAACTAGACCTTCAAACACATGATCTTACTATGGGAGAAGTATACACAACAGTTTCACCCCACTGGAAGTTTTGTGTGAATGGTAAACACAGCCCAAGTTAATTAGTAAATTAGGGCAACTTCAAGATTTGTTTAAAGTGAGGTCTCTCACTTTGAGAATGACTAGTTAAATTAAAAAAAAGATTAAATGAATGTTTAATATCCCAATGCAAAGCCCACCAAAGTCAATATGAATCTTTCCACTGGCTTCAACAGGCTCTGGAAGCGGGTCTTCTTCCACATTGGGATTTGTTAGTCTCAAGACACTCTCTTCAATGTAGGGATAAATCTGGTTGTGGTGGTGTAGTTAAAGGAAGATAACTGATTTCACAGCAGCTACAAGCCTAGAGAACTCAGCTGTAAATATTTTAGAGGAATAAACAGAGACACAGATAGTAAAGTATCTTTTGTATCTTTAGTTAAAAGGAAAAACAGTTGAAATGTAAGATATACATAAACTGAAATTAATCCGTGACAATTCTGTTGCTTTTTCTTCTGCTGATATTATGTTGGTTTTGGGAAACAAAAAAAGGACAATTGCAGTTCTCCCTAGGTCTATCCTATTTCTTTAGCTCAGTTTAGATAAACTGACTCCATTCTTAAACTCCATTATTAAGAATTCTTTTGTTGAGATTAGCAAAAAAATTTTTAATGACATACTTATTCTTGAAAATACACATATTTGTGGAATCCCATTCAATTTCCATCATTATGGAAATTTTTGGGTGCCAGAATATTTGCAGGCATATCTACACTAAAGGGTTCCTACAGGAATCAGAAGTCCTGCAAAGGAAAATCCAGTCTGAATGAACAAAGAAGCAAAATGAACAGAAGATTTAACAGCCTAAATGGGGAGGGGGCACAAGGGGGGCAAGAGAAGGAGAAGGTATAAAATACTCAGATGAAAAATAAAACCCATTAGTTACAGAAGTAGGGATCTTGAGGGTTGATCTAGATAAAGCAGTTAAATTGCAATCTATGACTATGAAGTTGCAAAAGATGAATCTCCAATCATACTTCCTGAAGTGCAAAGATAAAAGTACCACTTTTGATCCTTAAATAGGTGGTGTTTCATGTCACTATAACACTGCAGAAAAATAATTCTGATGCTGGCTAAAAAGAAAATCCTAAAAACTTCCTATTTTATTTCTGTACAATCCAGACTGATCACCTAAGAGAAGCATAATTAAACAATGCTAAGCATCCCAACCCCTTGGAGAATACGCTGCTGAAAAATATTTTTAGAACAATCACTGTAGTAATTCTTCTTAGTTGTAGAAACACTCCAAATCAGAAAGTCAATTTTTCCTCTATTTGCAGAAGTGTGCTGGTTTTCACTGGAAAGGCGCCTGTGTTTTGTTTGGCTGCTGTTCATATACTGCCTTGGCAGGATTTCCTTGGATTGCTTACAGTGAACATTGCTCTTGCATACAGTAGCACTCCCATTTTAACCGTCCCAGCCACACGTTTTCTAATAACACACAGAGAGCTGCAAAATCCCTATAAGCACAGCTCTTTAAAGCAGCAACAGAAGGGGGTGGGGGCGGAGGACCAGAGAGGGGGAGGCTCTGCCCGTTCAAAATCCAGCGATGCAAACAGAGGATAGTCCTTTTAAAAACAACCAATGTGAATTGTGTTTAAGGAACAGCTTTCCAGGGAAAGAAAAAACATCTCCGAGAAGGGGGCCTGATTCAGCTGATTCACTGAATCTGATCTGTACAGGCTGGGCTCTGAGCATCACTGAATTGGGCCCTAAGTACTGTTTACATGCTTGTTTTTTGGAGTTTTTTAAAATTTTTCCTGCCCTTTGGAGGGGTGTTCAGATAGATTAATAATTTGTGGGATTACCTTGCATGTTTGAGACCCTGCACCTAAGCCTGTGTTCCTTGTGTGTCTGAATTTTTTGCCTGATCATGGAGAGGCTGGGGTGCATGGAGAACACAGGGCTCCACTGTGAAAACCAAACAGACAGGGGAGATGAAAAAGGAGGACATCTATCTCACTGAGATAGTAGCAGGAAACAAATGCAGCATTTCTACCTACGGCTGAGAAAGAGAGAAAGCCAATAACAAAACCGTTATTCAGCTCCGTGCCCTTTACAAATAGGACTGACTTGTTAGTGGACAGCTGCGGCTCAGCCCCCCTCCACACCATTCCAACTTGCTGCCTTTGCCACCCTGCTTTTGGAGATCAACAGCAATTTGCATCTCCATGCATCTCATTTCTCGTTAAGTAAGTTGATTAATTTGGGCGAGGGAAGTTGTCATTCAAAAAACCAGAAATTTCCACTTGCATAATTTCTGCCTTTCAAAATTGGCCGACCTCCTCCCCACCGATCCAGCCCCCACTTCACACCTCTCTTTCTCTGGGTCCCTCTCTTCCCTGTTCCCGCTCCCTCCCTCCCTCTTTCCCTCTTTCTCCCTGTTGTTTACAAAGGTTTCATTATGTTTTCAACTAATCAGAAAGGCCTACTAATACACAATTAACATGTGACTATAAAAAAACAGCTTCCAGAAGAAGGAAAAGTAATTAAGTAGAGAATGCTTTTCAGTAAGTGCTTGCTTTAACCCATAGTCAGAGAACAGAGTGTAGGTTAGTCCACAATGGGTGGAACAGATGCCAAGGGCGAAATGTTAAAAGCGAATAAAAAAGGACATTATTTTCTTTGGGAATAATAACTATCAATGCCACAAAAACGTACATCACATTGCAGTTGTTTATATCTGACCTCCTCCTCTTTCCTCCACTTTTCTGAAGTACCTTTTCTGCCTATTTCATTAAAATAAATACAAAAATAACGGTATTTCTGAAGCACCTTTTCTGCCTATTTCATTAAAATAAATACAAAAATAACGGTATCATTTATTGCATCTTTGTTTCCAAAATGACAGGAAACTGAGTGTCTTGGTTTCAGCTGGGATAGAGTTAATTTTCTTCCTAGTATGGAGTTGTGTTTTGGATTAAGAGTGAGAATAATGTGGATAACACATTGATGTTTTAGATGTTGCTTAGAGAAGTCAAGGACTTTTCTTCTCATGCTGCCCCACCAGCGAGGGGGGCTGGGTATGCACGAGAAGCTGGGAGAGGAAACAGCCGGGACAGCTGACCTCAGCTGACCAAAGGCATATTCCATGCCATATGCCCTCATGTTCAGTATATGAATTATGGGAAAAGCTGGCTGGGGGCTGCTGCTTGTCAGTAGTCTGGGTATCATTCTGTTCAATGTAAGCAGTGCTTTTTATTCGCAAAAATTTTTACTTCTGTCTGGTTTTGTTATTTTCCTTTTGATTACAATTTTTCTTTAGACTGTTCTTATCTCAACCCTCAAGTTTTCTTACTTTTACCCTCCTGATTCTCTCTCCCACCCCACTGGAGGGGAGTGAGCAAGCGGCTGTGTGGTGCTAAGCTGCCAACTGGGATTAAACTCAGTGACACCAAGTAATCACCATCACTATCAAAATAGCACAACGCTGTAGTTTATTAAAAAGATTTTACTTCAAAATATTTAGGCCTGAATGTACACATAAACTAAGCACCCAGAAAAATCAGTAGGAATTCTGCCCAAGTAATGACAAGGGGTGTTGGACCCTTCTCAAGATGTGCTGTGTTATTACAACACATAGGAACTACAGGAAACAGTTTTAAAGGATGTAGTGTTTGCAACACTTCAGTTATTAACTTTAGATCTGTCTGTTGACACTGTCCCCAGGCTGAGAGCTGCCACACAGGTTGGAAGCCTGAGGACACTAGCATATAGATATATGTGTGTGTATATTGGGGAGGGGGATTAAATGAAAGTGTTATCTAAATAGATTCAGCTTTTTTTTTTTTAATCCAAAGATTGTCAAAATATGTCTAAATGTTCCCTGTGTTCTTTATGCATTCAGTCAACCTCCACAGTAAAAATTGTTCCCTTTGGAAAAATATATATTCCTCTATATGTCTGTCCTTGGAGTGGAGTGTTTGGAATATTTTTTATCTCTGTTCCCCTCCCTTAAATGAGTTCTAAAGCAAACAAGACATTTAGTTGTGTAATTTCAAAACCAAATTCTGCAAGGAGCTCAGTGTTTTCAGCAAGATATTAAACACCACTTTGGTCCCACTGAAATCAAGTGGGAGCTGAGAGGTGTTGGGAGGAATAGGTCCTCCAAAGTCACAAAGGACTACATGCAAAAACAGCTCCTTTTCCTTATGTTCCTCCCCACCACCCCATGAATTTATATTCCAAAGTATGTATCACATACAGAGTATTTTTTACTACCCAAAATCCCATTAGTTTCATTGGCACTTTAGGTAATAAGATTTGCATGGTAAAAATTCCATTTCTATTAGATTGGGTCCATAGGACTCACCAGCCTGATATGATTGTCAGAGGAAAGGGAGGATGTGTGGGTTTGTTACAATATGAGGATTTGTCCACACAGAATTTGGCACCAGTTTAATCAAAAGGACTCCGTTTAACCAGTGCAAACCCCAGTGTAGCCTCTATTTCTGTCAGCTTAAAACTGGCTGCATCAGGAAATTTCTGACTGTACATTTATATAGGTATGCTAAAACAGGTCAGCTAAACTGGAGTGGCAACCAGTTTAAACAATCAATACCCTGCAGTATTCTGGATTATCTGTCTGGAAGACTCCTTTGGGTAAACTAGTGGAAGAAGGTGTTCAGGCCAGACCCAAACGATGCTTCACACAGAAGAGAGAAATTATGGACTCCTGGGCTGAATCTCGAGGTCTCTTTCTGGACAGAGTGAAATCAGTGACATCCTATCAGCCAGACACTGCTGCTCTCATTCAGAAACCGTCTGGGTCATGCCCACAGGCAGGACCCCATTTTCAATCATGGCCACCAGCTGAAGCTTAGAGAAAAAGCTTGTGAATCAAGGAAGAAAAAAGTTCACAACTAGACCCTGTCCAGACCTCCCAGCTCCTAGCAATCAACGATTTAGAGTCTTTCACTGCCAGGACTTGATCCAGACCAGATTAGCATTTTTATAAACCACCCACCAAATCTTCCTGATTTTGCCTAGTCCTTTTCTGAACCTGTTTGTTATTTTTAGCCCCTAAAGCATCCTGCAGCAATGAGTTCCACACCTCTATTTGTTGTGAACAAAAAAACCACATCAGTTTTGGGTCTGCTGCCTGATTCATGGGGTATTTAACGGGGACACTTGCACTGTCAAGTGTAACCTGAGTGGGTCAGAGCAGAAGACCATCACAAGGTACTGTCTAGAGATATGGACAGAAAAATCACATTCTCTGCTTTTACACAATTCTTACTTCAACCAAATCCTTACTGATCCCACAGGAGACTAAATTGTAACTAGCAACAAATGGAAAATTTCAGGATTGGGCACAAGTCAGACATGATAGCTCCTTTCCAGACCATCCTTCCCTTAGTTTGTTTGCTCCTGATTTCTGGTTGACTAAAGAGTTTCTTGTTCTGCTCCTAGCCTTGTCAAGGCTTAAACAAAGACAACATATTCACCAAATGCTAGGAGAGGGGTTGGTAAGTACTTTGCTGAAACTTGGCAGTTTTCCACCTCTTAAGAACACTCTACAACCTGAAAATCAGTCGTGGTCTGGAATTTTTTTCTGATGCTCATTTCACACATAGTTCAGTTACCTATTATTCATGGCTGTAGCTCTCATTCTGAAAATGCACCTGTGTAGCGTCAGGCTGATGCTTAAGTCTCTTTGGCTTCACAGACTTTGAAGCCTCACTCCAAACCTTCTGGAAATGGAGCCTGGAAGGGTTGTCACACTATTGAATCATCCCCAGTGTTCCTTGACACTTCAATCATAATCCTTCTACCTGCTCCTTATTTAACTTGCTCATATATTTTTAGTTCTTTTCATCTTTCCTTTTGAAAAAATCCTGTCAACATTTTAATCACTTTTGTTGTTCTTCTCTGAATTACCTCCAATTTGACAACACCCTCCAATTAGCAAGGAGCACAAAATCATAGGCAGTCTTAGGTCTTTGTTCTGTGAAAAAATAGTTTCCCATTTAGTCTTGCTGTGGATCACATCCTGACTTCAAGAACACCCTGGGATGGTGAAACTAAGGACTGAATTTGGTCCATGTACAAAACAGAGAAGTAAGATTCTTTTCCAGAGTTCGGTGTCAATGTCCCTGGATGAAGAGCTTTCCCTTCTCTACCCCGAGACCAGAAGACAGAGCTGGGTGACAGAGGGGTTGATTGACTGCCTTCAGTCTGCACTGTTTTGCCTTTATCACTCAGGCAGATGCTTAACTCCACACTAACCAAAACATCATGGCCCGCCAGATTTACAAAAAAAATGCAGTTGAGGGATATGGGATGCAAAGCAGGAAGAAGGGCCCTGGAAGCACACAAAGCAGACAGCAATGAGGCCGACTTAGAGCCAGAATTTGGTTGGACACTCCAGATAATCATCCAGGAGTGTCTGACAGGGGACAGATAGTGAGGCTAGCAAGGAATTGTTTGGGGATCCCACTGGAGTATAAGAAGAAGTAATGAGATTTAATTGGGCTACTGACAGTGTAGCCTGATTCAGGAAAACATTTCCTAACTCTGAGGCCAGCAAATCTTTGCAAGAAGGCCCAAGACAGCGACATCTCAGATGAGGAGGAGCACTTCAGAGTACACAATGATAATGTCCCATTGCCAAAGTGAGGCAGCATTATGAAACAGGCATTTTCTGCTTTCTAAATTTACAGTTGTGATTCACAAAAATGAATCGGGTTGATCCAAGCACCCCATTTAGAAACACCGGACTCAGCATGAGCTGCACACACCCCCTCCAACCTCAACAGAGGCTGTGCGGTATGGGAACCTCAGTGTGCTCTAGAAATGAGTGTTATCAATATCAGTCACTGAGAGATCAGGTCAAAACTGTTAATATCTCATCAGTCACGCAGAATGCATCTCCTTTCCAACACACACCTACAGATTTATTATTAGGGTACTTTGACTCTTTTGTATTTTTAAATCAAGCTGATTCACATACTGTAACATTCATACTGTAACATTCATTACATAATTAAAAATATATGATGGTAAAAGGTTTTTTCCTAAGTCATTAGGAAAAACATATGATATATATTTATAAATTGCATATTATCATCTTTTTAGACTAATGATATGTGCTGTCTCAGGCAAGATGACCTGTTACTCAGACTAATTGAAGCCATTTCATAACTACAAGCACAAGGTATTTTTATCTAAGCTTGGTCAATTGGCTATATCCATAAAACATGTACTTTGGGTTTTGCTGGGAAGGGGGATGGGAGGGAAACAAGATTGAACATTTGAGTCAATATTTATCCCTTTGTCAAGATGGATGAGGAATGGATGAATCTAGTGTATAGCTTTGTCTGCTGAGCCTGGCAACATGGACTCTGCTCAGCAGACCTATCTAAGTCAACAAATATTCTCCCAATTAACTAACAGGGAACTCTAGGTATGAGGCAAACAAAGAAGTCCTGACTGCTGCAGTGAATAACATGAACTTTCATGAAGACAAAATCAACTCCTCCAAGAGGTGAGATAAACACTCAAGGTAATTGAAGTGTTGGGAGAAATAATAAAGTAATTTTGGGGGTGTCAAACCAAAGATGCCTGTTTCTAAAGCCACTTTCTTCACCTAAGAAGATCCCCTACATATAGTAGCCTTCAATTCTTCCAAGCCTCAAGGCACACACAGTTGTTCTCAACTGCACTCTTATGTTTAAAAAAAGAAATTGGAGTAATGTGTAACCCTTGCCTTACTGAAGACTAAAATGGGACAGCAGCATGAAAGCACCCCTAATTCTCTAGCCCTCAAAGCATGGAACGGGACTTGCATCTTTTTGTTCTTCAAATCAAAGAGAACCTAAATCAAAGTGGTCACTCCTGCTTCAGCCTATGGGTCTGACCTTCCTCAGAGACAGGGAGCATTTTGTCACATCCCCTGCACAGCGTGGGGTTCTCTGGCAACACAAAGCAACAACCAGCGAAGGCTGGAGCCATATTCCACACAGCTCTACACTGCCAGCTTTCCCTCTCTTGGGGGTACACCAATGTGTTTGTGCTGGGTTTTGGAGCTGGAGGCAGACCAGGTTCCTCTGCACACTTCAGCCATGTGCTGAGGAAAGGCTGTGGCCATGGCATGCACAGTTCCAGAAGGACAGGGTAGGGCTGGGAAGCACCATGAGGACCGCAAAGGGTAGCTGCCTCTGACAAAGCCACCAGGCTCTGATGAGCAAAGGCAAATGGTGGTGAGGGTGACATCTGAAAGCTGCCCAAAGAAAAACACTGTGGAGCTCCACTGAAGATGCAGGGAATGAGAGATCTGCATTCTTCCCTTCAAATCTCACTATGTGAAACACACAGTCCATTCATATCTTTCCTATAAATTATCCATCCCTCCTTTGCCAACTTCTCCTTTGTTTTACATCCTGTCCTCAAGCTGTCTTATGGGAGATCCTGTTTAATTTTTCCACCACTGACTACCAGTCAGAAACTAAGCAGAACAAATTTTTGCCCTATTGTAAATCTACCAGAGCCTTTTACCAGAGATAAATGTAGCCCTGCAGACACAATAGCATGCAACAGCATGGTGTAAGGAAAGATCTGATTTTCATTACTAGATGGATAGACAGTGCAGTTATGTGGTGATCATTAGATAATCCACACCTCTATAATGGACAAACAGGAATCAAACTTGTGTACTTCAGTAACAAAGGGTTTACAAATGGGCCTCTTCTATTCATGTAAATAGTCTTCCCTATTTTATTAAGACCCATCTACTGTGCAGTGCGCTGAGCTAACAAGCAATCTTCAGTTGCCACCTCGCGAGTCTGCATTGCATAGTACAATTCCTCCTAGATAAATATCTCGGGAGAAGCAGGAAAACAATTAAAACTAGAAGGTAATAAATGATGAAGAAGCCTATGAACAGCATGCTGGCCCTCTTCCCAGTCTTCATTCATGCATCAAAAAATCCCATAGCTCTGAGTCTTTGAGAGGGCAGCTGGGCAGTAGGGATGTCCACAGTAATATAAATGGGAATTAGATATGATCGAATGTGCTCATTGCATTTTCAACAGCACATGTAATATTCTCCCCCCTTCCCTCCAGTTCCCCCACCTCTCACCCTGCTACCAGAATAGATGACTAATGATCCTGTAACCAAGCAACGGGGCAATTGAAGAGTTTCAAAGTTCCAGTACATGATAATTTAGCTATGATCATTTGGGTGATCGGGCTCTGACTGGAGACACCATCCCTGAGTTAAATACCTCTGCTCTCTCCAAATAGTTTTACCCTGGCAAGGGTTTGCAAGGATTGGCGGAGGTAGAATTTTGTCCTCGGAGCTTGGCAGCTCTGTTCATTACTTCTGCTGCTCCCTGACACACGCAAGCGGATGACAACCACAGAGGAAATGAAGATGCATCTACTTGACAGTCACCTGCATAGCAGCAATGGAGGCAGCCCAGTTAATACAGCCATTGTGATACTCCATCAGTGATACCCCAATGAGATTTCATCCCCAGCGAGCAAGTGCTCATCCAGAGTACATCAGTAGGTACACTTAGTGCAGTTTAATCCACTGTTATTGTTTTGGTTTGTTTTGCATAATGCAAGAACATTATTTATAAGAATTAAGTCACTGAAAACATTTTAAAATACCTAAATCTTTTTCATGGATCTATTCTAACTGCAGTAGCCCTTTCCACTGGGGAATGTATTGTGAGATAATTGATTTTGATGCCACCACGTGTGCCCTTGCTTTAGACTCAGGACACATAACTCACGTGGGTCAATTATCTCATAGTACAATCCCCAGTGGCAAAGTCTATTGCTTAAAAAGATCCTATGCTAGAAAAAGTAACCATTATCACTGACTGGCGTTTGTTTCCAAAGAAAAATGTAGCGCTAAAATGGTTTATTGTCAGCCCACTTATGCACGCAGGCAGATGGATGTGTGTGTATAAAATATATATTGAATATAAAAGGAATATGTTGAATGTATATCTGCTTGTACCTATATGCCTGTAACTCTCACCACTACAACACCTTTGATGTAGATGTAGAAAAATGTACAGTAAGGATTTTTAACTCTTGCCTTGCCAAGAGAGTGTCTATAGTAAGGACATTCAGCTCTAGCCATTTGAATAAACAAGGCAAATATCTTTAAAAGAAATGCAGCCCAGATTCTGCTAATTGTTTTTAAACTCTGAGCTTTATTAAGCCTTCTCAGATCCTGGACTATCCTGATAATACTGTGTCACTATTCACAAATCATCCGTAACTGCCAACTAGCCACCACAGTTGAAAACTATTGGTAATAAAACTTAACCCTATTACATTGACCCAAGATTAAGTTTTCTGGCTGATCACTGAATGGGGGTGGTCGGACATGCATCTGTACATCTCCATTTAGCCACAGAGGCCCAAAAGAATGTGGCAGTATTCTAAAGAAAACTAGTCATAGGTAACTAAACCCCCCACAAAAGACTTGGCAAGCCTCACTAAGATCACACTGCCAAATTCCAAGGGAGTGAGTGCTTTCCAATCCTCAGCAAGTATAAAGGCTAGCCTCTTTGGTGATGTAGAGTTTAAACCAGTATCAGGTAGAGAAAATTGGTGCAAACAGCGGCATGTTTACCAGTTTGGGATTCTAGGCTGAGCAGTAAAAGGTAGCTTGCAGATAAGGGGATATGGCAGGAAAGTCAGTCAGCTGGAAAACATCACATTCCTTTTCTTTAGCCCAGCACCTTGGTGCCTCTCCATAAGCAAGCACATTCAGGTTCCAGCCCCAGGTTTTAAGTTACGTTCAATTTCTGACCCCAGGTGAATGTTGAAAGTATTCACATCTTACCACTTGCAATCCCCGTGTTCTTTACCACCTTAAACCCACACAATATAGCCTCAGCCATTTGAATACCAAACCTCAAGTCAATGTCAGTCCCAGTGAGAGATTTGCTACAGGGACTGAGATCTGCCTTAAAGTGAAGACAGCAAAAGAAATTAGGAAAACTATCTTGGGAATGTGCTTGACACTTTAAAACTAAATGAAACCTATCTTTCTTTCGAAGTCAGGCTGAAAAACAAAGAGCTTCAAGTAAGAAAATATACACTTCAGGAAATCAAGAGGCTAGTGCAGATGGAGTTTTTAATCACTGCTTCTTAGTGTAGGTTTATTGGCCACTTTTAAGCAGAGAAAAGTATGCTTAGCAGAGATCATCTCCAGCACGAAGAGCTTCAAACCTGGAACTATTAGCAACATCTTCAGGGTGAGTAATTACAATCAATAAATTCACCCTCTTCGTCCGTGTTAGAATTACTGTGACTGTAATAGTGTAAATAAGGTGCAGGGATTTGAGTAGTAAGCCTGCTCACTACTCTGGCCTTTCTGAACTTACATCTCACTGTATCAGGTAGTAATTTAGAAAAATAGAGAGGTTTTTTTTTTTAATTATTTAAAAAGATAAATAAAAACACAAAACCAAATTAAAATTCCCTCCAGATCTTGTGAGCTATGGGAATGAAGGAGGCCAGCTCCCTGTAGAGGCTGACATGTTTAATAAAACTAGTAAGAAAACAAGAGGAGCAAAAAGAACGATACACGAGGGTATTCAAGAGCAGAGAACAGAATATCAACAACAGCACAACTTCCAAAGCGCTGCCCATTCTCCTCCTTGCTGAGGCACCAACTCTGAACAATTTACTGCAGCAAAGAAGCAGATTTAATGAAACAACACGGCCAGCAGGGCTGTGGTGGCAGGACACCCGGCAGATCGTGTGACACAGCACATGGTCACCCGTGCCGGGCACTGAGTGGGCGCCCACCTCCTTGCAGGGTGCTGATCTGCTCCCCTGCTCCCAACAGCGATGCCAGTCCTAGAGCAGCCATGCAAACAGCAGAGCCACCCACTCCTGCTCTCCCTCTACCTTTTCTCCTCTGAGGCAAACCCTGGGGAGGCAGCTTGGGTGCTCCAGAGCTAGTCTGGAAATGCTGGTGTGGGCTAAAGCAGAAGAGGAATGGAGGATGCTCTGCTGCTCACACAGAGGTGTTGGGAGATGCCTCACTCCCGTCTTACAAAAACCAGTTGGAAGTCTCCACAGATGCCAGCTGTGCTCCCCAAAACAGGTCACTGATGATCAGAAAGACCCATTCCTAAAAGGACTGCCCCTTGGCAGGAGCCAGGATAAAAGAACTCAAGCCCAGAGAGCCCAGAGCAAATCCCTGGGAAGTTTCAATATCTCAGGTTTTGACGCAAAATGTGTCCTCCTAGGTGTTAACAGGGGTGACCAGCATGTCCTGTGTTTACTAATATGATTCCTGCTTGACTTACAAACCTCTCAGTTTCCCTGAGCCTGTTCCACAGTCGCACACGCTGCATTCGGAACACCGCAGGCCCATCAATTCAGCGTGACTCAAATTCTCACTCTGGAGTGATGCTTTGCACCAGGCTATTGTCCACAAACCATTATTTGTCGAAAAACAAACAAAAGGAGAACACTGGAGATACTTTTACACGATACTTTTCTGATTCCTGAAAATGTGAGATAATGAATAAAAATGTTCATTACAGAATTATTCACTTTTCTTCGTGATTCACGTCCCAGTAATTACCGTGACCAGCCTAATAAAAACTGCTACAAAACGAAGGTCAACTAGCAGTTAGAAGTGTTCATTTTCATTTCAATGTATTCATCTCTGGCTCCTAATGGCCTCATTTTCTCCTATGCTCTTTAATAAATACCACTGAATTACAGGTTAAATAGCTAAATTAAATTATTGCAATTACAGCGTGCGGAGCACTGAAACTGGTTTACCTTTCCCAGTTCAATTAGAGGGGAAGTTTCAACAGCCTGAGACTCCTGATTGCTGTCAATATTCTGAATCACTAGGAATCCTCACTAAAGGCCAGGTTATTTGGTTACAGACTGGGTAATTTCCACACCCCTCTTCCCTCCTGTATAAAGAGGAATGACTTGAGTGCTCTCAGCTAAAACAAAATGAGGCAATCAAAGTATTTTGGGGGAAAGTAACCACAATGCATAATTGATTCTTTTTGACTGAAGAGGTGGAAGTCTTGAAGTGACTCAGGCTGAAGGAGAGTATATGAAACGACAATCTCCTTCCTCTAAAGCAGAGGCAAGTACATTTTAATAAATATGAATGCTTAACCTGCCATCGGCCCACAATTATTTTACATGTACAAATTAAAGATGTTCTTCATTATTTAAATATATTCCAGCATTTGTTGATGTTGCCCCTTCCACAGGCTTAATTATTTAACATCCCTTTATAAAAATGAATATCTTAATAATAAGGACGGTTGGAAGATAAATTTAAAAAATAAAAAAAGGTTTCTTTCCAAAAGATCCCAGAGCATGCAGCGATATTTGTTGTGGAAGAGCTCCCCCTTACTTCTTCACTCTCATCTTTGCAAAAAGCACCAAAAAAACCTATCAAGAATGGGGGATTCTTTGCTGCAATCATAACAGGACATGAAACACAGGCACTCTCAAATAGAGTTAGAACAAGAGACTGAAATATTTTGACTGCTCAGTGCTGTTGCTATTTCTAGCATCAAGGGAGAGGGTATATGTTTGTCTTTCACCAAAATCCACATGTTCAAAATCACATGTTCTGTACTGCACTTAAACAGAGAAATTATACTGTCACTGTGAGAAAAGTGAGCTGGACCATGCAGGTAAATCACGCTACAGGCTTTCTTCTTAGGATACTTACAGGAAGTAGCAAGAAAGGCAGTTACTTTGTGCCAGGTTGAGGAGCCACATTAAAACGTCTCTACAGCCAAAGTAAAAATATATAAACTCATTAAGGTAATTGGAAGCATACACAAAATCCTGTTATTTTATTATCTCATCTTTGAAATGTTTTGCCATTACAAGAATTTAATTCCTGGTAACCAACTGCATCCAAGCAAGAGCAGAATACAGCCAACACACTGAAATGAAGTTGGAAATTATTATGAATGCTAAAGAAGGGGACACTGAGAGGTGCACAGCTGTGAATTAAAAATGCTACTGAGTCCTTGCATGTGGCATGTCAAGGCTACGTGACATTAATATGATTTTGCCTACTGGATTTTAGGCTGGGGTTTTCTTGCATGTGGATCCTGCTGCAATTCACCTTAATGAGCCACAATATTACAACAGTGAGTAGCCTCAGCAGCTTGAGCAGAACTGTATCCTACTGTATTTTCTACAAAATATAACCCACACTTCTCATGAATTTGGGTAGAGAGACAGATTCCACATGTGAATTACCAAGAGAAGATCAAATCACCAGCAAGGTAACCTACAGCATGGGGAAGATACTGAACACACATTATAGCAATACAAGAGCTAATTAGTGGCAGTACCCAGGGCCCCAAAGGAAAGCAGTGTATAGCGTTTGAGTGACTCAGCAAAGAAAGACAGAAATGCAAGTAGAGGGAAAGTATTACCAGAATCATTTCAAAGTCCTGAGTAAAGAGTACAAAAGGGCTCAGTGCTCGTGTGAGTAGAGGAAGATGATGAGGAGTTCTGAAGGTGTGAATTTCTCTGATTCATCCCTCTAAGAAATCTTGAAAGGTTTGTTTCTCCACCCACCCTTCCTCAACCTGAGAGCAGGGTTCAGTTCACATAAAACCTTGTGAACTGGACCCTGCAGGGTTTGAACAGCACTAGACAAAACTGTAGCAATGGAAATGAAATGAGTGTTTTGTGATAGCTGACAAATTAGGTTACATCTCTCCAACTGCAAAGTGCATCCACCCTACAAGGTATGTTTCCATCACTTTCCACACGGATCTAAGAGGGCATCCATAACACGCCAGGGCTGAGTGACCCATGTCTGGACTTTCATATCCTATTTGTAATATAGCTGGGATACTCAGGACATGGAAGAGAAAATTGGAAGGCATTTCTTATGTCTATCACATTGAAAAAGCTCTTTGATGATAACTGTACCAGTCAAGCAATGTAGTCAACGTGTAAAGCCCTCTTCTTCTCACAGAACACCACAGATTCTATCTTACAGATCTGACATGGTTAAAGTTAAAACAAGTTTGAAGATCATGAACTAGAGCTGCTCAGAACACTTTTACCAAGATTCTTGACAGTTAATATGACCTGTGTTAAGAGCTGAGTTTCAGTGAAGCTTCATCAGAAAGACTGAGAGAAAAAGAGTTGCTAAGTGGTCCTGAGGCTGACGTTCAACTCCTCTTGTCAGTCTACAAATCGTCTGGGAGAAAAATGCTGAAATACTATTGATACTTACCCAGAAGTCATCAGATATAAAATATTGTGGGTTTGCCTAACAAACTGAGAACAAAGCCTAGTTTCTCAAAAATCTCTGTGCTTGGGTTTCATTCCAGTAGAAAAAAAACACTATTTCAGACCTTAATAATTCTGCAAAGTGAACATTTGCTATTCTCAATTCTTAGGATGCAAATCCTTATGAAAAACCTACAGAAGTCACCATGAAGTTTCTGGTGGGTTTAACAGACCACAGTTTCACATGCAGATCATGTGGGGTTTTTTCAGAACACTAGTGCTAGTACCTGAAAAAGTGAAAGATTAATTTTTCCGGGCAATTTCAAGCTTTTATATCACTATGAAGTTCAGGTTTCCACAGTGAGAAGCCAAGGAAGGAATATTAATGAATTAGTAACAGATAGGAAGCATAAAATATACATCTACAATTCCTTGAATTACAGAGACCAATCAAAGCTCAGACAACTTGGAAACATGAGCCTACCCCAATTTCTTTTTTACTCTTTGTTTTTACTCAGTAAAGCATAGTTTGTACCCTGTAGGGTGAAACTTTTATTATACTCCCTAGGGAAGAAGCACCAGCGTGCTGAAGTCACTTGTTCGCTTCTGGCTAAATCACCACTCCCTTCTTCAAGGTGAAGAGAGAGGGCAATATCACCATAAAGCACTATCGAGATCTCAACAACTTCAAGAGACTCCAAACCAGCCTCTCAGGGCTGGTGGTAAACTGCATCGCCTGAGGGAGGGTAGCAATGAAATCTAGAGACTTCTTCAGGGCTGACAACTGTATCACTTCAGTCAAATGCAAATACAGAGCTGGAGCAGCCAGCAGGAAAGGGGGTTGACAGTGACCAAGAAAGAGGAAAGGCCTGGGAGAAAGCAGACCAAACATTAGTAATGCAAAGTCAGTTGCCTACATTGCTAATCCATGGGTTGCACAAAGTACCTCCTTTGGCAACCACGACTCAAGATGACTAACGTTTGCTCATGCTGACTTCAACGAAAATTGAGTGCCTGAGAAACTGCTACCTAGGGTGAGGAAGGGTATGTCTACATGGCACCTGGCAGGCTGACAAAGGCTCGCCCTGCCTGCACTCCAGCCCGGCCAGGCACAAGCCAGCACCAATGCAGAGGACATGTAGCTGTGGTTAGTAAAGCTTCAAACCCGAGCTAACCAGCCCTGCAGAGGAACGGGGCTGGGGCTCAACATCCTCGCTCACACAGCTGTACAGCTTCCGCTGCAGCTTGGCTGGGGTCCAGTTGGCTTGAAGCATGGGCAGAGCAAGCTCATGTCTGCTTGCAAAATACTGCGCACACCTACCTTCACACAGACCTGACTTTCGCCCAGAAGGTTGAAGAAATGAAGAAAACTCACATAAAGCAGCCATTATGTATTCTTGGCTTCTTCAAAACCTGAAAATTCACACTCTTAGAGCCAACCCTGGTTTGCCTTCCTAGCAGGTTCCAGGTATTAAATACTTAATCTCAACAAAATAAAATTAATTGCACTTAAATCTTTCAGGTCCCCTCTTTTTTTGTTTTTTAATTAATTTCACATGTTCTCAATTACAGTAAAAGTTAAAACCCATGATTTGATCAGAAATGCTCCAGTATCTCCACACCTAAACAAAAATTGTAGATGTACTTCTGTCACACATTTCAATTCTGACTACCTTGGGCCAAAATACTCTTACCTTCTACAAGATAATTTGATAACTGCTGACCTGGATTATGGGCCTAATCCAAACCCAAAGCAAAGCACTTTCAACAGTAAATTTATTTTATGCCTTTTGTTCATGTAGCAACGTGACCAGGCCAGATTTCTCGAGGCTGGGAACTTATTAACCAACTTTATGCCCAGGCCCTTTGTTTTTTTCCTGCCTGTATAATGGTCATACACACCTGTGAGGGCTGATTAGGAGAAACCACAAAGATGAACTATGCTACACAATCTCAGGCATGTTGCAGCATTTTTGAGGATTATCGTTCCACTTCTAAACCACCAAAGTTCTATACTTCAGAGAGCAGAGCAATCAAGAAGCACTACATTTTCTGACCCATACATAGCCTAAATCCTTAGAAATCTACATGTCAACATGATGGCCTCTATAAGTAACAAAGCTGGACACTTTACCCTGGTGCTTTCCAATCAAACCAGTTTGCTACACCCCTTTCCAAAAATAATGACTAATAAAATGACTAAGAGGGATGGGTAACTGAAAAGAAGAGGCTGCAGGAATGACACAATACTGTGAGGTATTAATTCTGTCAGAGAACCTGGCACTGTTTGAGTATTTTTTTATCCTTTCTCTTTGGGAACACAGTGCTAACCCAGCCTGGTCATTTTATTACACAGAAGAGGGGAATTCCTCCTTGCAGCAGGAACCTCATTACTGCAGAGGAAAAAATAAAGTAATCCAGTGGAGAAACAAAATGTTAAAGTAAGCCTGTGCATTAGAATTTAAAGCAGGACTCAGAAAGGTGGCAAATGACAACTGCAGAACCTTTTCTTGCTACTTATAGTATAAAAATGTAAGAAGTGAGAGAAGTGAGACAAGAGCATGACAATTGCAAAAATGAATGAATGGACTGTGCCAGACTTTCTCTTATTGTCCTGCCAAAATGCCCTGTTCTTTCCTGAAATACAACTTAATGGCAGTCAGGGAGCAAGCAACCTGACCTAATGCTTACTGAATCAATAGCAACTGATTCTCCAGATAACTTCCACAGACTTCATCTATGTCCTGCCCTGAAAGAGTTTGTTTATTCCCTCACTATTTGATCATATTTCTTCTTAGAGTGGATCTCCATGGGTTCAGTTTCTCTGAACATACAAGTCTATTCGCAATAATCCTGTTCAGGTTCTTGCACTGCTTGCTTTATCCACACAACTGTTTGCCTGAGATTAAGCTTCACATATCCCCACTACAGCCTCAGTTCACAGAGAGATGGTGTGGTGGGGGCAGCAGCAAGAAAACCCAATTTCAGCTGTCTTCCTAGTTCATCCCTTGAACTACAAAACTACCCCTGCTGTAATGACTTGGATTTCACTGTTTATTGTTTACTCACTCTTCAAATTAGAAGTGCTCTGGGCTCCTTGGAATGAAAAGTTCTAGCTAAGTACTTGTTGTGTTGTTGTTATCATTAAGATTATTCACAAATAGAAGTAACAACGCAGATTCAGAACAAGTTCTTCTGAGGCTCATATATCTTCCAGGCATCCACCCATGCTGTTATATAGTATTAAGGTGTGAACAGGGAAAACCATGTACCCAGTCAGTGCTGTGTTTAAGTGGCCTGCCAATTCCAGCTAATCACCAAGTTATTTACTTCCAGTTTATTAGGCCGAAACTGCCACTAGCTGTTGGCAGCCTCTAATATATACATCTCACTTTCCTGGGGTCTCTTCAAGCACTGCTGTAATAAAAAAGCCATTTCTTCCAGTTTCAGATGCAAGAATTAACACACAGAGCACCTCACAAGGCCAAGGCAAATTCTGATCTCAGTTACAAATGTGCAACCCCATTGATTTCCAGTGGCTTAATTTGCAATGGTCTTGAGCTGCTGTACCTGAGAGCACAATTTGATCCACTGTTTTCACAGAGAGGAGTAACAGCAGTACCTCTTATACATTTGTGAGTATTTTAAACACAGTAACAGTTGGATAAACATCAATCACTATCAATGGCCCTCAGACTCATTTACATCATATCCAGTAAAACCCTGGACGAGCAATTCATGAAAAATTAGCCTCAATTATATGCATTCATTTTATATACTTCTGTAGCTTTTTATTATTTTAGTATTTGAGCACCTCAGAAACTTCCACATCTTTATCCTCATATTATTCCCAGCCAAGAGTGAAGAGTTGGAATTCCTTACTGAGTTTGTAGGACGCTTCCCATGGAGAAATTAAAGAACTTTTCCAAGATCACAAGGAAAATTCAACAAAGGCTTGGGGATTTAGATTTTCCAAACAGTAGGGAATAGGACAGGATATGCGAGAATCATCTTCTCTTATCAATGCTTTACACTGGATAACAATAAAAGCATACAGCAAATTCTAAAATCTTCTCACAATATTTTTCAACCTGGATTTTCCTATTTTAGCCAGATTCAGGGTCCTTTACATTGGGATCACTGGCGACCCCTGGACAAGAATGTTTAATTTTCTCCCACCTGTAAAGAGAGCCTGTTGTTGGTCTCCTACAGCTGCTTTTTCCAAGGAACACTCCCTGTGCGGTGTTTTCCTTTGATTTTAGACGCATGGTTAAACCTTAAAGCCATGCCTGCAATTGTGTAAGGCCAACAGAGTATTTGTCCATGCAAAGCAAACATGAGATTCCTGATGCTAAGCCTGAGGTGTGCACTGAGCTATGAGCACCACATGAAGTTCCCAACGCCATCACACATTCCCACTGCCAACATGAGGGAGTTCCACATTATGCCCAGGGCCAGGCACACCTTTATTCAGAGGAAAACCTGCTAAGAAGCAGCCAGAGAAAACCAATACTTATTCATAGCACATGTGTACTTGCTCAAGTGACCACTTCCAGAAACAATAAAATGCTGCAGACAAGCCCTGTCCTGCAAAAATTACACACTCACAGCTCATTCCACAGGCTGAGTTCACTGCAATGAGGAAAGTCACCATGTTATAAAAGATACCTCCCTTTAAACATTTTCTCAAAGATATTTTTCTCCTACTCCACGTAAAGATGCAGAAGCAACCAGACAGGAGACCAGATAAAAAGAAATGGCAACGTATATTCCTGACTGCATGGTCAGATGTGCCCCTTCTCCTCACTTCAGTCCTGACTCTTCTCCACAGAAATGAAGTTTGCTGTGCGCTACAGGCTGACCAATAATGATAACAGCTACATGAGTAACTCACCAGCTTAATTTAGGATAGTCATATTTGCACCAATTCCGTTTCCTCCCTATAAGAAAATAAGAGCTAGGAAGAGGATGGGGAAAGCAAGAGAAGTAAAGGAAGACAAAAAGCAGATTTTGTTTTTTAGTAACTTGAAAGTATGCCCTGACAGGGAGAGAGTTACCATTTACTTTATTTTGGCCCACTTTCTGATTTTCAGTAATTTTGTGACATATATCAGCTGGAAATTGTTTACATCATAGAACAGTCAGGTAGATATAGGTCAGGGAAAATCAACAAGAACACTCTGAACAGGCAGGTTTTACACCAGTAAAGTATAGCTACTTTAATTGAAAGTCTCACTGCTCAGTTCAATACTGTCTTTAAAAAAAACACAAGGATTTTAATAGTTATATTTGGAATTAATGTTTTTATAGTTACACCCCAAATGAAAAAAACAGCTTGAAAAGACAGTCTTTTCTCTGTTCTCACGTGGCTGCTGTATGTAGAGTCCTACTGAGGTTCCAGGGGAACAGGAGGTCACACTGGAAGTACTCTTCTTTGCTGTAATTTTGACATGACTACAGTACAAAAGCTGACATAGACAGAGCTCTGGGATTCCAGCACCTGTCCTTCTCCATGACTCCAAGTCCTTTCTCTGTCTCTTTTATCCTCCATCTCGCCTCCTCTCTCTCTTTCCCTCTCCTGCCATACACACGTCCCAGGTCAGCCTGATTTATCGACATCAAGGAAGAGTTATGTTGGTCTTTACATCTCCGTCTGTCCATCTGTGAAATAGTTTTCTTGTCACAGAAATTACCTGAACAGCACTTTAACAAAAAGTGAAAATGCAAAAGCTATTTCACACACACACACAAAAAAAAAAAAAAAAAAAAAAAAAAAAAAAAAAAAAAAAATCAAAGTGAATAAATCTGTTACATTTTCTCTTTTGCTCACAGTAATACTGGTGAGCATTTTAAAACTAATGGAAATGGTTTTAAAAGAGGCTTTACAAAGAAAGCATTCTCTGTTTTTTGGAAACACTGACAATCCTACTGCCATTATCAGAATTTCCTGCCCTTGGCCAAAATGTCTCCTCCTCCATGCACTGGCTGCTAACCTGCTGCTACACACTGGCTGGGAAGGTGAACTCCAGCAGCCCCATGAGCACAAGAGAGCACCGCTTGTGAAAGGGCTGTAAAGCATCTTTACTAAACTGGAGAGCCCATGTGAAAAGATCCTGTCTGTACCTGCTTTTATCTAAAAAGCTCTTGCACTTATTTTGTGCAGTGTATGTCAAAGTTGTCTGGATGATACAAAACCTGATCTCGTGCCCAGGCAATTCAGTCTTTTGTTCCCTTTAGTGTCTGCTCTCCACAGATCTGCCTGAGCTCAAGCTAGCAAACTCTGAAAAGCATTTGGCCTGGCTTGCCAGAAATGCCTGAGCACCTAGCCAGACCACCAATAGCAAAGACACCAGTATGAGCTTTGGTTTGGTTTTGTCGGGTGGTTTTTCAGGGGTTGAGTTAACTTCAGAATCAGCACTGTGCACACAATGCACTAGAAACTGAACTTACCTGCCCTTGGACAGCATACCAACACTACTCATTGAGTGAAAACTCAGAGACAAAGTCCTTCTTGTCATCAATTCACAGTGCTTTCCCCCAAACTGGAGCTTGTCAAGTACTTCTGGCAATTTGAGGATAACACTGTCTCATGTATACATATTTCACAAGCAGAGAAAAACCTACCTGGGATACTTTATTTGTTAACTGCTCACTCTGCTCATGATAGGTGTGTGACTCTGAACTGTGTTTGGCATCTAACATCTCTCTTTTGATAGATAGCAGCCCGCTCTCTGAGCCAGTGCAGGCAAGGAATAGGCAGCACACGTTCATCAAACTAACATCTGCTTTCAGTTCTCATTTATAGATATGGAATCCTTTCAACTGGACATTAATCATTCTCTACAGCAGCAATTAGATACTTGAGACAGATCAGAACAAATCAAATTAGCCTTATTTATTAAACAAAAAAATCCTAAGGAGTAAATAAAAAAGATGGCAGACCATCCTGTGTGCCTCAACATAAAAAGAAAATTAAGATATTGACACACAGGAGACTAAAAGCTTTCAGGTGCTATTTTCAAAGTCTCAACTGTAACCAAATAGCAGAGGGCTCTACTGCAGAATGCCTCATGGATTATTTTAGCAATAAGGTATAATTGAAAGGATTATCATGAATGTAATGTTTCCCTTCCAAAAATTTCAGGAATGCAAAAATTAGTCTCATGTGCACTGCATGACTCATGTTTTTAATGCTGGAGCTTCATTTTCACTCATGAGGAATTCAAGCTCAGGGAAATGTTACCACAGAAATCCTCACTCAATCGACAAAGGAAAATCTTTCTTTTGCTGCAGTTAAACAAAGCCTAAGAATTGTATCTTTAGAGAGTCTGGCTTGGTTCAGCTTCAGGCAATGGACATCCTGCACACCAAGAAGAGACACTGCTGTCCCTGCGGGATTAAATGGATTGCCCTGAGGAGCTCAAATTCTACAGACTTGGCCCAAACCAAGCAAAGCAACTTCCTCTTGCTGAATTTCCCCAGCTTGACATGGCAGACAGCTTTAAGCAAGCCAGGTGGGGGACCCCGCCACATTTGCATGGAAATTAATAGCAAAACATTTGTAAGTCACAAGCTGAAGGGACTGATGGTGGGGAAGGTGCACAGCTACCCACCAAGCACCTGATACTCTCTCCCTCTTTCCTTAATCTGTTTTTTTCCAAAAGTCGCTTTTACTATTTACTAAGGAAACAGTTCAACATATCCATCAGAAAAAACTAGCACTGCCTAAGTGAAGAAGAGTTCTCACCATCTAGATTACATGTATCAGCAGCATTCCAGGGTTTTCTTTTACAATGGAAGCTAAATGTTAAGCAGATGAGAAGTTTCATGAAAGAATATGTTGGAGAACAGGGTTTTGCCATCCAAAACCAAAATGATCCTCATCTGCTGGTGCCATAGATCATAAAGCCGATCATCTGCTCTCATCCAGGAAGCCCCATCCCACGCTGGGCTGGCTTTGCTGCTGGAGAGCACTAGGGTGGGACAAACAGGTCTGGAGGAAATGTGATTCCCCTGCAGGCCTTGAAAAGCTGCACTGCTTTATTGCCTTTGTTCTCAGCACCTATTCAGGGTGTCTATGGGTGGGATGGAGGCTTGCATGGGAAGGAGGAAGACACTTTCCAGTGAACCCATCTGACTGCTCCTTCAATATCCAGAGCCTCTCATGCTGATCCTTCAATCTCCCTTCCTCAACTCTACATACACCTGACTAATAACAGCAGAGATACCATCTGGGGTTAGCTCATTACAAGTTTATTACTCTTTTGTTTATTTCTTCATAAATATAAACTGTTGTTACCTGTGCAAGCCTGTGCATCTAGCCCAGTTCTGGTGAGCCTTGAAAGCCCCAAATTGAAAATAGCCTAAAGATGTGGGAAATCACAGCCAGCATCGCCGCCAGTTAGCCAAAGTATGGAGAGAGAACCATTGCAACATGCAACATGTCGGGTTGGGTTTATGTTTAAGATTTCCTGGCTCGGAGGTACCGTGTTAGCAGGTTAGATGTGGTTATAAATGGAAGAACCTGCTGACATTAATCACAGTAATTTGGCAATGTGGCTACCAATGCAAAATTACAAAAGGGACAGGCACCCTGAAAACCTAAGTCCAGTTTGTCATTGGCCAGATCAATTATCAGGCAGAGAAAATAACCTTTCCTCTGTGTTCTGGCATGCAAACGGGGATCTGACGAAGAGAGGAAGGAAGAGGCCATGTTTTTTTATTTGATTGGATTTTTCATTTGGTTCAATGTAACTTTAAGAAATATTAATCTGCTCCTTCATTTAATTTCATCTGTACCACTGGCCAAGAGAAACGCACTAATTTATAAGTTGAAGCAAGCCTTGAGATAATGTCACCCACCATTCATCCAAATTTGTCACTAGCATCCCATTAAAGCCATAATTATTTTTTAATTAAAACTAAGGAAGCTGGCATGTGTGTGCCTACTTTATACATCTGTTATGGGTTAAAATAGCTTTTAAAAAATGTTTCTTTAGACCGCAGTCTTTTGTGGCCATGGCCTATGCCAAAGAAAACGCAAACTTGCTTATTTTCTCCATGGGGCGCAACACTGCCTATGTGTGCCTGAACAGATTCGACTGGCCGTGAAAAGAATTCTAAATAAAACACAAACATGGAATTTGGCAACTCCACAGAAGCGAGCTTAAGACTAATTCCAGCATGCGGACGGCTCTCACACAGCAAGTCTGGCTCCACTATAAATGAAACCAGGCTCTGTAAAATCGCCAGTAAAGTTTGAGTTAGGATTTAAAGAGACAGTACTCTTATTCCAAGGTTTAAGGGGGAAAAACACACACATGCACACACACACACACATACCCCAGCTTATTAAGGAAATTCATGCTGGCTCAGTAAGTCTGTACATTGCAAACTGTGTTTATTTTCAGCAGTCATTTCCATTTCTAAAATTGTGAAGTTAAAAAACACTAAAAAGAACAAATATCATTTTGGACTTGTGTTTTAGAAAAAAAAGTGCTGTAATTATGACTGCAGGGACCACTGGCAGTGACAGCAATGAATGAAGGACCTACCTGATGGAAAAGGTGAAATGTTATACATAAAATCAGAAAGAAATATGAATGTCTAGGGCAGAGCAGGGGAAAGGAAAGATGCAGATGGGCAGAAGCTCCATGGCCAGGGTGGCCTGGGACAGAGCATCCTGTTCCCAGCAGACAGCCAGCAAGCAGGATGGTGACTCACTGAGACTTGCTGGGAGGGAGCTATATGCAATACAGCTCCATGCTGCTGTGTAGATGGGAAAATCTAACCCTGGGGCAATGAAATCCCCTGGGAAATACCTCCCCAGCAGTGCCAGCCAGTCCCAGAGAGCAAAGACATCTGTGAAGAAAAAGTGAGGAGAAAGTGAAAAACAGCTTTCGCTCATCTTTACCTATTAAGGAGAATACAAATTTAAGAAATCTCAGTTTATAATCACAAGACACAGCCTGGAAAACTTAGACAGAAAGGGCAAGGAGCAAATTATTTAAGCAGTGATGGTACTCTCTCCCACACTCTTGCTCTCCCTTATAGCTCTGGATGATACCAGGTCACTGAATTAAAATTATAGCTCAAGTGCCCACCTCAGACCCTGACTGTTGGGTTTTTTCTCAAAAAGGGAAGAGCAGAAGGGAAGATTTGCTGGCTAGAGAGCTCTAAATATGGGAAGAGCTCAGACATTTATGAGTGTGCTCAGCTGCACTAATGAACGGCGACAGTGGTGATAGAGGCAGGGGCAGCATGGGTGCAGATTTCACAGCACTCTTCATGGAAAATGGGCAGGGAAAGTGTGAAGGAATTTGGGAAGGAGTTTACAGCAATCTCACAGGATTATTTTACAACTATTCTATGTATCTATTGATAATGATAATGAAGTGTTTGGCTTCAATAGACTGTGGAGCTTTTAAGATTCTACCTCAAATTTACAATGGATAAATTAGTTCCTTTTGAAGAGAAAATGATAAATATAGAGAAAGAATGACTTTTTTTTTTAATAAGGCTTTACAGGAAGGTAAAATTACTCACTAATCTTATCCTCACTGTATGACCACAATGATCCTGCTCCCAGTTTAATCAACAGTTCACATATTTTTATAAAATATTTGGATTAATCAAGCCATAAACACTCAGATCTAATTTTTGGACATACTTTATATTATAAGCCTGTCTGTGCCATAATAAATTAACTTACTCTCGTCCTATTCAACCAGAAGTGATGAGAAAATAACCCAAAACTCTGTTAGAAGATGCAAACTGAAAAAATTATTACCCTGCAGGCAGAAGGCTCTGGTGCTGAGGTCTTACAAGAGTCCATGAATTTTTGGGTTTTACCCTGATCACCATGGATGGTTTTAAATGATATGTATTTCGCAACAATACTCTGACTCTTACTTAGATCTCTGTACGTCCTGGATTTCCACGGACCAGGTTCACAGCTCACAGAACAGTATAACACCACTGAAGTCAGAAAACACCTCACAGGAAGATGGTCAGCCAAGCATCCCCAGGCAGCCCCTAACCCATCTCTCCATGGACTGTTGGCATGGTACAGCACGCCCTGGGAGCACCACATATGTCATGCAGCCATGGAAGAGATATAGGGACCAGGTTTAGATCTGTGTCTCACGTGAAGTAATCTAGGTCAATACAGGACATGTAAGGAGACAGCCTGACACACAGGAAGGATGGGATGCTCCTCTCATATTGCCAGGGGATGTTCTGAAAATAATACATTTACAGTTGGCTTCAAATAGCCAGGTGAGGTTTAAGCAAGAATAAAAGCTGCAGGTACGTAGTGCAAACCAGCTCTTCTCTAACCAGACATCCTTTACGTGAATAGCAAAGACAGCAATTTAGAAAGCACCATTTCATAGCATGATTCCAGCGGCTGTGTCTCCCCATCGTCTTGCTTAGTGCCTGCATTAACCTCATTCCTGAAGTCCCAGGACCTCTGACTCATACAGCTGAATTCATAAAAAATGTAAGCCTTCTCTATGTGGGATTTTTGCCTGCTTCCTTCCAAGTGCATGTTTTAGTGTCTCACTGAACCTGGCTTATCCAGCCTGTGCTATGGCAAGTTACATTACCTGGAATGGGGACCCAGAGAAATGGTTTGATTTAGACAAAAACAAGAGGAAAATAAAGATACCAAAGGCATCTGCCATACACTAGCCTACCAGATTTCTGTACGTACCTCAAAACCACCTGGAAAAAGCCTGCCCAAAAGAAGGCAAACAGCATAAAAAGGTATGTTGCTAACAGTTGCTCAGCTGCTTACTTCTCAGCAGAAAGAAGGACCAACATGCACAACACAGGAGCCCAGTGGGACACACATGAGATGCATCAGCATGGCTTCTTTGACTCAAATCACATTCTGAACATAAAGCATCCTCTCTGAGCACAGAACCCTGCCTTTCATCTACTTTTATGAAGCACTCAGAAGACAAAGGAGCAGAGGTCCTCTGAATTAGACAGCTCTGGAGGGACACATGGTAATTTTTTGCAGTTCTCTGGCCTAAACCTGAGCCACCCCAGGAATAAATGATCCAATTCTTCTAAAGCAAATAAAATAGAATTAAGTGATTTCACTACAAAATGTACAACACCTCATTGTTCCCTCCACCTTTCCCACTCTGGTTTGTGAACTAAAGAGCAGTTCTCATCACAACTACCTATGACATACACCATAGCTTGCCCTACTTCCTTTGACACTGAGTATTATATTTGTGCACGAGAGATTTATCTCTGTTCTCACAAACTGAACAGGCCAATTCACTTCCTGGCTCAGGCACACAAACACATCCGCACGAATCTGACAGAAAGCGAGAAGAAAAGTGATGACAAAAAGCTACTGCTGAAGGGGCAGGAGGAAACTCCATCCTGAATATGCCAGGTGAGGCTGTACAAGTGAACTGTTTAGCATATGTTATGTACAAATGAATGGCAATTTGCTGAGAGAAAGAAAGAATAATTGCAAACATTTATGCCTTGTGCATGTGTATAAAAAAAAGTAAATCAGCTCTTAGGAAGCTGGTGCATTGCCCAACCAAAAGGGAAGGCACCTGACAAGCACTACCCCTAATTTTGTCGCTTTTTAGGTGATTGCTTCCTTCCTTCTCTTCCTGCAGTTGATTTCTTCTCTTTTTAGGAAGTGTTCACCAAGAAGCATTCAACTCTCTGAAAATGGGTGGGAAAACAGTGGCAGCAGGGAAGAGGCTGGTCCCATCCTGCAAGCCATCCCTGGTGGTTACTCTGCTGCAGAAACATGAAAGCCATTCCTGTCCCTTTGCTGAGCATGAACATACACCACACTGCAACTTCAAAAAGAGGTCTGCTCCTCCTTCAGTCAACCAAGGTGTTTCTGGACATAATGGCTGCTGAGAGTCATGGTGGTGCTCAAACCTTGCCTACTGTGCCTAATTAAAGCAGTCTTCACTTATGCTGGTGTCTTGTGCACAAACATCATGAAAAAAGAAGACTCTAATTTGTTTGTGTCTTCTGTCAGAGCAGCACAAACCATGTCATCAGTGGTGCCTCTTTGTAACCAAGCTACTCTCTCCCTTCCAGACTACCAATACTCCCAAATGTTTAGTGAATCAAGGGGAAAAAATGGGGGTGATTACTGATGGGAACAACAAGGCACAACAAGGCAAAAGAATGAAGCCCTGCAATAAAACAAAAAACCTGTTTAATGAGATAGAAATTGTCCTTCCCTTGCTTTCCTACAAGCTCCCTTTTTGCCTCATCTCCCACCAGATACCAAAGCCTGTTTGGGCTTTAACAAATATGGATCTGTTGCTGTGTGCTCCCCTGGTTCTTCCCTATGCTCTGAAGTCCCCTACTCCTAATCCAGCCATCGCTCAGCAAACTCCAAAAGGACATAAATTCATTTATTCCAATAAGCAAATTATAAAATCACCTTCATCCATCTTGTTCCTATATTTTTAAATTTGATTGTGGCCAGAGAATTGCTGGCTGGGAATTACCCTTCCCCCACTCTCACATGCACCCTTTAAAAATGCAAAATCTAGCCCTCTATTTCAATATTTCTGATGTCAGTGACCGGTGTCGGCTCTCCCCATACAGTAACTGCTTTAAAGCGCTGCATACAGCACTGCATTAAAAATTAATTACACATGCTATTTTATTGATAGTGCATAATGTAATGAGCACCAGCTGTGCTAAACATCCAAACTCCTTTTTAAGACAGCTATAAAAAAAGAAAGAAACTGCACTTCCAAATGCTTCTCCTGTCAGAGGAGAAAAACAGCAACATCTTGGATGGATTTGAAACAGGATTCTTTGATTTAGCTCTCCATTTGGAGCGTTTGAAGAGTTCAGACTCTCGGGCTCAGTGTAGTGGTATGCGATCGAGTTAACTCTCTCAATGTTGGAACCATTGTCCTTAATACAGGCAACGTTGTCTTGAACCTTTTTGTCCCAAGACTACCAGATTCAGTTCCACCCATTAATATTGCAATTAAGGGGCTTTTCTTTTTTTGCTGGGATGTCTGGAAATGGCAAGCATCCACTTTAAAGCACCTTTAAATATCACTATTGCTCCTGCTGGTTCTTAACTTGACATAATTAGGACTTACAAAGTTATAGTGATCAGCCGTCTGTCTAGAACAAAGCCGCAGCCATGCTCACATTGCCAGCAACCCTGCCCCATGCAGAACCCTCATTTTAGTCACCTCTTTGCAATCTTGAGGTCTCTTTGCTGCCTCTTGACAAACACACTATTCAGTCAAAAAAATCAGTCTGTGTTAGATCCACCTATTTTGAGTTTGGATCTGATTTTAATAACTAGCGAGACAGGGAGCTGCATAGACAGCAGGTCACATATGATTTTAATACTTGGACAGATGAATGAACACATAGATTGAGAGATAGGTGTAAAGATGGATGTGTGCACTCAGACTGATGCATTACTCTTTTTAGTGTATACATCTCTTGCACATCCCTGCACTCTGTAAGTACTGTCCACAAAGTCGATTCTACCATAGCATGCATTAAATATTTCACTAAAATAAATAAATACATGTAACCACGACTAATAGGAACATCTTTCCTGAACATTACCCAGTATTTTATGCAAACCTCTTCTTTATGCAGAAAAATGAAAAGAGACATTTACAAAGGGTCTTTGTAATTATGGACCTTTGTCTGTCCTTCAATACTTATACCAAATTCCTCTTTCTCCTCTCAAAACAGCACCCAGTGCTGAAGGGAAATCAAGTTTGTTGGTTTTTTTTGAGACTCCACTCAGCAAAAAATGAAGAGTAGAGTATCAACCATTGTCCTGGGACATGATGAGTTAGAAGGTTTTTGCTGGATGAGTTTGCATTCTCTGCTCTGATTACTGTTTTGTTTTCCACTGATCTTCCTGTATTAACAAAACCCAGTCTGGAGTGAACAAAAGCTTGCTTCTTGTTCAAGTAAGAAATGCACCGAGTGCATACCATATCATTAACATAAAAGTTTTCGAAATAATACTTCTTTCTAGACAGACTGTATTAATTGCATCAAGCTTTTTACAGCAGGGTGGTCTAATCTAGCTCTTCTCATTGGCTGACTCCACTTATAAAACCAACATAAAATTAATATGGTGATATAATAGATGGAGGGAAAAGTATTCTTTTAAAACCTATGATTTACTTACAGGGACTGCTTTTATCTTTACTGTCACCTTAACCTCTGCCAAGAAAACACCAGACTAGTTAAATGAAGCAGTAAGTAGAATTTCAGTAGCCAAGTAAATTGATATTAACTTTACAAGATGACTGTGATTTTCAGAATGTCCTAATGACTAACACAGCTGATTCCTTGAATTAGCAGGAGCTCGTTCCTCTCTTCTGAGATATGGCCCCATGCCTTCCTCTGTTTTAGACCTTAAATTTCACAGCCCTCTCCACTAATCACTGCTGTCCATGCCCACTTGCTGTTTTTATACATGCAACTAAGTATCGTAATTGCTTTCCACCTCCTTCCATCAGCCTACGTGTGGGAAGGAAGCAGTTTCACTGGTTAGATTAATATATGTGTATTGGACAGATTTAATTATCTTTACAGGGGTATATAAAACCGTCACTCATAGGCCCAGGTCCAAAGAATTTGGATCAAGTATACATCTGAATGCAGGCACAGGGGATAAGTTATTCTCTGTGCCATTACAATCCCCTTTGTCTTAGGCTGACTACGATCTTCTTCCTGGGGCTTTTGCACCATAGTATCTTCAAGGCAGGGACTTTTTTCTTTGGAGAGCACACTGTAAACTGCCATGCACTTCTGCACTGAGACTTTCAATGCTCATTTCTCGTTAACTTTAATGGGAAATGGGCATCCAAATCTCTTAGGCAGCTTTGACAATTTAAGCCTTAATGTACAATATTAATAAATCAGCATCATAAAAAGAGCCTTATGAAGATGTATTGTGAAAAAATAGCCCCACAAAAAGCATTGCAGTGTATGTATGCATGCACACAGGCATATACTTTTCTTTACATAATTATGTCTCTCAACAATCATTTGCATGTCTCTGTTATGCAAAAAAAACTCTGTGTGTTTTACAGTTACTCTGAGCAGTTGCAATTCATTGAAATTAAATAAAAAGCAGGCTCAAAAAAAGCACCCTAATCTGGCAAGGGGTAAAGCAAAATGAATGCTTTACCCATTTATATTTTAGATCCAAGCTACACAACCCTGTGAATTTCATTACTCTATTCCAACTTCTAATTAAATAGGCACTAAAAACATTTGAACAGGAGAACCCAATTCAACTGACAAAAGCTTCTGGGGCAAAATATATAAAAAATTAAATAGACTGAGAGAGATTGAACCAGTGGTAGAGATTTTTTTTTAAATCACATGAAAAAACATAGACCTTTACTTGCAAATTCCTCGTCCTGGGGTGCCCTGAACACAAAGAATTGAACAAAGACAGAGGGGACCACGATCAGCACTGGCTGAGCAGCAGAGTGGACATCCAAGCAGACCTCCCAGCACCATTTGCTGCGATTGAAACTATCAGCAGCACGTTTTCTAAAGATCGCTAAGAGCTCTGGATGAGGCAGCACAACTTCCTCTGTGCATGACTGAACACTACTCAGCATCCCAGACACCCACTCTTATCTAGGTCGGAGATTTCCAAACGCTGTTTTTCACATATATGTACCCCAAATCCCACCAGTAGCCAGTCATTTGGATTCTCCAGCACAAACTGCTCTGAGGTACCCTTGAGGGCCCAGTTTGTGAGTGCCCAGCAAAGATTTTGGAGTACCTGCAACTTCAAGCCATCAGAGTTGCAGCCTGCTTGAGAACTGCATGGAAAATCCCCAGGTACTGAATTAAATAAATGCTGAAAAACAGGAAAGGTAAGAAATTATGAAGGATGAGGGGAGGCGGGAACTGCTGATGGCTTTTGTTCAAAGAAGTAACCAATTCCTCAGAAGCAAGAACAGGGCTGACAGAATAAAAGGCTAATCAAGTCAGAGAGACAAGCTGATCTCTAAAGCTGGAGCAAGTGACTGCTGTAAATGTCTATATTAAAAAAGAGGGCACAATGGAGGGATTGTCACTAGATTATTAATCAACACAAAGAACTCACTTTTCTTTCATTTCCATAAAACATTTTGGGGGACAGAAAGATCCCACAACCCTTGCTATGGGGTTTAAGCCATGCCTAGGCTCACATACAGTGAATATTATGGGAGCTAAGAAAGGGTTAAGTAGACATAATCTCCTTTTTCAAGGGAAGAAAATGTTTCTTTCAAGCAGACCTTGACCAACTACTGTCATAAACATGTAACATGCACTTTGATAAAACCTATTCTCTAAGTGTCGCCGACTGCAGCAGTAATTACAGGAAGCCATGATAACAGCTCTCTCTCCACAGAGCTGGCAGAACTCTCCCAGAAAACAGGCAATTCTGAAAACTCACAGCACAGAACTCCAAAGTGAGAACTCCAAGTACGCAAAGTACAAAAGCCTCACCTTCCCCACATTCTTTATTAAGTTTTTCCTTCCTTCTTTTTCTATTTTTAGTTGTACTTGCTTCCATTCCCATTAGCTACTGGCATCAGAAGCAAGAGGGAACCAGGGCATCCAGTTCAGTGTTACAACTACCTGTCTCCCAAAGTCTCGTGTGCACATACTACATACAGTTAAGACAGAGGACAGCAAAACATGAGATCAGTTCCAATTTGGTTTACTGGTTCCTGGGAGGAGAGAAGGCAGGGCATAGGGAAGCTTTCTGACTTTCTGATCCAACGCTCACCATCTGCAAGAGCTGGTCTGGACACCCATCTCAGGCCAGTTGGTCAATCTGCCAAGGCTGATAAAGCAGAGTTTGAACCCCTGCCACACTGCATACAGCAGCTTGGATAGAAAATTTAACCAGACCCCTAATTTACTGACAGCACCTCACCACACAGCACATTGCAACAAACCCAGAGCCTGTGCCCCAGTGCCAGCAGATAGGTGAAGGCTGAGCATCTTCCAGGTGGCATGGGAGCCTTCTCTGTGTGCCCTGAACTTCACCCAGGATCTACACAGCACCCTGCAGAGTGCTCTTAGCCTCCTCCTGAGAATATTTTATCTCTCAACATGCAGGGTTTCCAAGATACAAATTTAAGTTTCTTGCAAAACTTTATATCTTGCTTTATTACATCAATGAGAGATCTACAGGAGCATTCTCATGATATACAGCATACTGTAGCCAGGTGGTACACCACTGCTTGCAGAAGGAAAAAGCTAGCACAACAAAGTTTTGCCAGTTTCAGGGAGAAAATGAGGAGCCATTTCCCGAAGGCTTTACTCCTGATAGTCATTGCTGTCTCTCTAAATCCTTTGGTCCTCACACTTTAGTTATCCAGCAACATTTAGGGAACTCCCTATTAAAACTACATGCACATTATCATGAATGAGAGCTGTGGGGTTTGGCCCACCACAGTGAGACTCCATAAACATTTGTGGATTTTGCCACATCTGTATTTTCTTTTAAACCCTCCCCATTTTCACCTCGCCGGCCCACAGTTCAACATAGACCTAGTCTTGCAACTGAGCCATGCTCAGAAACACCCACTGATTTCAAAGAGATCTCTGGGTCTGAAATGATGTGGTCTGGTGACAATATGTCCGCATTCTCTTTGGCTAGCTTGGTGTGCCTTCATTTTCACATCACTTTCCCCTCCTTGTGGTGACAAAAGTCAGACATCCAAAAGGAATAAAGGAAAAGAAAAGCTGATGGGGTAGAGGCGAGGGATGCATGGTGAGTTACCAAGGAGCATTTTCTCAAAGCAAGGGAGAAAATAGCATGGAGCACATACATCCTGCGTGCACATGGATGCGGAGGAGAGCCTTTAATATGAATAATTGAGAAGGAAGGGCAAAAAAGAAGGAAATAAAAATACCTCAGATGTTAAATGTTATCCAATTAAGCTTAAAATAAACAGCCTAGAGAGATGAAATCTTGATACTGGGGTATCACATTCTGTGAGGAGTCTCAGACATTTGTTCACAACATGGCACAACGGTCTGGCAGTGGCCACAGGTGACAACTGAGAGTGGGCAGGTAGGAGGGGAGGGATGGGGAAATGGAGGGAGTTATATGCCCTTTCCCACTCCCCATCCTCTTCCAGGGTGGAGACGGAAGGAGGTAGGGAAGTGGGGGGGGTTAGGGCATTTTCTCTGCCTTCCCCATGCGACCCAGCAAAGGCAGCTCTCCCACAGCAAAGACGACATCACTTGGCAGCACTACTGACCTTCAGATAGCAACAAAAAAAAAAGTATTTCTATTACCTGACAACTGACAATGACATCCAAATGTGCCTGACGTCTCAGTCTGAATCTCAGTCTGAGTCCCGCCAACTGAGACTGCACGTGCACCACAGCAGGGCAGGCTAAGGCAGGGCGGGAGGGAGGCCAGTGCGCGGAGAGGTGACGTGATCACGGATGTGTGAGGGTGGGAGGAGGCAGCTATGGGAGCCCCCGGCAGGTTTGCAGGCCTGGACGGCCCTGGAGAAAAAACAATAGAAAAAACTGTCAGTCGGATCTAAGTTTGAAGGGACAGAGGAGGCATCAAACAAGCGAAGTGGGGGCTGGCTGCCTAACGCACAACACGCTTGGTCTGAACCCCGCTCTGGGTCCAGCTGAGGCTGGCAGGCTCTTGCCGTGGGGGAAGAATAAGAAGAGACCTGGAGGACCCGTGAACCCAGGCTGGGGGCCTGTCTGGGCATGGAGCGAGGTGAAGGTGGGGGATGGCCAGCCCTGGCACAGAGAAGAGCCGGAGGCAGCGGACGTCGCCACCAGCACTTGCTCAGGGACCAAATCAAAAGGGGGATAATTGTTTTATGGCTGTGTTAATGCACTGAGCTGACACAAAACTGGGCAGGCTTTCTGCTGAGCCACTGCTGAAGCAGGCTCCACACACCAGCCCGGACAAAGTGAGGTGACTTAGAGCTCAAATGGCTTCAGTGAGGTGCCAGGAGCCGAGCTCCCAGAAGGAAGCCTTGGCGGCCATGCGCTGCCTTCCCGCTTGAGCTGCAGCCAGTTGTGCATTTTGCATGCCCCGATTATGCAGGCTGATTCCCTACTGAGCCTGCGAGGAAGGGAACAACCTTTTTCCTGGTAGCTAAAAGATGATACTGTAACCTCCAACCATATTATTTATTTTTAACCCCTCTAGGAATCACCTGCCATTTAAAAGCTGTATTTAAGAGTTTTCTCCTGCTCCACTGGAAATGCTTGCTCCTCCTGGCACCAGGCCAAACTGAACTCTGTGACTTTGAAAAACTAAGATACAAGTCTTAAATATCGACATACACCTGCACAAATACAGACACAGACACACATAAAATCACGTAGGAGCCGTGTTTTTGGCTGGCACAAATTAGCAGAGTTTAAAGGGAAGCTGAGTGAAAGGCACCACTTTCTATCCATTGGGAATCCTAACCCCTCCATTTGAAACTATGCCTGCCACTTAGTTATTAACTAAAGGGTAGCTACTAATCAGGGCCAGTTTCTAAATGAAGATATGTGGTGGAGTAGTCGCCATTAAAAAGCTGGCATTTGCCAACAGTTACCACACAGTGGTAGATCAGAAACCACAGTTTCCCCTGTATTTAGATCAGGAAATATGTGTGCTAATTGTGGGGTACCTTCTGGCAAATGCTTTCTTTCTAAATGGTGGCATCTCTGGCTGTGCATGAGTGTGCACCTTGCAGATAGAGGCAAACACCATGGCAGCAAGAAGAAATATTTATCTGTGTTCCCTCCAACCCTAGAAAAAACAACATTTCCTAAAGGAACCCACACTGTGGCAGCAAGGAAGAATATTTATCCATGCTCCTTCTGACCCTAAACATGCAACATATTCCAAGGGAGTCTCTCCACCTTGAGAGTCCCTATTCGGAAACCAGGCGTGCATGTTGATCTGACAGCTACACATGTGAGGCAAATGGGGATACTTCATCCTTGGCACAGCATCCAGCGCTCCAGTCTGCAAGGACTGCATTTGATTTTGGCGTTTATCTTAAATGGCTAAGAGACCACCAGTGCAAAACATTTGTGTGAAGCTTTTGCCAAAACCACAAGTGAAGAGTCTAAATTCCCTGTGTAAATACTTGAGCTTCAAGCATTGAGGATAAAATTTGTGCTCTTTTGTGAGGACTGGTTTTAAATAGAAGCCATCTCTGCGGCTTGTGGGACAAGGAAGGACTTTTCTTTATTTTGGGAGCTCTGTCGTTTGACTTTTGTAACTCTTTGATCTCTCTGGAAGTACTATACAAGCAGGTAATGATAACTGCTATCCAGATCATACCTACATTGCATTTTTGGCAAGACAGTGCACTATGCATGTGGAAACTGATGCTGGACATGGATTTCTATGTGTGTAGGTACCACCCTACTGCCACTGTAACAGATATAAATAATGTTTGCTTTTTTCATGGAATAAGCAAATAATAATACAGATTCCCTCCAATGACTTAACGATTGTATCTTGTATTCCTAATACGATAAAAATAGCTAGGCTGTGTTGAGCTGCCTGGGCACTTGTCATTGCTTGGAAAGTCATGAGCTTGAAATGGAGATTTAGAGTAGAACCACAGGGCAGCTACATCTCAGGTTATACTGAGCTGTGTCTGTGGTCCCACCGTGACTAAGGGCACAGGTCTTGCAGCCACTTGGCCCTATATACATCATGATGCCTTACTACAGGTTTTGAAGGAGATAATCACACAGAGAAACTATATGAAGCCCACCAAATGCACCATCTGACTCCACTACATGGGGCTTTAATGTGGAGGTCGGTGGGCCCTGGCACACAGCACTACCCTGAGAGTAACAGCCTCCTCTCTAGCCCTATTGTGTCCCACATGTCTACTGGCAATGAATTTAATGCAATCTGCACAGCCCTGACGTGTGCAAGAAGATGGAAAAAGCTCTCACCAAGTGGGTACAGGGAGGTCCTCCCAGATCTTAGTAAGCACATCTCTGGTGTGGAAAGGGAATAAAGGTCTCAAATAGGAGGTTTCTCACCATCTGGTCAAAGAGATCCTGTAAATCTCCCAAAAGAGGTAGTGGAGGCAAAACAGCAATCTGTTTTAACAAGGTACCTAACAATTTTACCAGAAGGACTGTGTGAACCAGATGCCAGTGAATGGATGGAACTGAACCTGTCACTCAGAAGGTCTTTTTCTTGTCCTCAGCCTGGAGAAGAGAGGCTCTGGGGTAACCTTATAGAAGCCTTCCAGTACCTGAAGGGGGCTGACAAGGGAGCCAGTAAGGAACTTTTTACAAGATATGTAGTGATAGGTCAAGGGACAATGGCATTAAACTGACAGAGATAGGTGTGGATTAGGTTTTAGAAAGAAATTCTTTACTGTGAGGGTGGTGAGAGACTGGAACAAGTTGCCCAGAGAAGCTGTGCTCAAGACTAGGTTGAATGGGTCTTTTAGGTGTCCCTGACCATGGCAGGGGGGTCTGTTCCAACACAAACCATTCTGTGATTCTATGATTTGATGTATATGTGAGGAAATCTAAAAATTGTTAACCTAGCATCACAAAAGAAATTGTTGGCAAGGGAGAAGAAGAGTGGACCTAGAGAGACTCTGGCAGATGACCAGGGATTACCACCACCAGTCCTGAGTCCAGCACTAAGAGTCAAATATCAAGCAGCTACCAGACCAGGAGACTTGAGTCTGCCCCTACAGGCAAAGTCAAATCAGGTGATTCGTCCTCCTCTTTACTACCCCTTCAAGGTTTACTTCTTTGTTACTAATCAGGACAGTCCTACAGAATCAGATCAAGTGGAAAATCATGAAGATGGAAATCATATCCAGTGGCCTCAAGAAAAGGCAGGGAGAAAAGGAGGGGTCCACCATTAGGTACATGATACCTCTTCATAGCTATAGAACAAATAACAGTTGAGTTCAAAAATACTCAGCTTGTATCTGCTAGGAACATATTCCCATTTCATCTCTTCAGCTCCTCTCTGGGATCCTATGTGTGATTTTTATCCCATAAAGGGTCTATTTAAAGCTGAAAATGAAGATGGAGGCTCTTCAACTTAACTGTTACAGGTGACAGACAAACACAAAATGAACAAACGTAAAAATATAGAGATACATACATACATACATACATACATACATACAATCTTAAGGTGGTGCTGAGAGTTTTTTGCTCAGCCCACGCAGCAACAGGCACGGGAGCAGAGCTGATCTCTGGAATTCTACATCCGATCGACCACATCACATTGCACAGAGGTTTCAAAGAGAAAACACACCTGCGAGCCCCTGACTGCCACAAAGGGCACAGCCACAATCAGCACTAACGGGAAAGCAAACCACAAGAACTGCAGGGCAATCTTAGAGGCAAATATCCCATCTGGATGGGGAGAGCAGGCACACACATGCAGCATTGTTTCACTTGGACATCCCTGACATGATGTGTGAGGCTCAATTTTCCTCTTGGGTCAGCACTGGGAAATCACTCACCTGCACTGCAGATCTCAATTATATATTCTGCATTCATTCTGCACGGATGAGAAGGGGAGTTTTGCACATAGCATGAGTGTGAAACACGCACAGGGACTGTCACCATGTAAATAAAGCATCTGCATTGCTGACAGTAAAGGAAGATTTTGTTCTTGTGCTTTAAACAGGCTCAGCATATCCTCACAGCCTGTACATGGCAGTAGCTCACAGGTGATGTTGACTCCCATGCACCACTAAGAGTAATTTTTTTTCTCTCTGCTATTTTTAAACTTGCAAAGAAGAAAATAAGGTAAATTGGACATGACCCCAGATGGAAAATGAACATAAAAGCCTAGATGAACCTGACAAAAGCCACAATCAAGGCATAAATTGCATCCTTTTGTTGCCCCTCTCCCTGAGCCTAGGCATGGCTGGCCATATGATATGGTGTATGTAAAACACCATGCTCCTGTGGCACACATGCAGAAAAGTCCCTGAGCAAAACACAAAGATGGATCCAAAGCAGCATTCACAATGTCCCACCTCAGCACGGCTTAGACCAGGGGAAGCAATCTTAAATTAGGAGACCTGGCTTTACATCCAATGTCACATGTAATAGCAGCCACACGTAGCTGGTGTGTCCCAGGGGTGCCATGTGTTTGGCTGGGTGGGTGCCTGGGTGTGTACCTGTGTACTGGCAGACTGGCAGGTGCACAGGCAGACGTGTGAGCACTTAACAGGGCACGAACCAAGTTTTTCTGTGTTTCTCTGTGCCTGTCTGGTGACACAAAGTCCAATCAATAGCTGGTTAGAGAATAAAGCTCAGCTCCATTATTAAAAAACTCTCTTTCAATAAAAAGAAAAAACATCTGCTCAAACAGTGTACGGCTACAAATTTGGAGTGCAGGCTGAAGCCTCATCCCTGCCCTGTGCCCGTCATGTTCAGGGAATATACTGCAGATGTTCTGAGATGGGTTTTACATGAACCATTGCAGCAGGTTTGAGCAGACACTCCCAAAAATGATAGACAAATCTATCCACTAATCTCTCCAACAGATTTTTTTCCGAGCTTTTTCTAAAGCAAGTTGTCTTATCTGTATCACACCCTCTCCTGTGGACTGTTCTCACCTGATAGTATTGTCTTTCTGCCATGTCTCTTTATGCAGACACCAACAGAGCTGGGGAAGCAAACGCACACAAGCACACACATACAGAAACACACATGCACAAACACTTCCAGCAGCAGCCAGCAGAGCACTGCCCGCACAGCCTGCGAGGGCAGATGCACATGGATGGCATCCCCCAGGAAAGGCAGAACGACTCCATGCTGTGGGCAGACACACTAGTGTACGCTCACACCCAGAGTCCAGCACTCGGCCAGACACACCTGCACAGCAGCCTTCACCTCTCCCCCCAGCACAGCGGTTTGGGAGCAGTTTCCCCACACTGATTATGATGCTTAGACTAAAACTTTGCTGAAGCTGGAAATGCAAAAGTTGCACAGGGTAGAGAAGAAGGAGGGCAGGAAGAGATTTCTTGTTGTATTTTGCTCAGAGATTTTTTCATTTTGGCAGACAAGGATTCCCTTTGAATTGATACATTGCTTTCTCCCAAGAATTTCGAATGATAATGCATAAATGAGTCATAGATCAAGAACGGCGACATGGTGAGCAAGGAGGAGAAAGAGTGTGAGTGAGGGGCACTGGCACAGAAATTTGACAGTACCCCAACTCCCCCCCTTCCTCCCCCCCATGCCAAGACATTAATTCTCACAAGTCGGAGAAAATTACTATGCATGAATGCAAAAAGCATGATCAGGAGTAATTAACATGGCTTCATATGCAAATTTTATTAATGCAGAAGTACAAAGTCATTATGCAAATGAAACTTACGTCAACTCTCTTGACAAATATTCATCTCTAAAGCTCAAGTTTCTCCCTTCTAATTTTTTTTTTTAATTTTTGGTGTAAAACCAAAAAAAAAAAAAAGTGATGAGGACTGCTTGACAAGTTTGCAAAGTTGTTTTTCAACCGGAGAAATTTATTCTTGCATTGTTGATATATTTTTTTGTTGTTGTTGTTGTTGGCAGGTACACGACAGCTCATGGAGGAGAGCGGGAGGATGGGGGACGCAGGCTACCAGCAGCAGGCAGCCAATCAAAACGCCAGCGGCTGTAATGAGCGCGATTGATGACTGTTTGGCTTTACTGCAGGGTAATGAACTAGAATCCAGTCTGAGGAGGGAAAAAATATGAATATTCATGAAGCTGTGCTCCTGCCTTTGATGATTAAAGAAATTTTTAATATTCAAATAAGCGCTTGCCAAGTGATTAACAAAGAACAAGCACGCAGGAATATGGAAATGGAGCTGTGGAAGATTTGGGAGTCACAGTCTGTGCAGAAAAGACAGCACAAAATTTCATAAACAAGATAGGCAGATAACCTAATTCAAATCTGAGCAAATAAAGGGGGGGAAAAAAATCACCTTCTTTTTCATCAGTTTGGATATTGTATCAGTCACTTTGTTTTAGAGAGCAAAGGAGAATAAAATAAACTGATGCAATAAGATGGGGGGAAATACCCAAACCCTGAGAAACCCAACCCAGCAATTACAAAGTAAGAATCCTGGGTGAGAAACAGATAGGAAAATGATGGTTAAGCCCACCGTCTGCTATGGGCTATTGCTTTGCAAAAGCAGGAGCCTGCCTGATGCTGAGAGCCTACTGGCTACTGAGAATCGCCAACTTGTTGTATACAACAGGCAGGAGACGTAAGTATCCTGAAATAACCAAGACCAGTCCCTGCTGTTAAATCCCTTTCCTTGGATAAAGGGCACACTGCAGGGCTTGACTGCTGTCTGGGAGAGGAAAGAGTGCAACAGAAAGAAGAAATATTATTGCCAGGGAAAAGAAAGCAAGAAAAAAACTGAAAAGGAGGGTGCAAGGAGGTCTCAGCTGCCCACCCTGGTAATCAGTTGATAAAAAATGTGTTTTCCATGTCTGAGCCAGAAAGGTCCTCCACTCCCCACAGATTTCTGAACAAGGATACAAAAATTCAGTCGCATTATAAAATGTCTGATAAGTTCAGGCTCTCACAGTTTAATAGCTTCACTAAGGATTCACACTGAAGCACATAGTAACAATATTAGCTGCTAAAATGACTTTGCAGTTAAAATACATCTAATTAGCAGCCAGCTAATTTTTTTGTCTTTCTTTGAAAAACAGTTAACTTCAGGTCTACATTATACCAGAATGAAATGTAGTTGAGTTCTTTCTGTTAGTCAGAGTAAGGATATCTTCAAACTCTTAGGGCACTGGAAAACCAACTCACCTTTTTGTTATTAGATCCTGGGGTTTCACAGGCCTGTTTGCCTTTTCTGCAGACCTTTAAAAACTCTGGTTAATTATTTCTTATTTAAAAATCTAAAGAAAGCATAGGCTCGGTACCACTTAATAATTAATTGATGTCTTCAGAATGTAAAATTTCAACTATACTTAAAACAAAAATAATTACAGTAAAGCATAAGGACAATGCTACAAAATGCAAAAAATGGCCATGATCAGAACATTCAAAGCTGTCATGAAAACACATTATATAGCTAATGGGATTTTTTCCCCTATATCTGCTCCATTTTTGGTGATACAAAAATACTCACTATCGATGTACCACAGGAAAAAACCGGGGGGGGGAAAGGAAAGGAAGAAAAAAAAAAGCCTAAATGTAAGTAAAGATAAGGTTAAACACCATGCTGGGGTATTGCTGGGAGTCTTTGCTCTGAATAATGCCAAGACCTTTCGAAGATGTCTGTTGTCTCTGGGTGCGTGTGGGCGGGTGAAGCGTGATATTACATAACACACACGCGGCAGTGGCTGTGCACAACCGTACTGATTAAAACGTTTGACTGTGAAACTCAGATCTCCATTTCCTGGGCTGTTTGCAGCTCGTGTCAGACCCCTGAACACCATAAATGTTATCCCTTGTCTACAAGATTCCTTGGCTTTATTTTAATCAGTGCATTTTCTTTTTTAATGACAGAGGAGCAACTACCAGCTCCTACAGTTGGTTGCTTTGAAGCCCTTCTTAAACGGTCGTTGAATTCTACCACGTGAATGTGAATACTTCAAATTTATGCCATATTTTCATTTCTTCTTTAAAAGTACTCCATTTACATATTTCTGAAGAATAATGATACTTCTGCAGGGCAGGTGAACACACATTTCTGCATATGGAGTCAATGGGGAAAAGCATTAAGAGTCCATATTGCAAAAATCAGCCCCTAAATTTGAGTGACTTGAATTGAGCGTGCAGCTGTGGTTGCCTGTCAGTAGTTAGATGCTGTAATAATAATAACAACAACAATAATAACAATAATAATAATAATATTTTCATTTCTCTAGTGCCTTCCACGCAAAGATCTGGAAGTACTTTACAAAGATAAATAAACTGAGTTTGGAACACCCCGTGTGGTTAATAATATCCCAATATATCTAAAGTGCATGCAATTCGTCTCACTGTGTAAAAATCCATGTTATGTCACCCACATATTTGCGTATGACATTTTGGAGGCTTGGACACTAAGGGCAGGCTGTGGAGAATTTTGCTTACCTTGAGACCATGTGAATTCACAGAAGTAGCCCACACTATGCCTGCAGGACTGTTTTTGCAGTGCCAAAATCCCTCTTTTAGAAAAAAGTGGTGTAGATTGTCACTGGTGCCACTCAGGGGCCAGGGTGGGTGGTCCCCAGGGGTATCCAGGTGCCACGTGGCAGCACTGGCAGCATCCCTATGAGCCAGGTCTCCACAGGGGCTCCTGCAGGACCACCTGTGCCTCTCTCCCACCTGATGCTCATCTAAACTTGCTCCTCACCCCTTGTCTGTGCTATGAAAAGAGAAAAACTGAAACATCTTGGCTCACTCCAATTAAACAGACAAGAAAAAGGACTCTCACCTACCCCAAGGCAGCCTTCATCACCTCCCCCTGTTGTGCCCTCTGCCCACCCCACCAACACAAGCCTTTGTCCCAGGAGGACCACATCCCTTTGCTATGAGAGCAACTGGGAGCAAGAGCATGGGAAAACAGGGCAGGATTTGGCCTAAAACCTTCATAAGGCATGAGTATATATGACATATCAACAGATGTGCTAAAAATATAACACAGGAAACCAGGGAGTTTCCTCATCTCGGGAGGGTGATTTGCAGACCACTGGGATGGGAAGGGGGCTGGGGTGCACACCCCAGGGCATGAACCACCCAGGCTATGGCACATTCTCTCCTGGAGCTCAGCTTCCCACTGACTGCCCATCTGGTCTGTTCAGCCCCAGCAAGCTCTCAAGTAGAGCTCAGCTCTCACTCTGGGGATGAAGAGTTTCTAACACAAGGGTGGCCTGATCTGAGCTGCAATGTCCAGAAGCTACCACAATAAACCAACAAATAATAGTAGTAATAATAATAGTAATAATAATAATAATAATAATAATAATAATAATAATATATTATCCTGATTTGTGGAGGGTTTGGGGTTTTTTCCAAAAGGCATAAAGGGTAGACAATAAACAGTTCATCAATTTTCCCAAGTTTTTTCCCTAACTGTTGTAATTAAGTCCTGGGGAGTTTCAATGGTTGTAAAAATCCTTGTGGGAACTAAAAATTTTAGTCCTGATTATATCATGAATATTTCTATCTACCAGCAAATATTTCTGATGTAATCGAAACATATAACTACTACAATATAAATTGTAGCAATTTAACAGGCTCTGAAATTAATAAAGGAACTCAGTGGATGGAAAAAGCTGCTTCCAAAGGACAAAATTATATATGTATGCAGCTAGAACAAGAAATACCACTACAAATAACCAGAGGGCTTGGCCACAAGAGGATGGTCAAGAGGTTAAAATGAAGGAACTGAAGTGGCCAGGGAAGAGCCACAGATAAGCAGGAGTCGTTAACATCAGTGGACCTCCCTGCCTTGGCCATTCAGAACAGTCCCACTCACACACTGGCAGATGCTGCATTGCAAACATGTATCCTCAGGCTGAATATGGCCTCTGGAAAAGAGAACAGCAGGATTTGCTGCTTGGGTAAGTAACTCTGCCTCACTCTGAAGTTTGATTTCTACTCATAGTTTTAAATTTTGTCCCTATCTCTCACAATAAAAAATAATAATAATTTAAAAAAACTTGATGGAATTAGGCAAAATGAGGCTTTAGCAGCTCTTCAGCTGTTTGGCAGCAAAAGCAACTCCTGGAATGGGAGGGAACTTGAGGAAAAAGAAGCAGATGAAATCACTCTGCCCCTCTGTGCCTCAGTCTCCCCATCTGTGAAAATCGGCTAATGACATCCACCTGATTTAGTTAAATGTCCTGGAAACTAAAAAGACTCTGTAACAGCAATATATTAAGCATCAGCACTGTTAACTGCTTCACTGCTGGAAATGCAAAGGAGAACCATCAGGTGATGCCATGTCCCTGCACAGCACAGATGGACAAACTTAATATACAGAAACAATTAGCTTTGGGAGAGAATCACAGCTTCTGTTTTTTTGGCTCACCCCTAGCCAAAAGCAATGTAAGTGTAGACACTTTTTAAGTGCTGAATTTCTATGTGGAAAATAGTCTACCTGCCTAGCGTGAATGCACACATCAGATTTAAAGTAATGCAACTCTAAAATAAGTGGGGGGAGGGAGGGGCATTAACAGGCACACTTACAATTTTCAAATTTTTCCTTGTGCATGGAGCACTTTCACACTTAGAAGAGCAATTCACTAACACCAATAAAACTTGAAAAAGCAAAGCAGAGTGAGCGACTGGGGAGGGAGGGAGGGAGGGAGTAGCAGATAGTTTTAAAATGAGGGTTCCCTTTGAGTTTTGGATCTCTCAGGGGAAAACTACTCCAGATATGTGTGTATGAGTGGCCCCAAGTCTGATAACAGAATCTGTCAAATTAAACGAGCAGAGCGATCATCTAGAGATGGTAAAACAATCCACCAAATGAGAACACTGAGGATCTAGAGATTCAGTCTTCAGTTCACTGGACACCAGCACAACTAAGCAAATAATGCTCTCTGAATGGAAAAGAGGCTAGGAAATTAACTAGCTTTAAATAATGAAAGAAAGCAGATAAATAAACCAGCAACCAGGAATTTAGTTCAGACTATAATGTAAGTCAAAAAAAGGGAATAGTGAACCAGTTTCATTTGCACAAGGAAGCATGCTGGAAACTTGTGCCCAGTCCCCCTGCTAAAGAGAACAATGAAGTGTTACCCAAAGACTTGGATCCAAACAGAATTTGCCCAGTCACAAGCACTAATTAGACAGGATAACCTAACCCTGCACCAGCAGAGGTAAAACACAAGTGCAGTATAATAATAACCCTGTAATCCTTTCACTCTGACACAAAACTAAGAGGAAAGTACAAGAAACCAAGAACCATTCTACATAAAGAATTTTTTTCTGAGGTATATATTTTCTGGACCAGATTTTCCTGTACCTCTCAATTTACCCATTATTTGTACAGAATAGCATCTTTCTCCATAACATAAAAGCATAAGACACAAAAAGGCTTATTATCAAGTCTGCTCAAAACGGAAGCTGAATACACTTAGCCAGGAAAGTGTATAAAAAAACCAGACATACTGTACAAACAAGGTGAGGCAAGAGAATTCCTTCAAAAATCCATGGTTAGGATGAGGAAACAATATTAAATTCATAACTATCACCCCAGTAAAATAAAGCTGAGTAGACTTTTGTTTTGTATCTGATGAAAATGTCAATATACTCAAATGACAGCTTATTGCTGTATATCACAGTCTAACCAAATCTTTCTATAACCTCTTGTGTTACGAGCAAAATCTCTAAAATGTCACCAACTAAAAAGCTGAACCAGCCTGTAATTAGTTTCAACAAAGTCATCCTTTTAACCCTAATTTTCTAGATGTAGATGGTATTTCCGCAGTAAGCATTATGAACCTTCCTTAAGGACAAGTGGAATCAAATTGTAAAATCATAAGCAGCGATCTAGTAGTTCTTCCTTGAAGCAAGCCCTTTATTTGCCTGTAATAAATTCAAATCCAGTCTTCAGTCTCTTAATAGGTGATCAGAGAAAATATGCATGCACACCTAAACCACTACAACAAACCTTATTTTTTAAATAACACTTCAGTCACTAATATAATAAAGATTGTTGTAACCCGTTAGCACTGGTATCATTATTCCTTATGATTCAATATTCTAATGACTGGCTGTAACAGAGGTTTATGTTCTGCAGAGGTTTATACCACTATTTAATGTAATTAAGCAAACTGGCAGCCAGTGCCTCTATGGAAATATCATTTCTATCATAGAGTATTCCCACCAGAAATTCAGAGGGATCATAATATACAAACTTTGATTCTGTTTATTTTTTCCCCTGTTCTGAAACTGATCTGGCATTTCTTGGACTTAGTACTAAGTGGAAGAAGGAATTAATTTGGCTTCTGTAGACATGTTATTATTGACAATACTAATAATCTATGACAAATGGGCCATCCCGGCTCCTCTCCTTCAGCAGGCACTGCAGCCTGCAACATCGCTTTGCAAAACCCCAGAGCTGGACTCTTCTCCTGCCGGGAGCCCTGTGAGTGTACCAGCAATGGGGTTTTAAGTAAGCCATTAAAATGCTAATATTCAGCACGGGCCAGATCCCTGTTACCACTGAAAGCAGAACTAAAGCTTCTCTGGAGACAGGATAAGGCCCTTCCAATGTGATCAAAGAGTAAATACATGCAAAGCTCTGATGGGAAAACGGATCTTTTTTCTAATTTTAAAACTAAACAGGGAGAGTCCACCAGGCTCATAATCCATATTACAGTAACATCTGGGATCACTGACACCTGGGATAACAGCAGTGAGGAATATGGGTTCAGGCTAAAAAGTTGTCACCTGGGGGTCAAACAGGAGCACTTAATACCCAGGATTCTGTGAAAATTGAGTTATTTATCTTTTGGGCTACACTCCCCTCCACTCAACACAACTCTGCTGATGACAGCAAATGTGCCACACTATATATATTTGGTTTATATATATATTTGTGTGTGTGTGTATATATATATATATACATGCGCTGTGCATTGCTTTTTCACACTTGCATTTACTCCATTTTGCAAAGGAAGCTCAGCCCCTCCCTCGAGCAGGGCCACCCAAGTATGCAGGGTCAGGAGCAGAATTCAGACCAAAAACCAGAGTTCACCCTCTGCCTGCAGCAGCAGAGCCAATTTGGTTAAATAACGGCTTAGTTACCTCTCCTTCCCAGCTGTAAAGCTCTCTGTAGAAGGAAGAAAAAAAAAAAAAGAAACCAGAAAAACTTTAAAAGAAAACCCACTCCCATTTGGGGGGGGGGAATGGGACATGGAATGATAATGGGAAAGAGAAAAAGTCTGGTTCCTATTATTGCTATCTCCAGCACTTTCACCTCCACAAACAGCTTAAAGAAGGGCTTCTGGAACAGAAGTTCAACTTTCCTTAATCTGGGCTCTTAAGTGCCAGGATCTGGTTACATTTTCTCCTTCTCCAGATTTTAATACTTTTATTATATATTCTAATGGGGAGTGGGGGGGAGGAAGAGTGGGAATCTCAGTGTCACTCTAAGAGAGAAGTCACCAGGTTTTGCGATCCAGCAGCTTCCTTGGCAGAGGGAACTGCTGGTTGGCATAATCTACTCGTTTGACAAAACTACTATTTCTGGGCACAGGCTCAAAAACAGGTAGGAAGCAAATGCTGAGAAATAAGGAAGTAAAAACAGCCAACAGATTTTTCACTACCAAGAACGCCAAGAGTAAACATGATTTATTTAGCTGTGTTTAACATGTCTCTTCTGCACTAGACTGCAGAAATCTGCTTGCGTTTAGAGCAGGAGGAGGAGGAGGAAGGGGGGAGGGGATGAAAAGGGAATCCATTACGGCGCTCCGCTGGTACTTTCTGAATTGTTCAGTCACACAGTTTTATGGAGTACAAGTATTTTCTAGCCCAAAATATATTCATGTGTCAGAAGAAAGCAGCACTAATCTGCTGTTAATTAACAAGCTGCTGCTAACAAAAGATGAAGGACCCAATTCATACAAACAATATTTACGTGGGTGTCGCATGATTTTGTCACAGATCTTTTTTCCCCTCCCCCCCGCCCTTTTCCCCCTGCCTCCTTCTCTTCCTCAGCACCCAGTTGCAGGAATACAGCACAGAGGAGTCCCAGCTCCTCTGGAACCAACACCCAGAGTGGAGGTGAGGGCACCAGCCAAACTCAGGGTCTCACCTGAGCCACCCAGCTCTGGGGTTCACGACTACCCACACGAGAAAGGGCCATATGACATGTTCACAAGTGAAATTTCCTTAGATCCTTTATTTATGAGGGAGAGGCCATCTCCTGGCACTGTGCCCACAGTGGCAATGCTGCCGAGGCTCCAGGAAGTGGCATGAAGCCTCACATCCTCCACCCATCCGCACCAATCAGTGCAGGCTGTGAGAGGGGATGGGAGACATCACTGCCTTCCCCGATGCCTGGCCTGTGACTTCATTTTTGTTTAATCCAAACTCTTTGCCAAGGAGTTTGGGGATGAGGGGAACAGCACAGAGACTCAAAGGGATCAGGGCTTGTTCAAAAATACCCATGCACATACAAACGGGTAGGGCTGTGAGCAATGAACTAGAGGACAGTTCTCCCAGCCACAGACCTGCTGCCCTCCCCTGCTCCCCGCTGGAATTTTGGACAGTAGCACCTGTGGCCTCATCCAGAAGGGTGCTGAGCTCTGCAGGCTGGCCCAATTCCCTGCCGGATGCAGCTGGGCACTTTGGAAAATAAACCCATTCACATCTTTTCTGCCTCATCTGAGAAATGAGAGAGCATATCTCCTGTGGGCATCTTAAAGCTGGTGCTGGCAGAGATGGGAGAGTTAAAAGCAAGAGCAACTAGCACAAAAATTTCTGGACTTGTTCCGCTCCCGGGAACAAAGCTGGGGCTGCAGGGTGGGAGAAAGGGCTGATGGTCTTCTGTACTTCACCTATAAAACCACACCAACTTGTCATACAGAAGGGTTACAGGGTTTAGGCTCTGCTCTGCACTGTCATCACACAGCCAGGGCTGGGAGAAGCATAGGGACAGGAGGGTGGGAAGCAGAAGTATTTAAGCGTGATTCTAGAAGTGCCGAGGTTCTCCCGTCATGGCCCACCGGGGTGGTATTTCTGCTAGCACAGTTCTCTGCACACCACAGTAACTGTCTCACCCTCAAGGCAACAGCTTCCTCAGCGAGAAACAATCTCCACTGGAGCATACGCACATCTGCCCTTCCAGGTTTTCCCTCTGTACCCTTTCCCCATTCCCCAAATCATGGGGTTTTCACTGCAAAAGTCACAACCCCTCTCTCAGCGCATCCCCCAGGCACCCTGGCCAGCATCCAGCCCCACCACTGGCTCCTTCCAGGACCTGATCTGGCAGGAGCCTCTGAGAGGGACCAGCCCTGAATGCAGACTAGCACTGACTCTTCCCCACATTGTGGGGAATCTCTTTGTGCATTTCCAGTGTCATCTTTGCCACTTCTAGACCTTACTTCTATCTTGAGAGATAGATGGAAACAGATCCATCTATCTATCAAGGAAGTAAACCTTTCCAGATAGCAGGGAAGTCTCCCAAAAGTGAAGACAATAGCGGTTCCCAAGCTTCCCCCAGAGGGAGTGAGGTCAACCAGTGAATTGCCCCACCCAGGTAACGTCTGTTTCAAGCTGCCGGCTGCCCGGAAAAACCCTAGCCCAAACAGCCTCAAGGCCCCAGCCCACAGGCTTCATCAATCCAGCTCATCAGCTCTTCCAAAATAAGCAGGTGCCTTTGCTAGGGGTCTCTGACCACCACTGCACCCATGACCTCCCCTTGCCAAATTATTTCTAGAGGATGTTAATTGTTAGATAGGCCCCAGAGCAGACAGGGTAAGGATGAGGCCAGTCCAAGACAATGCACTGCCAAAACCCCCTGAAGGGATGGGTGCTTCTGGTGGCCAGTAAAGATTTTGCTCCTGTGTACTACTAACACTACGAGCACTGCTAACAGAAAACCATTGTGCATCCCTTTGGAGAATCAGCTCCAATCAGGAATCCTCAATCAGCTTCAAAATCAAAAATAACGTGTATCATCTTAGATGATGAACTTGGCATGATGAGGATAACTTCCTCCAGAGGAGTCTGGGAGCTGGAGTGGGGGCTCAGGGGGTTTTTAAGGGAGTTTTGGGGCTTACTGTTTTAACTTCTTTCTTGCAAAAAGGCACTGTACCATAAACATTAATCAAACACTATATTCTGCCTTTTAGTCTTGAACAATTATGAGTACAGTTTTGTGATCTTTAGCCATATTTACTGATACTCAAAGGCAGATTCTATCTTGTTAGATTGTTATAAATGGGACCCCAGGGAATCAGCACACAGGCAGAGGCAGATGTCAAAGAGCCTTCTCAGAGCTCGGGTGTGCTTCAGTTTTCTACTGCTGAAATTATGAATGTTTTGGAGAAAAAAAAACCCAACCAACTTTAGATTCCTCTGCCAGATCATTACAAAGAGCTGTCTGTAGATTACAAATAGAAAAAAAAAAGGAGAGCCATTTTGCTGAACTTAATACTTTTTAAGTTTAACTGTTAAATTTCAAAGTGTGGTTTACACGTGCTGGCCACTTGTATGAAAAAAAGTTTCAGAGACAGACAGAGAAAAGGTTTCTGCTTACAAACCATTAAAAGAAAGAAACCCACAAATTCTCATTCTCTCTTACTTAAATATGTTGTTTCTGCTCCAGACCTGTTTCATAATACCATAAAATAGAGGGATGTTTCCAACACTAGATTTGAGAAGCTGTCACATTAAAGGTAAACTTTTAATCTGCTAGAGACAAACAGCACATCTTTTAACTTCCTGAGAAACAGCTCTTGAGAAATGTTTAAACAGGAATTTAAGAGCTGTGTGGTAAAGCCACATACAGGGGTCTCAGATAGCTACTGGGTTTGAGCTTCTTTTCCTTGTTGTTGCTTTTTTAATTCTTTCAATAACCCACAAAAAGTAGACTTCTAGGAACAAAGTAACCAAGATGCATGGTAAACTGAACCTCTAGGCTTGCTTTTATTCCTAGTTAATAGAAAAGAAATGTTTTAACTGAAACACGGGCCTGAATTTCTAGCTGTTCATCTCCATCTTTTTGTTTTCTTGGGACTCACAATCAAATACTTTTAAGAAGTTAATTGTGTCACAATTAGTAACACATTAGTCCTCCGATATTTTTAATAGCAACCCAGGTTTTTCCCCAAGGCACTTAAAAATGGCAGACTCGGCTATATTCTCCCTTTTTTTAAACTCCCATGCACTTTCTTCTTTAAAAAACTCCTACATGCATTTCACTTGGTCTGAAAATACCAGCACAGATCTTAATCCTGCCAACGCTTACAGACATGCTTAACTTTCTGCACATCAGTAATCCCGCTGACTGCAGAGGACTGCTGGCGTACCTACAGCTCGGTGCAGGCTGAGGATGGAATCCGGCCTGCGCCGAAGCCAATGGCAAAACCCCCATTGACGTCAATAAGGTTGTGCTTTGACATCCAATTTGTTGCAGGATTGGGACCATCCTCATTTCAAGGTACTTTCCCAAAATCTATTTTGGTTTAGTTTTTTGTTTGGTTTTTTTTCTCTCTCTTTTCTCTTACTGCTCTTTCACCCCCTCACCTCCCACACTCACTCTTGTGGGGCCCCATATTGAGACCACTTGAAAACTTCTGCTGTTCAAATCCCTCCATGAGGAAAACCCCCTCACTGAGACAGGAAACATCCTTTGCAGGTAAAGCTGAAAGAAACTATTTTGCTCCACTGTGTGCATTTGAGTAAAGTAATTAAAACCTGGGAACTTGGGTTCCAACCGATGCCAAGAAGCAATCATTAATATGAGCTGAAGTGAAATGGGAAGCTCCAGACATTTAAAATCAGCTGTAGGGGAAAAAAAAAAAAAGAAGTAAAATAAAAAGTAAAAAAGGAGGGGGAAAAAACGGAGGAAAGAGGGAAAGGATGTTTTGTAATTTTTGCTAGAAAGTCAACTCAATGCAGCTTGAACTGCATGGGGTTAAAATGCATTTGGGGGGGATGCTATACAATGAGGGGATAAAGCCCTGCTGAAAAGCAGGGGAGGGCGAAGCAGCGGCAGCCGGCTCGGAAGCGCTGCGGTGCTGTGAAGAGCGGGCAGAAGTGAGCAAACCAGCTGAACCGCTTGCAGAATTAATCAGTAACAAAGAGGCTGGAGCTGTTGGCGGGCTTCAGCCCTTGAACCTGGACTCTGCTCTATAAATTTCAACTTGGAATGGCTCTCTACTTGTTGAAAGACAGGTTGGCACCAGGCCAAGACATAGGGGGGGGGAGGAAAAAATAAAACAAAAGAAAAAAAATTCCTTCTTGCTCAGGAAACTTCCCTTCAGTTTCTAACTCTTTTTATGAGCTAGTAATAAGGCAGTCTAGAAAACGAGAAACAAAAAGTGGGTCTTGAAAGGAAAAAATGAACCAGAAGTTGGTTTAATAAAGAAAATAAAACAAGTAGGTGCTAAATTCAAATCTGAGTTTTGCCTGCACACAAGTACATCAGCTCTAATAGAATACTTCAGAGCACCTCAGCAATAATTCAGAGGAATTTTACAGTTACATTAGCTGACTACAGGTTTGACTCTGAAAATAATAAATGTCTTAAAAGAGGAAGAGGGCTGTTTAATCCTTGTCTGCAGTCTCATCTGTTCTCTCCTCCCCCACCACTCCACCTTGTTTAAATGACCATTACAAAAGGAGTGTGGTATAAAAAACATGTAGAACCATCATTTATTCAACAGCATCTCTTTCCTTTCTTATTTTTCCCCTCTTCAAACAGGGGTGTGCGGGAGAGCTGATGCTCTCCTCAAGCTCTCCTCACTGCCAAGGCAGTTTCAGCCACAAATACCTTGCTGCCGCCGTGCTTTCCCAGCATGAGCAGACAAGGAGCAGGCTGGAGCAGAGTGAGGGGCTGGAGTGCAGAGGGGGGGAGCTGTCAAAGTGGGAAGAAAGAAGGCAAACATCTATTCAGAGGCCAGATGCGCTGAGCAAGGTCAGCTGCAGAGACACAGCCCTTTGCAGCAGCTATGCAATTACGTCCAAAGTCTGCACAGCACCAAGAGTCCCACAACCTGCATGCAAGGGCTGGACTGGAGGATCTAGGGCAGCTGGAAGAAGGTCTATAATGATTTTAATTGCTCTTCCGAGATGCTAAAGGGTAGATGAGATGCTCTTTAGCTAGAGCAGAGGGGCTGATGCTCTATACCGCTTGCAAGAATACATGCAGATAAAATATCCTAATGAGAGAATGGAGAGAGAAATAGGGTAAGTGCCAGCAGCAATCAAAAGGTGAAATAAAATAGTGAAATAAGATGCAGCCTAATCAGAGCACGGAGGACAAGGATACAAAATCTTTTCACCAAAAGTGGCTGTTAAGGTAAATTAGATTTAATCACTCCCAGCTCTCTTCCTCTCCAAACTCCCTTAATTTTAAAGAAGGGGCTGAGTCCTGTAAGGCTGCACACCATCCAAGACTGCTGGACATTTAAAGCTATATACGTAGCATGCCTGCTACAGACACGCATCCTGTACTTCCACTTTCCAAGAAAACTGGGATCTGCTACTTGGTAGGTCTTTTCCATCTGCAACTTTTATGACTCTGCCGAGGGACCGGTGAGCAGTGTCCCCCCTTTTCTCACTCAAGAAATATGCTACCGAATGCCAGAAGAAGGAGTGAGTTTAAGAACCGTTGGGCTTAACAGTGGTTTCTGCTGATCACACTCGAATCTTTCTGCAAAGGCGCACATGCAAAGAGAAAAAAACAACAACCGCTAAGTAACCACTTCACATCTGCCATTAACATTATTAAATTCCTTACAAGCGGTATCTAACCCCACCTTCCCCACTACACACAAACATACACACACCCCCGAGCTCTGCAACACAGCAACTGGGAGCCAAGACGGCTCTCCTCTCCTCACTGCAGCAACCACATTCATTCCTGTTAAGGGGTTAACGATTCATTTCCACTACTTCTCTCGAGAAAACCTACAATGAAAACATTGGCTCACGAAAGCGTTCTCACTGCCAGAATGCCACAGCGCGAGTGAAAAGTCCGTTTTGTTTTCATTACATCTCTGGGATTTCCGGCTTAACTCCTGAGCTTAGACACCAAATCCCTGGATACCCCACCCACCCAGTTTTTCTTCTCCTTTTTTTTTTTTATAACATTTCTACTGCACGGCCCACCAATTACCATTTGGAGGGTGGGAGGGAATGGGGAAAAGAAACCTTGCTGAAAAGGATGCTCTCGTTGGAGAGAGCACACGCATCTCCAAAGACAAGAGTTACCCAGTTTCTCCTGGCTTCCAGGGTTTTCTGCTGAGAAACATGGTTTTATTTCTATACCTGGCCTCTCTCTTCTATTTCTTACCCTCCAGGCTCCCATCTTCCCACTCAGCCTCCGAAGCCAGTGCTGAAAGTCAGCCCCAAATCTATGCCCTTTGAAGTTATGTGACATGACATAGAAATCCAAGCCTTTCTTGTACAAAAAGTATGATTACTTCACAGGGGTTTTTTTCTCCAGTTATGATAGAAAAATGTTCCAATCTCAGAAAAAACCTAGAAAGGTTCAACCTTTATGTCACAGCCGATTTGGTCACTGTGTGTATAGGCAGCACAGTTCAAACACCGGCTGAGAAAAAAAAACAATCCATGGAAAACGCATGAAGGGAGGCAACCTCATGCTATAGCAACACTTCTGTCCTGCTCAAGCAAAGGAACCATTTCTGTGCCTTTATGTATTTGTCCACTGCTGGAGAAGAACATCATCCGAGACAGCTTTTCTCTTTTGTAGTACTTCCACACACCTGGCTTTCCTTTAGCTACAGCCCAATCCAAAATTCCCCTGCAAACACATATAAGTTCCTTTCTTGCCGTCAACACTCCACCAAGCACAAGCGTATTGCTATTAGTCGCATCCACATAAATGCCAAAGCAGTCCACAAGATTGTTGGGCACCTCTTTTACTTTGCTCTTAACAGTTGCTCACAAAGTTGTCAAGAAAAATGAATAATGGCTGGTTGAACAGTGCCTTTTCACCATTCACCGTTACTGTTGCCTATAAAAATCTACCAATCTTTCCGTGGTAATTATAACCAGATATGCATACAGTTTCTAGACACATGGCCTAAGTACTTTCACAAAAGAAATTAAAGAAGGCAAAAAGCCACTTTGTTGGGTGACATTTTTAGTGGGTTCTAACTCTGAGTAAGTCCAGAGTTCTTCCACTGAATTAAAAGAGGCTAACAGCAGTGCCAACATGGTACAAGCAAGCAAGTTTTGCTCTTAAAGAGTGACTCCTCACATGCATTCACCCCAGAGCAAGAAGACTCTGGCCATGTGTACTGAATGACCTTCTTAAATCCCTTCTCATCAGCCTGCAAAATGGCACTTCTGTCGAAAAGGTTTTACCCAGCATTGTCACTCATAAAACTGAAGATGACTATAACTAGGAGAGATTAGAGAGGGAGAAAATAACAGCAGCAAGCTCCTGTTTCTCAGTACGGCACACCATGCGCTCAGGGGCAGGTCCCCACTTGCTCCATCCGATCAATCTGGCATGGTCCTGCTGGTTTCAGGGCAGTTACCCCACATGAAACTGGGGCACAGAAGGGTAAACTGGACCCCCCACCACTACTACAGCCTTGTAGAGATGCTGCTAACCACATACAGGGCACAGAAGATAACTTTTAAAAACAGGATGGTGAGAGGAACAAAACAAAAAGCTAAGATTGGCAGGGATAATTGAGGGCAAAATATCCTCAGCATTTTTTAAAAACTGCTTTTAAAACTCACTGTGATTAATTTTACTCTTTACTGGCAGATGCTGGGAAAGCGTTGGTGCATGGCAGGGCCGGACCCTAGGCAGGACACAGCTGGGGACAAGCTGAGGTGGCAGCAGGGAGAGGGTGGTTGGTGGCCTTGGGCTGGGTCTGAGCAGAGGGGCCCCAGGGTGTGGTGGAGTTCAAGCGAGGGGAAGGAAGGGTTTTGTAACTGGAAGGTTTCTCACCTTTAACTCTTGCCAGGATTAGCAGGGTCCGTGCTGCTGCCTTGGTGAGAGACACTGCAACCATTGCCCTGTGGCTGCAGCCCTGGAGGTGGAACTGCCCTCTCTTAGGATCTCCCATAGGGGCACAATCATGTTCCTTGGAGACCCCCATGCTGGCCTCCACCAGCAGCCTTAAAACTTTAAGCCATCAACATTTCAGCAGCCCTTTTTCAAGATTGAAGCCTCAGCAAACCCGGGGAGGGCAGCTGGCACTGTGGACTGCTCCAGTGGGCTGGGGGGTGCCCTGTCCCCAGAGGAGAGCCAAGCTCCCCAAGTGTGCCCCCCACCCCCAGCCCTGGGTGCCAGCAGGGCTCTTGGTGAGATCACCCTGCTTGTTTTTCTCTCCACACCCCAACAAGGTCCCAGGGGCAGGAGGTTTGCTCGTTAACCCACTCTCAGGGCACTCTCAGTTGACACCTTCCTTGTGTCATGTGTCCTCCCCTTACTGCTCAGCAACACCAATTAGCAAAATGTGTTGCTAAATACCTGGTGAAGTAGCAAAGGAGTAGGAGGAGGTGACCAGGTAACTCCTCTGCACTCAGGAAAACCCTAGAAGATTCGAGGGAAGAAACAAGCCTGGAAAAGCCTCATGAAAAGGATTGCAGCTGAGTTTCTCTGGCATTGTTACCACACACTTCTAGAAGCCTTTTTTCTTCACATACTTGTTTCTCCTGGCCTCATTTTTACAAGTCACTCCTGCAAGACCTATTGCCCCAGGGAGGTTCTGGTAGCAGCACCTGGTGCCATGAAAGCCTTGGGAAGGGGATGGCCACCAAGCCCTGTGCCAGCTCAGCTTCAGAATACCTCTTCCCAACCCGCCTGATGTCTCTGTCACAGTACTTGGGTTGTTTCAGCTCGCGTTTCCCTCCCCTCACGTGTGAAGGCATCACGACGGCTGTCTGAGTCCTGCAGTTAATATGGGTGCACGGGTCCATAATGGTACATTGTAAGTGAATGTCTCAGGGTAGACAGCAATAATAATTAGCTGTCATGATTTGAAAAAAGGATAATCCATGCCATTGAGTTAACAATCACTCACACAACACACATGGATTTAACTAATCTTAATTTGGAGAAAAATAACAATTCTAAATATATCAAATAGCCCATTTCATGGCAACCTGCAGCGGTGTTTATCTCTGGCTTCCAGCACATGCGAGTTATTTAGTTTCTCTCACTGGCAGTTTTACCATTCAAAAGCCTGAAATGAACATTCATGGAGCAGGGGTTACAGTTAAATCCTGCCTCTGACAGGGAGCCTTTTTTCATGATGTGCATCTAGTACAACGTATGGAGCCCAGCACTGGTAGCTGGGACAGGATGAATGAGGAATTCCAATCAACCCCCTCCCCTTTCCTAGCACTATCTTTGCAAAAATTATCTCACCATCTTAATGAACCTCTGCTGCTGCTGCAGTTACATGTTTGTGAGGGCCTGCTGGCCTCAAGATGCAGACCTGCCAGTGAATCTGGAGATGGTCTGGTCCAAGTGGTACCTGCCCCACAGAGGCTCCCTTCTCTCTGCTGGGGTTCTATGAAACCACTCAGCGTTAAAATCAAGCTGACTAGCTGACTGGTACTTTTTCTTTAACCTGGGTAGTTTCAGAGAATCCTGAAAGGATTCTCAGGGCCATGGGGAAGAGATGAGACACCATCAGTCAAAAGACAGTGGGAGCAGCTTCCCAGGTCATTCTTCAGCCAGGACAGGTCACCTGGTTATGCCCAAGATCTGATAAACATGAAAGATAAAAAGAGGTGTAAAATACAACAGTGGTCTGTTTTTTTCCAAAATACCTGCCAGCAGTGAAATAAAAAAAGCAGTGACCAATAACTGCTTGCCAACTCATTGGCCTGGCTGTGTTTTGCTGTGCGACAATCTGGTACATCTCTTCGATACTATCACACCCTCTGTACAAGAGGCAGAACTGATTTTCAAACAGGTCAGCCAATTCGGAAAAAAAAAACCTTTACAGGGCAGACTGCTCCTAAGCAAGTCATGTCCTCCCAGTGCCAGCTAACATGCTACCACATATCTTACAGACAGTGGTAACTAAATGAAAGCACCTTCAGAAACTTGGATTTGCAAGTCACCAGTCAGGGAAAGATGACAGATTTCATTATCAGAAGATCTTTAAAAGCTTATTGCAGAGACAAAGTTGCCTTTGTCTGCGCTGTAATATAGAAATGTCAGTTGGATATTTGTGTTGCATAATACATAAAAATTCTCATGGACTCGAGTTCTGCCTCAAAGCCTCCCTCAAAGCAGCACAAGGTCTGTTGTGTGGTCAACAGGCATTCAGTGACCAGGGCAAGAAGAGCTACAAAGAAAGTTAAAAAAAAAAAAAAACAAAAAGAAACAGAGGAAGAAAGACCTCAGGAGCACCCTGTGCCAGGATGAATACTCAGTGCAGTTCTGCATCCCAACATCCTCACACCCACAGCTACGAGAGGTACAATGGCAGAGCCAGGCTCAGCACTTGACATACCCTCAAGAGCATTCAGCCATGGGAAGCCATAAGGTTTGGTGGCTTAGTCACACCACAGAAGGCTGTACAAATCATTCTGACCAAATAAGAAGGTCTGCAAAAATAACACAAGATCAAGGAGAGGAGCTGAAACCTCTTTGAGGACAGCAGTGGTGGCAGCATATTTCAGAGAGCCGGAGTGGCGAGTGGGTGATTTCTGGTTTCCCTCTTCAAATATAAAGACTCAATTATCTTTGAACAGCTTGCTTTACACATGAATTGACACATTTATTTTACAATAAATAACTGAAAGTTATCTATGTTTCCTTTACTGTTAATCTACACAAAGAAATAATAAACAGAGCTTGTCTACAAAAATGCAACTACTGCAGTCCTCAGAATTCAATTAAGCTAAAATAATTAATGCTTCCACCATATTAAATTACTTTATACATTTGAGCCACTGAAGTTTTTTTTTTATTCTTTAATCTTTTTCGCCTTTTTATTTAATAAAAAAAAGTTAGTTTCAAAGCGGGGGGGCTGGCTAGGACGAGGAAAAAGAACATGATTTGCTGTTAAAATGTAATGGTCTCCTTTAGCTGACACAGCATGTAGAGTGTTTTGTGCCTTTGATTAAAATAACATTTTAAATGCTTTGAACAAACATATCTCCCCATACTTCTAAGGGATTATTTTACATATTTCTTGGTGGAATAAAGAAATTCATTCTTCCTGTCGCAGTACAGAAAGGCTAAGAATATCTTTCGTCACATATAAAGTAAAAATACTGTAGGCTGTTGCATTATTAGAAAAAAAAATAAAAAAGTAAAGGGAGGGGGTGGCAGGGTAGGAGAAAGCTGCCTTAGAGATTAAGTTTCCCTTTTATGAAATCGTATTTAGTCTCTTTTTTTAACAAATCTAACAACAATGCTCTACAGCCGCTCACTGGGAAATACCTTTAATGTTAAATGCAGATTCTGATTTTCTTGGCTAATGCAGAAAGCCTTTCTATTGAAATATAAATAAGGGGTTTGGTATATCCCACTAAAGCCTTTCCAGTGAATGACTTCTGTGGGTTTTTCATGGCTACCCTCCATGCCTGTAATGTGAGGCTTTTATCCTACTATTGAAAACTATCCACTGCTATTAAAAAAAATATGGAAGGACACTGCACCTTTTTATCTCAGAGCTGGGCTCCTAATTGAGAAAGCATTATTATGGCACTATTTAGTGGATGTCCCTATCTCCATGCACTGATGAGAAAATGCCAATCAAATGATAAACCCTTTTATTTTTCTCAATTCAAAATCTTTCCTACATATTTTTCATTTGATATTCAGTTTAGCCTGAAAGAGATTAGGTGCTCCAGATTGGCTTTTAATTTTTTTTCATGCCTTTTCTACATGTGAACATCTCCTTCACCCCCTCTTACACTGGCAGATTTTCTGCATGGCAAAAGCTTTGGTTATGTTGTTCCTGACCCCCCAGAAGCTGGGATGGGACAGCACCCTCTGCTCTGGGAATAGACATTGAGGTACTATGGACCGAACCTGGGCAGAGATTAGTAAGAGATGAGCTCTGGACTGCAACTGCAGCAGAGCTCTCCTAAACCAACCTTACTAAGCACTGCACACCCTCTGCAAGGGGCTGAGCACCATCGGCTTGCACAGAGATCAACAGCTATTGGGAGTGCTCAGCACCACTCAGGCAGCCTTCAGCAGACTAGGGAAGGTCCTGAATACTTCTCCTCTGCTCCTACCAAATGGAAAGGAAATCTAGCCCTCAAATCTGCTACACCATGATGTAGTCATCTCTACTAAGAAATGCATTCACAACTGCAAAAGGATGAAAAGAGCTGGAAAAGCATGAGGAAAAGATGGGATCAGATCTTATGGTAGATTTGCTTACAATGCTACAGCACAGGCCTGCCACAGCTAATGCTCCCAAAGCTACCAGCTGTCCCATGTCAGGGTGGTGGCTGCACTCAAAAAAAAAGATTCCTAGAAGAAAACAGTGTAGTCAATGGGCATCATATGTCCTGTCCTAAAAGACAGGAGGTCTGAAGACTGCAGCATTTTAAAGCCCACACCCTCATTTATGTGATGCCCAAGCCTGTCAGAGATGCTGGGGACTGACTCAGAGACCTCCAACACTAAAAGCTTCAATTGTAAAGATAGGAGCCTCTTGCTGGTCTTCTGGGGATCCACTCATGGGAACATCTCTACTACAGGCAGGATCCTGGACTGTCAGATCTAATCCCTTAGGACAATTTCTAGAGAACTCAGGATAGTGGCAGCAAAGACAAATTGCCACTGGTCTTCTGTATGGGATGCAGTCAGTTTGAACAAAAAAGGCCCGTTTGAGGGGAGATCCTGCTGTGTAACATAAAACCCCCACTCACTAGCAGGGAGAAGAGTCATCCTTTCACCACTGCAGAGGGGAGAAACACCCCATGCCAGGCACTCTGCAGGAACCACTTCAGATCACCTCAGCCAGGTGGATAATCATCACCTGCCTGCCCACGTCTGAGCAGGGGAGGTCCACTGAATGAGTGTTAACTGCCCCACATGTGAGAGTTTTAGAAAAAGAAATGCGTGCAATTTGCTCACCCAGGCCAGCCTGTGCTCCTGTATCCTCTGTTTGGGGTAAGCTTGAGAATGGAGGTGTTGCCCACCCAACCCAAGCCATCTAAGGAGACCCAGGACAGGCAGCACAGGCAGCAGTGCAGGCCAGGAAGCTGACACAGGGAAGGAAAAATGAAGGACTTAATGAACCCCTGCTTTAGCCCTCACAAAAAAATCTTCTTCCCACTAACAGTCCATGGGAAGAGGATTCCACTGACTTCACCAGGGTCAGGATGTGGTCCTTCCCAGCGAGTCTGCATGTGGCAAAGAGTATCTGGAACAGGACTGAACGGAGCCTCTCACCAAAGTTCACTATCCCTCTGCCACTGCTCCTTGCTTAAGGATGCTCCTGAAATGTTTTCTGACCCCAACTTCCTGCTTTTTCCCTGATGTAAAGGCTGTCCTTCGGCTCTCCCAGGGACCTGAGAGGCCCCTTTATCCAGCAGCTGGCCCTGCACAGACAGCTACAATGAATTAAACAGGGATGGTGGGCCCTGCATAGCCATGAGGACCCTCCAGATGGATGGCTCCTATGAAGACGTGTTGCTGAAGCCTGTTTCATGGCACTTTGTAGAGGACTCTAGTTAAAAGATTACCTAGGCAAGTTGATTGAGTGTAAAACGTGCTGTACCTGCAATGTTCTCCTGCTTGGGGCAAATTCCTTTTGTAGGCGTGAGAAGTCGGTCTTCTTCATCGGGTGTGACTTGGATCCCGATTTCCACTGGCTCTGACACTTTCCTGAGCTCGGCGCGTGAGGAGGGAGGAGGGCTGCTCTTATCCATGCTCTTTTCATAGCAGACACCACCAGTGCCATTGCACTGTTTTCTCTTGTGCTCTATAAAAACCAAGATGTCTCCCAGCGGGAAGTTCATCTGACACTGTCCACAGGTTAACAAGTCGGGGTCTGTCCCACCTGCGGCGATGCTGATGCCGCCTGGGTCTGCTATTGCCAGGCTCTCATCCTCGTCGGCCAGTGCCGGTTCCACATGGTCAGCCTCTGCTTTGCATGGACAAGGAGAAAAAGGGAGGAAAGGGACGAGGGAGAAGAGAAAGAGATTGCTTTGAGCGTTCACAGACTCTGAAGGATGCATCACCAGAGGCCCAGCCTCCCCCCACCCCCCCTCAAAGAAGCCAAGCCTGATTAGATCTTTCTTTTATTTTTCAGCTTTTCAGCTCTCCCAGAATGATTTCAATATATTTTGCAACCAAGCCTGCCTGAAACAAAATGGAAAGGCTGACCTGGCATAGCTTTCTTGACAGCTCCTTCCCACTGCTGCCAGCACTGCAAGGATATCAGCAAAGAGCCATTTTGCAAGCGTTCGAGCCCCGAGTCACATTCTGAAATAGTTCCTCTCTTTTTATCCCACCTTCTCATTCCCACCGCATCTCCCAGCCATCTGGCCAAGGCCCCATCCAGCAAAGCTTATGCACCCAAGTCTTTCCTTCTTTTTCAGAGAGGTGGGGAAAGCTTTTATGCACCAAACTAGCAGGACCGGGCTCCCTGTTATATACAAAATTAGTACCACCTTGTCCCAGTTCAGAGTTACCGGCAAGATTAAATAACCACCCGTTAGCAGAAATTACAACAAACTATTTGCAAGACTATCATAAGCAGGATATGGTCTCATGAGCAGTTAGGGGGTTTCAAAAGTGTGTACAGTGGGAAAGGGAATGAGGCACTTATTTAACATACTGGAATATTGGCTGAGCCTGAAATATTCCACTCTATTTTTCCAATGCCAAATAACCCTGCCATTGCTATATAGGATAATAAAAGGGTTTTTGTTTAAATCTTATCCACAGACCTGTTGAATTTCCTACCTTTACCCCCAAAGACTGGAAAAGAATTTTTGAATGACCTGAATCAGTTTCTAGGAAATATGTTAACTTCTCATTTCACAATTAATAAAACCCAGTATGTTTTAAATTGGTATTTAGAAGATAATTTTTACACTATAAAATAATTGTGGATCACAATCCATTTCTGGGGCAAAACATGTTTTTTTTTTGTTTGTTTTCTCTTGTTCTGCCATGTAACTGACAAATCATACAAACCTTGGACTTTACTCAGGCAAAATTTCCACTGACTTTTGCCTAAGGCTGGTTTGCCTCTGCAAGGACTATAGGATTTGGGCTGAACAAAACAGAGGAACTAACAGTATGTAAATCAGTGACTGAGACCTCTAATCGAATCAGGATTAAAGGAATAGGAGGAAAAATGTTCTCTATTAGCCCTAGCAGTTTCCTCATAGATTTCCTGGGGAAAGTAAGTAACACAAATATCTCAAAGAAGTAAGACTGTGATAAACAGATGTTGTAATTCAGATCTGGACTCTTCTCCAGTCTGAAAACAAAAGGATTTTTGTCCCAGTTTTCAGCAATTGTGAAAAAAAAAAAAGAAACACGTAGAAAAGGGGCAAGAGGTAGAAGGTGCAATGCATTGCCTGGCAACAAAAATGTTTACACCTTGAAGAAAGGTAGTTTAGAAGAAGAATCGTTCCCATTTTTGCCTTCCAGAATAAATAACTGATCAGCATATCAACCAGCTGTATTACAAGTCGCATCAGAGCTCCCTAGCAGCAAAGAGGAGAGCAGCAGCAGCACCAGTGACCACAGAAAAGGACAGGGACCCCAGAGAAGTGTCCAAGCATGGACCATCCTGCTAGAGTAGACGATGGGCAAAAGAAGGCTTATGATTCCTAACTCACTCATTCTGAAAATCATTAATTACCTTTTTCCCCTTAATCTAAGTTTAAAAGGAGTTTGAAGACAATACTAAGCAATTAATTCACCAATTTATATCATAAAAAGATGTGTCCTTGCCTTAGTAAAAATGTAACTATAGCTCTGTGCTGAAAAGGCACTGCTGGGAAGGGAGCGGATGCCTGCGAACAGCGTCACGATGCAAAAGGTAATTATTTAGTGCTGCGGTTCCCTTTAATGATCTAACATTGAGCAATATTGTTTATATTGAGGAGAGCTTGCACCTTTAATTACCAATTACATATACATCATTTTAGAGCCAAAAGAAAAGGACTGTGAAAAGGGTCTTTTAGAAATGTGCATGCTATTTGTAGCCAGAATTCCTATTAAGGGGGAGCAGTGTGTCAAAATATTAAAAAAAAACCATACAGAGAGGCACACACAGGCACGAAGATACACTCGCAGGAGATGGGACAAAGAGCTGGAAAAGACTGCGCAAAAACAGGAACTGAACGAAGGGTCGTAAGAATAAAAGGTGGCAGAGGGGAAAAATGCTTGTTAGTAGTTTCACTAACATTCCTGTAAAGCCTTTTGATTAAAATCTGTGTCTTACATTACGAAGGCTGATTTGTAGCATTTATATATATGTAACAAATAAAAAGAAAAGCACTGATCTCAAATTTATTGTCGTTTTGTTGTGAGGATTTATAATTTTTTTTGCCTATGATATAGATCATGCTCTTCAGAAAAAGTAGCAAAATTTCTGCATTTGATAAGGGTCCTGACCAGGCGTCTGTGGAAACATGAAGGAGGTTTAAACAGCTAAACTGTTACAAATTCTTTCTTTTCAGTTCTACGCTTCATTTGAATATTAGTTAAATCCACATATGCCTATTCGCTTACACTCGCTCACTCTCTCTTTCCAAGGACTCCGCAATGGCACTTTTTTAAAATAACATCTGGTATTCCTTCATATTTTGGCAGTCGTCACATCACCGAAAATCAGCTTTTCGTTTTCTTGGTACACTGAGCCCTCATGATCAGTAGTAATTGGGTTTCAAACTATCAAAAGATTTTTTTTACTCAACTCTATTTCTGATTTGAGCTTAATAAATCATCAATCATGAGACCAGCTATTCACCCAACAATGCAGAAGCTATATTACATCCCCTTATTCACAACATGGAAAACAGACATAAAAGAATGAAAAACAAAATACTGAATAGATCTTCAAATGCATTTTATCCATGTCAATTTGCATTTATTTTTTTACTCAAAATAAAAAAAAAAAGCAAGAAAGAAAACACTTCCTATTGACAACTCAATTAAGCCATTAAAAACCTACATTCAAGTAACATTACAGGAGAGATTTAAAACCCACAAAGGAAAAGAGAAAAAAGCCTGCAAGTCCAGCCCATAACGCATCGGGTCATGCCTGGTTAATACAACAGCCAAGATCTCAGGCTGTTTAAGGAGCCCTTTAATACCAGTGGGGCAATTTAGGCCAGTCTCAATCTAGAGTTCTGACTCTGCTTCTGTCTGTGGGTTTAAAATGAGTCGCTTCACATTATTTGAATTTAACTCTGTGGTTTTATTGCTGTTGTTGGTAGCTGGGTTTAGAGGTAGGAGGGTGTTTCTTCACCAGCATTTATTTTAAATTAATTTATATTTTTTAAGAAGAAGAAGAAATTAAGCCACACAAAATAGGAGAATGGAAAACATCTCATGTCACTTACATGGAAAAAGTAAAAAAAAAACCAAATGAGCTGTCTCCAGCCAGGACTCATGCCCTGGTTCTTTCAGGTGTGCTAAGGTGTGCCCAGTATTTTCCCTACATCCAGAAATTCCTATGCAGAGGACTGCCTTGGCACTGCCTGCCTAGGGAGCCCAGTGAGTTGGCGACGGGCAATCTTTGGGGACATGAGTGACACAGTTGTTATACGATGGCTTTGTGAAATTAATGCAACCGGACAGTCTGAATCATTTGCTTTACTTAAAAAAGCATTACACTTGCTGACTGGACTCTAAGCAGCATCTCCAAGATCTCTGGCTGCCTACCACACCAAAATACAGTGGACAAACCCCTTAATTCCATAAAGGCACTGTCACAAAGCCACCAGCACTCCTACTCCAGCGTGGTGACATCATTAGAGCATATGTGTCCCATGCAAACAATGCTCTCATGCCCAGTATTAAATTGAATGCACACGCTAACTACTTTCTGCCTGTCAGTTGTCTCAAAATCTTACCCACTAATAGTGGAAAAGACCGTTTTTGCTAAAAAGCATTTCCAAGGCCTCAAAGGACAGAACCATGGATACTTGTTCACAGAGTTTGGGTGAGGCTGGGTCCAGACAGCCGTCATTTATTTTCTTGCCTTTTTATTGCACTGCAGAACCAGGGTAAGAAGGGATCTAGAAGTTGCCAACCTATTCTCTTCCTTATTTTTCTTGTTCCACAGTATCAAAATGAGGCAAAGAAAGGGGGCAGAGGAAACATTTTGGTGTTGGGCCAAACTGCTGTGTGTGAAACTTCCCCCCCGTGGCTGGTTTCTGCACAAATCAATAACGGGCTGGTGAAGGTGAGTGCTGCCAGTACCTTCACTGCAGAGCTGCTGCTGGGTGCCCTGCCTGCTCTGGCACCCTGCCACAGCCACTGCCCACCCTTGTGCCCACCTGGGGAACAAGGCACAGGCTACCCCAGGGACCACCCTTCTCTGAGACAAGCTGGAGGTGCCCAGGGTCCACAAAGGGGACTCAATTCATGGTGGCCAGGCACAGGAAACTGCCCAGTAATGTGCTGCAGCACATTAAGTGCACTGTTCTCCTCACACAGTCCCTGCTGTCTTGAAGGCACAGCCAGAGAGAGCTCAGCCTAGTTGGGGAGCGAGCACAGAGGACTGACTTGCTCTTCAGGGTGTTGGCCCAAAGCAGGCCTGAAAATGATGTCCCTTCAATCAACACCCACATGTCACATTTACTGTAACATCAACATGCTTAACGGAAATAGCTCGAATCACACGCTCTCTGGCTGGGTTATCACCAAGATCGGTGTCAGGATCCTTGCTGCGCAAAGACTAACGCTGCTCAAAGTGGGCGATGCAGCTCCTTGCCGTCAAAGTTTATCAATAACCTGCTTCCAGAGCCTCCCAGCAGCTCCCTGCAGCCACAAGGTGCAGAGTAGAGATTATGCCTACATATTGCATCAGCATCACACTCAGCGGTGCTAGGCACCGCTTATCTGACACCAATTTTTAATTATTCTGAAGACTGCAAAACAATTGCTTGTAGTATTTAAATTTTTCCTAAATGTAACTCTGAGGCTGAGTTGGCCAAAAGAGGCAGCTTGACGGAGAAGCTCCAGAAACACAGGGGACCTCACTCTGCCTCACTTTCCCTGCGACTCTCCGGCGTGTGCAAAGTGCACAAAGGCAGCCGGAGCAGCGGCAGGCGAGGCTGTGCCGCTCCGTGCGAGCGTGGCCTCGGTGCAGCCGCCGAGCCGCCGCCGTCCTGTCACCCGCCGCCACGTGCCGGGCGGCCGGCGGCGCAGCGCGGCAGGTGCCGGGCCCCGGCGGGCAGGAGGGAGCCGGCCGCCCCCGCTGGGACCGCAGCGGGACCGGGACACGGCGGGGCAGGGAGGGTGCGAGAAATGACCCGGTCACTGCAACGCTTCAGCACCCGCAGAGGGCTGCGAGTTGAAGGGCTATCCTGCAGCGCTGGTACCTCAGACACCTTTTGCAGAAGTAGACCGGATCTCTCAGAAAGCAATTTAACCCTCTGTCCACACCTGAGACAGAACGAGCCCAAGCACTGCCACAAAGAGCCAGTCGACACATCAGGATTTAGGGAAAAGAAGAAGGAAAATGACACAATAACCACGCCGGACCCAAACAGGACAAAAGACAAGACTATCCAAGAATCTGCACAAATCTCCAACACTTCTCAGAGGTTATTTCTTCAGAAACTATGTACAGTGTTACGGAAGGGAGTAGTGTGTCTCCTCTTAAGTAAACTGTACATTCGTAAAAAAATATTTACTGCTTTTGAAAGCAGAAAATGCATAGGCTCTTCTATAGACTGCAGAAGCTGTAAATCTCTGCAGATAAAATGGGATGTGATGATGTGATATAAAAGCATTCTTTGTTCCCCAGTGAATACATTTGTTTTATTTAAAACTAAACGACAACCAAGGAGAGAAAGGAGTGCTCAGTGCCACAAAAGGAGAAGGAGCAGTATTTGGGTGCAGGCTTTCAACTGGCATAGAAAAGAATATTGGAAGCAGAGATCCTTACCCAAGGATTTAAAAGGCATGATCAAAATTAAGTAATTAGTTCTGAGCATGTATTAAACACACAACAGCTCTGTTCTTTTCTTAAATATCAGGCTCAAAAGAGACTGCATTTTTCAATTGTTTATGGCACGCTGTTGCTCATATAAGATTTTCTTAAGCCTTTTTTTTTTTTTTACTTTCATTGAAGCATATTCATTATAACATTCAGCGAATTTATGGCTTCTTCCAGTGGCTTAGTAAAAGGGGTCATAAAAAAGTTAAGTAAACCAGTATGTTTTTTTCTTCTCCCTTAACTTTGGATTCCTTTTTTGTACTGTGCTGTCTAGTGCTTAGTCTTTGGAAAGTACCTTGGGCATATCCAGCACACACACAAATTATCAGCTGCTCCAGGAAAAAAACAAAACGGAATTTCTTGCGCTGAGGCAACTACACAAAAGACTTGCATATGTCAAAAATACAGAACTAAGTCCCTGTGAATGCTGCACCATTAATCAAATCCCCGATCTGGTGTCACTTTTGCCAGTAAAATGATTATATTCTTCTAACCCCCTTCTACTGGCGCGTGCCTGCAATGCATGAAGTGTGTCCCTCTACTTTAATTTGTTTTCGAATAGCCTGCTTTAGGCATTTTTTATATATCCTTTGAAAAAAAATTTTAAAAAAAAGAAAAGAAAAGAAACAAGCTGCTACTTAAAGCTCCAGCAAAGGTCTACAGTACTGAGCAAGAAACAGCTTTTTGAGAAGGAGGGCAGACAGTGAGAAAATGTAACTGATGTTACATGAACACACAACTGCCTCTGAGGTTGCAACTGAGTGCCGAGAAATGGTGTGCAGCCTGCCCAGATACATTTTTAAAAAGTAAATAAACACCGAGGAGGAAGGTGCTATAGTACAAGCAGCTGAATGAATCATGCATTTATCAATGCATGCAGTTATTGATGCTTTTTCCCTCCCTCATTAAAAAGATACATACATATAAAGCCGTCTACAGACGATGCTGATGCTTCACCAAGTGCTTTAGTGGCATTGCTAACTTTAAAGCATGTGGGTAAACCCAAACCACTCTTTTATTTTTCCACATGCTTTCTCTGGACGGTACCGAAGGCAGACTAAATTCAACCAACAACTGCACTGCAACCCTAGAGAAACCGGACTGCAACCAAAGAGTAGGAAATGCTCTGGCAAGGAGGCTGAGAGCCATTTGGGGGTAGCAGGTCTCTGCAGGGACACTTTTCCACCAGGTTTCAGCCTGGGGTAGTGGGAAGGGTGGGAGGCAGAGGAGGGAGCAAGAGGAAGGGAAGCGTGGGTGTGTGTGCACTTGGTGGGCAGAGGCGAAGGGGAGGAGAAGGATAGCTGTTTCTCTTGATAAAAGTTAACAGTCATGAAATGGAAGGAAAGCCACAGTAAGTGAAGTCTGAGGTTTTGGGAGGGGAGAAAGGAAGGTTTTCCCCATGGCTGTGCAACAGTAGCATCAGCAACGGCCCAGGCACTGTACTCTTCAGCTTACCGGTCTGTCAAATGAGCTGGCTGCTGTCTATATGCTTCCAACTATCTCAATTCAAACATTAAATGAAGTAGAGAAATCATCAGATAAATTACTGGTCCTCTCTACCCAAGAGTGAAGGGTTTTTGTACAGCTGATGACAGCCCTGATCCTTTGTCTGACCTAATTTACTTCTCTTGAAGGTTAGAATAAAGCGCACTTTCCTGTCACAGGATAACCTCCATCCACATATTGCACCCTAAAAATAAGATGCTTCTGCTATGTTAATAGTGCTGTAACTTGATGGACTTCTCAGGATGGGTGAAACAGACATCCAAAGCTTCCCATGTGTATGCCACTAAATTATACGTTTGGGCAGGAGAGCATCCTGCTAAAGTCCGTCCACGACACACGAGCCGACTGCAGCAGAGAACAGCACAAGCCCATTGGAGAAGCCTGTGAGCTGCTCAGCAGCAACTTCTACATGATGGATGTGATTTTGTGTTTATTTCCCTAGAAAACAAAAGAATGCTTATTTTCTTTTGCAGGAACTGCAGATAGTTTGCTCTAAGGACCTGAGGATCAAAATACAGTAAACTATTTCATATCAAATCCTCTCAGCAGGGGTATGTGTGGCTTTCTGATACATAATCTAAGCCAATTTCTGTGCATGTGTGTCTGCTTTGTTGCTGCACACATCTTGTCCTACAACTCCAGCTTCTTCACTCTGTCTTTGCACATCCACTGGAACAAACATATGGATCTCCGTGGGCTCCCCCCGCTCCCCACCACACTGGAGCTCACTCATGTACAGGTATCATTACCACGATCATTATCTGACAACAACAAATCGAGAATTTAAACATTGTCTGTTGACAATAAAAAGCACCGTTAAAAACTAATTTTAATTAAAAACTCCTGTCCGCCCGAGTCAATTAATCAGCCGCGATTTAGTTAAAAATAGATTTGTCTCTCTGTCAGCCTCTCTCGGCTAGCTCTATATAGATCTTCGCATGAAAATCAATACTACAACTTTGTGCCGAGCACATTTCGCAGCACGGTGCGCGCCGGGCGCGGCGGTGCGGGCTCCGGCGGCGCATCCCGCGCGTCCCGCGGCGGGGCCAGCGCGGCCATCGCACGGGCTGGGAGCTCCCCCTAGTCGCCAACCCCCGCCACTGGCGGCTGGGGCACACGGCAGGCGCCGGCAGCCAGCGAAGTTTATTTTGGAAAGTATTTTCCATCAACAAACAACACAAAGAGCAAAGAGATCCAGGTAGGAAATGTGGGAGACAAACTAACATCGTGTGCGAGGCATTTTTGAAGCAGAGAGGTTTGCTCGCAGCGAACTCAGCCGTGGGAAGAGCAGCTGAAGTCAACCAGAGTCCATAAATGATATCAAAAATTTGTGCTACTTCTTCAACCGCACACTCCTCTAAGTCATAATTATTGCCAAATATGCCACAAGAAAAACCTTTGTTCTGCAGAGAAGCACACATTTTGTGCAAAACAAGGGCTCCTGCCATTCCTATTAAAGGCAGCCAGTTTGTAAAATCTTGAAGAGTTTAATTTCTCAGTATTTAAGTAAGCCTGACAAAATATGCTCTGCATCTGCCGACCAGCAAAAACTGCACAATGGTTTCTCACCCGCTGTATATCTATTTAAGCCACCAGACACATCAACCAAAAAGGACAGAACAACCCACAGCTACAACCTAGTTACTCTGCACCAGTATTTAAAAATATTTTAAAAGACCAGAAACTATTAAATTGTGCCAGTATTTTTTTTATTTATCTTGTAAGTCCCATACAAATGCATTTAAATAAAAGACAACCTGGAAGTCGACAGCATGCAACCTTTTTTTTCCCTGTCCTGTTTAAAGTAAACACAAGTAATGTCTTTTAAAAGCACGTTAAGCTTTTCTGTGCACAACCATGCAGGTATTATGAAAAAGTCATCCATCCTTAAAATAATAGTAATTTCCTCTCTAATTCTTCAGTCACAGCTTACATTCTCTTTGTATTAGAGTTGATTACATTGGTGTGGGTTTTGTTCTGCAGGGAAAGTGCGTTAATTGCACTAAATCTAAATGCATTTTAAGAGAAGCTCCTTGAAGCAATTTGCAAAACTTTGACATGCAAAAAATCATAGGGGTTTTTGTTATGATTTTTAATGACTACGTACAAAACAAAGTGATACAGGAAATTACTGCTCTTCCTAGGAAACCTGTTGACCAGATACTGAAGAGCTGCCTTGGGAAACCTGGTTCCCTACCTGGAATTGTATGATTTTCCTGTGCCTTTCCTTCTCAATCTTTGCTGCTGTCCTACATGAATGTTCTTGCTTTGCCGCCTTCTGCAAAACTGCTACCAACGAGCTTTTCACATGCTCTTGCCTTTCATATTTCCTCCAAATGCAAAATGCAGGGCTAGTTTGAAAACAGATTTCTTAAGTTAAAAATGGGAGATCTTAAGCTGGAAAATCAGCAATTTGAATCAAATCAAAATAACGCTTCTTTGCACAGAGCAGCTCAACACTTCAGCCTCCATTTCTTTATATAATCGGGGTTTTTGCATTGTCCACCGATTTAAATGAGCTTGGCTACCAAGTTTGCTCAGTCCACCACCAGTGAAGAAAGGTCCAGAGTTGCACTCTTCTCTTTGTGTGTTTCATCTCTTTTTTTTGTCCTGCACATACACCGTTAGAAGGCTGCCTGGGTGAGCCTGGTAAGAACAAGCAGGCCACTCCGTTTTGCAGTCCTTAAGACCACTGTGCTAATGAGATGCTGCAACTCTGGAGCACAACTACATTGCACTTTCTCTCCTTTTTGAGTTTGTTTGTCTTACACTCAGGATCTAAACCTTTCTCCAAACACCAAGTGCATGAAACCAAATAAACTCCAGCTGAACAATGTCAGAAAACCCTTCTCCCTCTCTGTCTCTCTCCCCATCTCTCTTTCCTTGCCTAGCAAAGACCTCAAATCCATCCTGAAATGCAACTCTCCTGACAGATGCTAAAAAGGGAGACAGGGATAAAAAAGCCCAAGCTAAACTCGACATAAATGCAAGATTTCTGAAAATAGTATCAATTCATCCTGGCTTTGGGGGCTTGGCGTGGGGTTGACTCTATTTTGTTGTAAGTGCTTTGGAATCTTATTCCGCTGCTTTCCAAACTCCCCTTAAGAGAGGACACTCTGCCTGGCTGCTTTTCCCCCGTGAATGACACTTCCCAAGGAGTGCACAGTCTTCGACCCCCTCTCCTGCAAACCTACAGCTGAGGCTCAGACCTGTGGGCTGAAATGCCTGTGCTTCTGCTCCCCAGCCCCAACCCCAGCCCAACGCAGCTCCCCCCCCGCCCGCCCCCCGCCTCCCACCACCTCCTCCCCTGGATACCTTCATTTTTTTCTGCCACTGTTCAGTATGCAGCCTGATTTCTCCGCCAGCTTCCTCAGGATGGAGAGATAGATAAATACAAGAGGGGAGGGAGGGAAGCTCGTACTGCTCTGCTCTCCATTCCTCCCCCAGCCTTCCCGCTAAACCCATTGTACACGCAGCTCCTCGGCACCTTTGAATGCTCTCCTGCCTCATTATTTACCTTCAAGTAAAGCGGTAGGAAAAGGAGATCAAATTGGAATAACAAACCTACCTGGCTCTCTTCTGCACCTCACCTCCTCCCCCCCCCCCCCCCCCCAGCAGCAAGAGCAGCGAGAAAAGAAATGTTTCACTCATTGAAACAAATTCAGACGTGCGCAACAAAACAGATTTTCCACACACCCCCTATCAATATCCCACATCTCCTCGCTAGTGAGACAGAAAACAAGTGGGAGAAATTACACAGGGCGATTTAGGTGGCTGTTGATGCTTTTTCTTTGAAAAAGAAAATTAAAAAAAAAAAAGGGGGGGGGGGGGAATAAGAAGCCACCAACAAAAACAGTAAGACATTTTCCAAACCGGATGGTTAAAATAAAAAATGTAATTAACGAAGGGGAGGGAGTTGAGGAAGGGGGGAATCCACCTTTTATGGTGATGCAAATCTGGCTCCAAAATAACAATGAATTAAAAAACAACCCCCTCAGAAAAAGCTGAATACCAGATGCATCTTCATCAAGGTTCCGCCAGCTGATGGGCTGGGGGTGGGGTGGGTGAGGGTACTTTTTAAGAAATAAAGACGCACATTAAAAAAAAAAAAAAAAAAAAGGCATATATATATATATATATATTAAATAGGAATAGAGAAACAGAGAAAGAAATTTATATTTCGGAACTCAAACCGTCCCCCAACAACCCTCCGCTATGAAAAGAAAATCCCAAAGGAGGTGGAAAAATTATATACATATATATATATCTCGATTCCCAAGGAAATCTTACAAACAGAAATTTATCACCGGTAACAAAGAAAGAGAGGAGCTCGCAAGCACCAAATGCTCCTGGCAGATGGCTCCTATTCTTGGCTTTCAGGGGAGGGGAGAGAAGCCGGGGAAATATTTTATTTATTTATTTAAATTTTTTAAAATCTCAACATAAATATTCGGATCCGCCGCGGCTCAGGCTCAGCCCCGGGCTGGCTCCGTGCGAGCCGCCGCCCCCCGCAGCACAACTTGCGGACCCGTTTTGCGGGGCAGGGGGGGGCAGGGGTCCGACCGGGCTTCCCGGGTGCGGGTCCACGTTGTGCCCGACATTTTCTTACCACCCCCCCAAACTGGCCCTATGCTATAGGAGGGAAATGGGGACCCCCTTGACCTCCCCCTTCCCCGTGCCCCGGAGGCGTCGGAGGAGCGCGGAGCGCTGGGGGCTGCGCGCCCCGGGAGGCGCCCCCACATTTCCCCCTCGCGGCACAAGCCCCCGGGGACGGGAGCGGCGGAGCAGCGGAGCGGGGCGCCCACTCGGGGACCTTCCCCCTACTCTGCCTGCAGGCACTTGCCCCTCTACCAGAGCTTTAGGGGTGGGAACGGGGAGGAGGGGGATTCTGGTGCTGGGGGAGGGGGAATGCCTCCTTCCCTCCCCTCGCTTTATTTTTTCCTTCTTTTTTTTTTTTTTTGGGGGGGGGGGGGGTTGGATATGTGTGTATTTTCACTTACAATGGGAGCTTCAGCAAAGTGCAGCCTCTGCTCCTGCCCCGCAGGCGAGCCGGTGCAGCTGCCCGGCCCGTATTTCGTGCACTCCATCCCCGGCCCCTGCCTCGGCTTTCTTCGTGCCCTCCGCCACCGACAAACACTGCCGCCCGCACCCGGCCCCTCGGCATCCCCTGCCCTGCCTCTAGCCTCAGCTGAGCTGATCCTGCCTTGCCCCGCGCTTCGGAGTTCTCTTCCCCCGCCGGCGATGCACCTGGGGCGGGCAGGGCGCAGCTGGCCCTCTACCTGCCCCGCGCTCCAGTGCCAGGGGGCTCGGCCCCGCCGCCGCCGGCCCGCCGTCTCCATGTGCTTCCCGCTAAGTCCCCCCGGCCGTTCCGCTTCTCCCTCCCTTGCTGCCCACCTTGATCCGCCCCCCCCCCCCCTCCGCGGCCCGGCTGTCATGCCGAGGCAAGGCTCTCGGCCAACTTTTCCCACCGCTCCGTGCTGCCCCCGAAGCAAGGAACGAGGAGCGGCGGAGCCCCGGCGGGGTGGCCCGGCCCGGCCCGGAGCAGCGCGCCCCGCTCCGCCGCCCCCCGCACATGCAGCCGCTCCCCGGGAGAGCCCCGCGCCGCCCCACGCCGCGCTCTGCCCGCCGGCAGCTCCTTCCCCGCTCCACGCCGCCTGCCCTCCCGCCTGCCTGCCCGCCTCACCTCCGCACCGCTGCAAAAACGCACAGCAAACTTCGGGCTTCTCCCCCCCTCCACCCCCAGCCCATCCCCCCCAGCCACACACCCCCCTCCCCTCTTTAATTCCCTTCTCCTCTCCTTCTCTCTGAAGTCATTTACCAGCTTTGGTTGCTCCTGGAGTTTCCCCCCCCCCCCCAACCGCTTCCTCCCCTTCCCTAATTTTGCTTCTCGATTTCGGCTCGGTCTGGTTCCAAGTTCAAACTTACGTGTGATAATCTCTCTTTGTGACAAGTGCTGCGGGTTTCCCTGCTTGCGACGGGACATTGCCCTGGCATTTACACTGGCATCGCCTGGAGAGCTGCACTGGTTTGGGGGGATGTGTTGGGGGGCCGATCCTCCTCCTCTTTTTTTTTTCCTCTTTATTCTTCTTCTTCTTTATCGAGTTCTTCTTTCAAAAAAAAATCAAAAACGAAAAAAAGCCTCCTTTTTGTTGCTGCTGTGGTGCACTGGATGGGATTCCCTCTCAATTAAAAATCATCATCGTCATCATCATCATCAGGAAAAGCTCTTTCTCGCTCTTTTTTCTCTTTCTCTTTCACACACTGTCTTTTCTCCACTGCTTCTGCCACTTGGACTTCCAGATCTCTTCTTGAACTTAGGAGGATATGCACCGCCAGTGACACTTTTCTCTTTCCCTCTTTCCAGAGTGCTTGGCAAATTGGCAAGTGAGCTTTTCCACCAGGAGGGTAAAAAAAAAAAAAAAAAAAAAAAAAAGAAAAGAAAAAAAAAAAACAGTAGTTAAAAAAAAAGAGAGAGAAGAAAAGTACTAGAATTGGGAAAGCCCCCACACAAAAAAAAAAAAAAATCGCCAAAAAAAAATGTTTCTCAGAGATTGACCCTTGCTGGGTAGATATATAGAGAGAATTTTTTTGAAAAGGGGTAGCCGAAACTGTGTCTCCTCTTTCCCAGTTCAAGTGGCACTGCTTTGCCCTGGTGCTTTTGGATTGCCAGTGCTCCTGCACCACTTTGCACTCTTCCCCCCTCGCCTGGCACTGGGACTGGAAGGAAGGAAGCCCCCAGTGCAGCTGGGCTGGTGCTGGCTATTACTATTATATATTGCAATGTGAAGATGGCGGAGTCCTGGTTCTCTGGGAGCGCTCTGTCTCTCTATGGCTGGGGCTGCCTCTGTACAATGGGATAAAATTCAAGTTCAAGTGCGGACGTGACGTTTAATCTGCACTAGAGACAAAAAGACCCAGAGAGTAGGAGCACTGGGGGCGACTAGCGGTGGCTTTTTAACATTGTACCCTGCAAGAGAACAAGAAACGCCACTCGCACACACCGCACACACCGCACACGCACACACACCGCACACACACCAACTACGGCACACGCAGGGCTCGCCGCCGCTCCGGGCTTTGTGCAGCGCCGCTTTCAGTGCGCGGAGCGCCGGCGGCCAGGGAAAGAGCGGGGGGAAGGAATAAATCTGCATCCCCGCGCACGGCCAAACTTCCCCGAGCTCGGCGCCGGCCGCAGCGGGGGCGGCTCGGGGGGGGGCGGCTGCCGGGGTCCGCGGGGGCGCTGGGGAGGCGGCGGCGCTGCCCGCCGGTCCCGCGCTGCCCGCCCGTGCCGCCGCCTCGCCGCTGCTCATCGCGGCCGCCTCTCTCCGCCGCCCGGGCTCGGCGCTGGGTCGTGCTCCCGCCGTCCGTGCCCAGGAGCGGAGGCTCTCCAGGGGTCGCGGGCTGCTCTTCCTTCCCTCCAGGCGCCGCCGCAGCTCCTCGGCGGCGAGCGCGTTCCCCCTGCATTTCTTCCAACAGTTTTACAACAACACAAATATCTGTGTGGGTTGGGGAGAGGGATTTTTCCCCCTCCTCTCTCCCTACCCGATGTGCGATGGTAGCGGGACACGCGCGCACACTCGATCCGCACACGCACACACGCTCCGACCTTCTCCCAACCCCCTACCCCCCTTCCCTTAAAATCCTGGCAGAGACTATTTTTCCTTGGAGGAATTAAGTATCAGCCACGAACGGAGAGACGCCGAGTTCCCAGGAACCGCATCCCAGTGCACTTGTCCTCCTATTTCACACGCAGGTAAATGCCCTCAACTGCGTGCGTTTCTAACTTGGAACATTCTTGGAAACCAACTTTTCCCCCTCTACCTCCTCTCTCCCAGCCCATCTCCTGCGATTGTTTCTCCCTCCTCCCCCGATAAGTAAACAGTTCGGTGCAAATAGCTTTTCAGCACCAGGTCTGGCCAGGGCGAGGGGAACGGGGAGAGGGGAGGCCTGGGGGCTCGGAGGCAGACGGAGCAGAAACCCAAGCAACCAGTCTGTACCCGGAGCCCACTTGGAGACCCGCGCTGCACTCGTGTCATTTACTTTCTTCGTTAAATGAGTATTTTTCGTATTAAATCGCATGAGAGCCTTGAGGGGACCAGAATTCATCTCGGTGCCCTTAATCAGCTTTGAGAAGAATTTGGCTAAACAGCATCGCTCTCGCCTCCTCCAGGAAATCTGCCTCTCCCTCCCCACGCCCGCCCGCCCGCTCACAGCTCTCGTTCCGGCGCTGCCAGACCCCGGAGCCCGGCCCGGCGAGCACCGAGGGCGGCGGGCACCCCAGCCCCTGCCGGTGGGCGCCGGGCCAGCCTGGCACTGCCCTCCGTGCCCGGGCTCGGCCCTCCGCCTCTCCTAACGCTCGACAAACACGTACAAGACCATTAACGGCGCTTAAACTGCTGCGATTGTTCGCCCTGTGTGTTTGGCTTGTTCTGCGGGGTCCTGCAAAGGAAAATGACCGTGGTGATAGCAGGGGCCCCGCCGCCGGGCGGGGAGGGACGGGCCCACCGCCCCGGGGCCCAACGGGGAGCCCCCAGTCCTGCCCTGCGGGGCAGCCGCGTCCGAGTCGGGGTGAAGGATGCGGCACCAAGGCGGGGGAACTGGAGGGGAGAAGGGGCTCCCCTCGCTGACCTCCGCCCCCGCGGGAAGGGGCCCGGGCCGATCAGCGGGGATGGGGTTGCCCGCACTGCTCTCCCCGCTTTGATCCCGCTCTGCTCGCGGCTGGCGAGGCCGACAGGCTTTGTGTGGCTGTGCTGCTGCGCGCAGCGCGGCCCGTCCCCAGGCCACGCCGCGGGGCTGCGGCCGTGGGCACGGGGCTGGTGAGGGGGGCAAAGTCCGGCCGCCGGCGGCCGCCGCCGTTCTTGGGCGAGCTGCAGGAAGCTGCACCCCTTGGGAGCGCGGCTTATCGGGAAGTTACTGGGCATCATCTGTTGATTAACCAGTGTCTTCCAGTGGGCACTGAGAGCAGGAGATAAGGGCCGGCAATGATTGACCAGGCGGACTCCCCAGCTGCCCGGGGCAGCGGGGCCACCGCAGTCCCCTCCCGCCCCTCCAGCTGCTGGCAGGGCTTCGGGGGTTGAGCCCCCAGCCTGCCTCCGACGACGAAAATACATCCCAATAGAGGAAAAAAAATTCCAAAGTGATTTCTCAGTCTTCTCTTTCCTCCCCTGTCTGGCACTTGTGATCATTAGCACTGAAAGCTGTTAATGTCTTGTCTCACAGCTCCCCCTTTAGTCTCTCTGCTCTCCCTGTCTCGCGTTCAAAGCCAGATCAATAGCAGGCTCTTTCTAACCTTGACCTATCCCTCGACCTGCCTCCATCTGCAGCTGGCCCCGCGTTTCTGTCTCTCCCTCACCCGCCGCAGCAGCCCCTTGAGAGGGCCCAGGGTCCCTGGGGGCTGCCCGGGCGACGGCGGCCCCGGCATCGCCCCGCTTTGTCCCGGTCTGCGCGGCCGTGCTGGGCGTTCGCCGCCGGCAAAGGGGGCTGAGCCCCCCCAGGTCTACGCTCCGCTGTCCTGGAGCTGCGGCTCAGCTCCGGCCCTGCCACCAGCCTGCAAACCTGCGGCCGCAGCTCCCCACGACAACAAAAAAACACCCAAAAAACGCCACAAAAATATCGCCAAAGAAAGAAAAAAAAGCCCAAACAAAATGGGAGCATAATCTGCAAGAAGAAAACTAGTTTTTCACTAGCTTTAGAAGTACTATGGCCCCTTGTTTTAAATTAGGGGGGAGAAAGCACTCGCTTGCGCTACATATCTTGTATTAAGATAATAATCTTTCCTGTCTTCATAATGTATAAGGGATTTGAGGAGTTCTCATACAGAAACACTGTCCTTATCGTAGGGAAAAACAAGCTCATCTGATGTCAAATATTCCATTTTATCCTATATACAACAAGGCATGCTGAGTCAAGAACTCTCAGCACACATGCTCAGCTTCTGGGTTTCTCTCTTTTTTTTTCTTTTCTTTTCTTCTTTTTTTAATGTGTTTAGCTAAAATTTGGCATGGATATAGATGCATAAACAACTGCGGCTTCAGTGTAAAGAGGAAGTCCCAATATCCTCATGGAGGATAATCTTGATGTGCCACTTGGACATATTTTGAATGCATTTCCACTTTCTCCCTATTTGGTCAAGTAACTTTTCAGTGGAAGAAAAATTGTAGTTGCAGATTCTGTGTGATGTGATTTTGGTTTCTTCTCAGTCTTTAATGTGAAAGCTTATGCTAAGTTAGAAGTAAATTGTTTTTGATACAGGTCTGGGAGTTGGGGCAGGGTGGGGGGAGAGAAGAGAGGAAAGGAAGGAAGGAAGGAAGGAGGTTTGAGACAATCTTGACATAAATGAGGCTGCTGTCCTCATTCTCTTTGAATCTTTAAATGTTGCTGCTTGGGAGGGAAAAAAAAAGAAAATAAACACAGGGCGTTGATCTGTTCGGCTTAGTTAGCCGCTCCACCTTGTGAAACGGCACAGAAACACAGGATCTAACCAGATCATATTTACATACATATTAATAAAGCTCCCGAGGTGGCAGTTCAGCCTTCACATACAGAGCAAGGATCTCTGCGAGTTCTCATTTTAGACCCATAAAAACAGATAAAAAGAGGTCTTTTGGGCTTCCCTGAATATTTTTCTGCAGTGGTTTTATATCATTTCTGAAAATTACATAGTTAAGTGGCATCAAATTTCTGGGTGATATAATAACTCAAAATGTGTAATTTTTTTGTATCAAATCACTTTGCAACCATAAACAGAGCTTCAGAACCTCAATTAGAGGAATGATTTGGTGGGGTTTTCATTTATGGCAAACAGTAAAATTGTTCTTGTTATCTATTCAAATATATATAAATTGCAACATTTATTCACTTGATTTTCTCTTCCATGACACTGGTGTATTTGAGAGTGCAGTGAAATGAAGGCTTAAGAGGATAATGTATTATCCCCTGCACCATTCCCAAGACTTTTTGGAGTGAGGCAAAAGAGATGAAGATTTTGCTGTGTTTTCAAGACATTTGGTGTCCCCTTATTTTTGGTGGCTGTGACTTGCTGATGTTTCTCTGAGTGAATTTAGAAAATGAGATTTTTCTCAACATTTACATTCTAAACCTTCCTTGGAGTACCTTCCTCCGTCAGTGGTCTGTGAGTTCTTTTGCTGGGTTTTTTTGGTGGTATTTTTTTCAATTTGCACAGAGTCCCTCATTTTTCTAACTCTTTCCAAGTGTTACATGTACTAGATAACACTCAAAATGCTGGGGCTGCGTTTTCCCCCACACCTATTTTCAGTAAAACTAGACAAAAGCAAAACAATACTACCTCTCAAAGAAAAAAAAAAAAAAAAAAAAAAAAAAAAAAAAAAAAAAGGCAAAACCCCCTCATGGAACCAGCAAGCCAGAACAGAAGAAAAACACTGTTTTTATTTTGGGGGTTTTTTTAAATCACATAAAGTGCAAGATCAGTCCATGTTTTCTTTCTTTTAAGCTTCAGACTTTCTGACAGTAGAGATCCAGTTGTGTCCCCACTGAAATCACTTGCAGGACCTCAGGGATTGCAGTGAGAGCCAAACCTGCCCCTACAGTTGTAACTTGAGAGTTCTACTAAAAGGTAACAATTCTGTTCAGCACCTTCTCTCATCCTGCAAAGGACCACCTGCACCTGTGTGCACATGCCAATAGGCAAAGGTAGAGGAGAACATGCTTTACAAGCATCCAGCACAAAAAGGAGTCAAGCATCCCATCTGCTACATGTACTCCATCCCACTATGAATGCCATTTGTGCATCCACACAGCACCCGCTTTAGGACAAGAAAAAAATTTGAAGGAAGATGGGCAAAACCCGCTGTTGCTGGGGAGGCTTTTTTAAAAAAGCTGGCACATCTTTTCTAACGACTTCAATCCAAGGATTGTTTGTGCCTTTGGAAAACAAATGCCATCATTGCTTGGTGCAGTAAGCTAAGTTTTGTGAACCAGAACTAAATTCATCCCAGAAAATATATATCCCTGAAAACCTCATAGAAATTGAGGGCTATTTTTGTCAGAAGAAGTACTTTCAAAACTTGGTCCATTATGGAAATGCGTAACACAGTCTTGCATGGGAGATTCACGTGCAAGTTGGCTGGCATGTGGTAGGGACAAAGAACCCCTCCTCCCTCCATAGGTATTCCTCAAAACTTACACAAGCTGAAATTTGGGATTGATACAGCTCTCCTCTGCTTTCAAGTGCAAGTTTCAACCAATTTCTTCTCTTTCCCTTCTCAGATGATTTTAAGAGGATTTGAAATCTTTAGATTGTTTAAAATAACAAAGGCCTCTAAGCTCTGAATGTTGCAATGAAATCTTCAGCTTGAACTCATGACAGAAACATTCCAGTCTGTCTCTTGTGAATCATGAAAATCCGAATCTGAACATCAGAAGAGAGCGGCAACCCATTCATTCTTGTTCTTTTTCCCTCTACCTTCTTCCTACCTTATTTTATTTAAATAGGGTATATCCATAGTAACAAATTAGCATCGTTGTTATTATTATTTTTACTATTTTAACTTGCACGACAGAACTCAAACAGGGAAATTCATCAGTTTCTAGGTTCAGTATCAGCCTCTGCAGTTTCATTATTCCTGTTGACAATTACGGATCGCAGAAGTGTGGATGCCTGGCCGGGGAGTGCTTGTATATTGCACCCAAATTACACATTCCTGTTCATAAAGAGTGGAGCAAAATATGAATGTTAGCGTCATTGCTCATGTCTCAGGCAACTACTCACATCTTAATTGAAAATGATCAAATAACAGTATTCCCTTTGACAGACAAATGACAATGTCTTTCCACGCTCACTGAGGACAGTTGAGCTGGAAAGCCAGGGGCAACAGCTGGCATTGGCTGTAGCACACTGAGAACACACACACGTGTGCACACACGCGCATGCTCCAGCCCTAGATTGTGTTCCCTTCCAGCTCAGTTCCTTCAAGGATGCTGCTCCTGACTCCAGGATTGTGCTTCCCCCTCTCCCAGTTGTGATTGCACCTTCTCCCCATGCACCTCACTTCCAGCTTCTGCACGTGAGCTGTGGGTCAGTGCTACAAAGACAGATCAGTTCTTTCTCTCACTTTCACTGCTGCTTTGAAAGGTAATTTAGGGTGATCAGGCCACCTCAGTGCTGGGTGGACCAGAGGTTTGATAGCATCCTAGTCAAAGGCCACCGAGAAGCAGAGTATGTACAGAGCAGCAAATGAAGTCTTCTCTGAGCCAACTGTTCCACCTGGACCCCACTACAAATTATTGCTTTCAATTACCACCTGTGTACTCCTTCCCATGCAACTTATTGATGTAAAATTACAACAACACTGGTATAAATAAGTTATGCTGTGGTTGTAAAATGGAAGAAATTTTGTTGTAGCAATTATGTTCAGCAAGATGACAAAATAAATTTCCAGTGCTGTGCTTGCAGTAACCTGGGGAATTTAAACCTCATAATTTCCATTCATTTCAGATAATTTGGAGTAATTTCTATATGTAATAACTTTGTAATGAAAAACACAGCGGTACTGAAGTGATTTCAACTCTTTTTTTTTTTCCTATGGTATACATGGCACAAAATAAATAATAAAAATAATATTTCCTTTTTGTATGTGTTCGGTAATTCTTTCAGCAAAATCATAAACTAATACCAGGACTAAATCTCTGTCCATGAAATGAAAAATAAATTGAGTTAAAGAAAGTGAAAAAGTATGAAAGGCCTTGGATGTTTTATTGTGACTTTATTAAATTGTATAATCTCTATGCTCTATGGTATCCCCAGGGGTTACTGTTCTGGGGAAGGGCAGAGAGCTAGATAGATACATGTCCCTAGATCAAAAGCAGAGATAGTTGGAGGAAATTCATACAAAAGTGCTTAATTCAACCCCTTAATTTTTAAAATGGAAACTGGAAGTAATAATAAAATTTTTTAAAAAAGAATATGAGAGAGGTGGGGTGTGGTACAGGACAAAAGGCACAAGTTGCTTTGGGGCACTGATTTTCATTAGTGTATTTGGTGGTAAGTTACTTAGAGACTGTAAACATGTGTAATCACAGAATGTGTTCCAATACAAGGGAATAGCATTTAATTAAAGATAAGAAAGAGTACTGTACATCACTGAAAAGCTGTATCTGTGTCCTACTTACCATTGCAACACAAAGCTGTTATTACACAATAAACAAGAAATCATGTGCTCGGATTTGAGGAAAACAGTGAATTGCTTGGGAAAAATAATAATACGATACCAATAATGTTACTTTTGCTTTTATGTCTCCCATGCATCTCCAGGTAGTTTAAAAAGGTGTGTAATGATTGAAATGCTTGTCCTAATAATAAGCAAAAGGAGACATAAAAGGTGTTCCTATAATCTTGCAAGGTCACCCAGCCTAGCTGTGGGACTGAAGCAAAAATGCAAGATTGTCAGGCTGAAAAACAGTTCTCTTAACTGCTAAAAACCCACCTCCCAATAGCATCTCTATCTCTCTTTTTAAACAACAGCAATATTAAAATGTCATGTGATTACAATTGAGCTGTACAAGAAGAGGATCAGTTTGAGTAAGTTCCCTCAGTGTCATACGGGGATGGTACTCAAGGTTTGCACCTGCACACCCTTGAATTTGCTGGGTGAGTGCTCCATACCCATGGCCTGTGCTGTAACCCTGCCTGAAGGCTGCCTGAAGATAACATGGAATGCAAGAGGACTGAAGGTTTATGACAGCCCGCTGGAAATGTTGTCTGGAGATCTTACAACAGCAGTGCTGGGTAACCAAAACTATTGTCTGCTCAGAGGGGAGGAAGGAAAAAGGCTAGAAAAGTCTAGAAAAGACTCTGATTTTGAAGGGGCACATCAAACCACAGAAAAACAATGCACAGATTCTCAATTTGGGGATGCACAGATTCTCAATTTGGGGCTTGCCTGATACTGAAACCAGTGGTCATTAGGTACCCAAATAATTCTTGAGACTACTGCCAATTTCATCAAGTCAGAATTTGTCATACAACACTTTATGACCCAGGTCACCAGAAGATGTGGGTCCATACTCCAGCAGATACTTTGGACAATTTAGATCTAGAAACACAAGAGGAAATGTAAGGGAAGTAAAAGTCAGCCACCGTATAACAGCACACAGCAGTTGGCACCAAGGTTTTAAAAATACAGATCCCATCCCCAACCTTCACACTAAAGAAATGGAAATGGAAACAAAGTTCTAAAAACTAGAAGCAGGTAGAGGTCAACAGCAACATGTAGTGGCAGGGAGCTAAAAAACTCTGATCCCTTCATCAAAAGCAGCCTCAAAAGCAAGGACCAAAATAGAACCCACTTGTGGTCACAAAGTTGAGGGGCTGCATTTGAATAGGGGCTCCTGTGTCTCTGTATCTTTGTGTAATGATGTTGCAGCTACTGAGAAGAGGGAGCTCTTGCTGCTGCTCGGAGCCTCCACACCAAAGCCCAGGAATGTTTTTTGAAATCTATTTTTCAAACATATATATATGTTCAAACATATATATATATATGTATATATATATATATACATACATATGCTCATTCTATCTTTTGTGAATTTTCTGATGCCCCTTCAGAATTACAGATAATTGCACTGCCTTCCACTAAATTGCTCAAGAATTCAATAGATACTTTCCCAAGGAATATTTTTTAAGAGAATATATTAATGCCTATAAGCAAAGCAAACAATCATCTACCAAAGTACATATCTGAATTCTTCTGAGTCAGGTTAAGACAAATCTTTCCAAATGGCAAAACCCTTGCATATCAATTGCCATTGGAAGTATGACCCCTCCTGAGCCATTCCTGATAGACAAGGTGTCATATATTGAATCTTACCTAGGACAGGGCACAAGTGGATTTTATTTATTTTACTGAATATATGTAGATGAGATCAGCCTCTCAATTGAGATAAAAAAAAGAATCACTCTTTTTTCTGTATTCAAATTTTAGTTGAGACACTGAGCTCAAAGTAGCTATCCAGAAACAGAAGTATACTGATAGGGGAAAGGAAAGAGATGAAGATAAAAGCAGGTGTCATTTTAAGCATATAAGTAAGTCGTCTTGCTTTTCAGATTATTCATGTGTTTGCAGAACCAGGCCCTTAGACTAAAGTACACCCAAGGCCGTGTTTGCCTGTATGCACAGCGATGAGCACACTACCAGAGTTTGCCATGCAAAGGAGCACATCGAATAAGAATAAAACTATGCCAACAAAATCCCCCTCACCCCATGCGCAAATTAAATTCATGATGAGCAGGCCTGAGGGAGGGAAGCAGCAGTGGAGGCCTGGCATGCCATGTTAAACTGAATCTCCCTTCTGCCTACTCCTCCACCTCTTTCTTTTCCTCCTCCTCGCCATGTGGCATCCTACTCTCCTGCTGCTTGCCTGCTACGCCTCTGCATCCCCTCCATGAAGCACTGCACGGTAGCAGTAGCAGCAGCAGGAGCACACTGCCAGTCCCTGCCTAATCATCCCCCACTGTGCCCTCTAGGAAGACCTGCTCACCTCCTCAGCCTCCTGCCCCACCCGGCATCACACAACTACCTGGGGGAGTCAGGCACTAGCACCCAGCCAGGTCACTCAGGCACCTTCTGGACCCACTGCACTCGAGGACACAAGTGTCAGGCAGCTGAGAGAGGTTCTGTCCACTCGAAGCCCCCAACAAGGTGGTTGTTGCTGCCACACCTGCAATACTTCAGGAAATCTGGAATCTCAAAACAGGCTCCATGAGGCACTTGGACCTGCTATCCCCTGTCCTTTGAAGCAGTTCACTGGGATATTGAACTGTTCTGTGCCTTTTTCAGGATGAAACCTCACAGACTGACTTTTCAGGGCTTGTTTCACTGTGGTTAACCCTGAGCTGGTAGCCATGGGTGTTGCTTTATCATTCTCTATCAGAGCCACATAGCTCAGGCAATTCCTAGTGGGGGTGGGTGTACTTTGCTGAACTTCTCCACACTTCCCTTTGACCACAGAGAAAGTCGGAGGAGGAGCCATGGGACTGGCAGGAGGGGAGATGGGGTGCTCTGGACTACAGGTACAGGCCAGCAGCACCTGTGACAATACTTTTACCACTGACAAACCAAGACTTATCTCTGTACTAAAGTACAGCATAGCTGTTGCTGCAGGCTGGAGATTGTTCTGAGGTGACCAACCCATGCAAATCAATTTACGGTTCCAGCATAATATATTCTGATGATATTATAAGGATATAAAATATGAACACAGCAAAACCATTGGACCTACAAGCCTCTGTGAACATCAGCTTTCTACAGACAAAACCTGCAGATACACTCATGCCTGCATACACACCTTTGTGGTGTTTGCAGAAGGGCTTTCAAATCCACTGAGGAAGGCTGGGCATGTCTGTGGTCTCTGCATATGCAGCTTCTGTCTGTTGGCATCCGTGGCAGGCAAGCACTGCTCTTCCTGTCTCAAGGTTGGACAGTCCTGCTAGAGATGCAGGGCTTGCCAGCTCAGCCATACACCCTTCCTGACCCAAACTGCTGAAATGTGAGACCTTACAAACTCGGCATAGCAGGGGGTTGGGGATCTCTTCACTGTGTGATGCAACTTGCCCTAGAAGTTGTAGCCACAGCCTTGCTACTGTTTCGTTGCTGCCACCTTCAGATTTTATTAAGATTTAGATTTTTTTTTTGTGAAAAAAGTTTACAGTAAAAAAAAGAGCTTTTTCTAACGGCAGTGGGGAAAAAAAATAAAAGAAAATTTAAATGATCCAAAACCCCAAACTGTGCCAACCAAAAGGCTCAGCATTCCAGAAGAAAAAAAAGGACAGTTGGCTAAACACAATAAAAGGAGCTAAACCAGCAAATGTTCCTTCAGTCACAGGCACAGCACTCAGTCTTACCTCACGAATCCAGAGTGCCTGTGGTTACCATCTTGCTCTTCTCTATCAGCTTGGGCTTCATCTGCTTTTGAGAGCATGAACCCTGAAATCATTCCCAGTTGGCCAGCACCCACCAAGGCATAAATTTGCAGAGCTGGGGGTCTCTGGCTGACCAAAATCTCACCTTCTGGGGCACAGCAATTCTGATCACAGCAAAAGCCTTATGGGCTGTGTGAGAGGTAAAGCTTCAGCCATGCTTGCACCTTTGAGAGGTCAGTGGGTGAGGTTCCGTGCAGGCAACCAGGTGGGAGGCCCAGTGCTGGCTTGGCTCAGGCCAGCATTGACCTTGCTCTGGCTTCCCTGGCCACTTGCGCTGCCTGGTGCTGTGTAAAATGTCGGCTGCTCCCTGATACAGAGTACATGTGCTTGTGTGCTGCTGGCTACTGCTTGGATGTAATCACACATCACCACAGGCATATCCCTGTGTGCTTGAGGTCTTAATTTTTATGATGAATATGTTGAAATGTTTGGATTCCCCAAGAGGCTCATTTTACAGCCATTTGGGACATTTAGTATTCAAATTGCATGTCTCTGGGACATGTGCAATTCAAACCTTTCAACTCTGCCCATTGCTCTTGAGTGCTTGGATTGAGTTGGTTTGAAGGCTAGAGGCCACTTGCATAATGCAGGTACCAGAACCTCACTCAGGCTTTCCAGCAACCAAACCCACAGCTCCCATCTGAATAGTAGAAAGCCACCCTGTCTTGACTTAAGGAAAAGTCCAAAACAACCCTAAGTGAATTGTTTCAATGAGGTATTGCTTCCCTTATTAAAAACCAATGCAACTATTGCCAACCTGAATTTGTCCAGTTTCATCTTCCAACCCACTGATCTGTACTAGGACAGAGAACTGAATCCTTTTCCCAATACTCATCATTCCCTATTTCTGGTCACAAAATTCCTGAACTTTGTCATCAACAAATCAGTTGTGGTGCCTCAATAAAAGGTGCAGAATTCAGAATCCAAATCACCTCCTTACCTCTTTTCTAAGCCTTTCCTAGCTCTCACAAAATTACACAAGACTTCCTTTACAGTGCTAAAAAGAAACAAAGCTGGTGTTCTCACCTCGCTTGCAGAGCCAAAGAGATCAGTCATCAGGAACCAAAATAGATTTATTGTGCATAAGAAACCTAGAGAGCTTGTTGTATTTGTTTAAAGGGACCAGTGAAGGAAAGGCTTTCAAAATCCATTGCAGAACCAGAGCTGTGCTATAACCAGTCTGCATCAAAGGCAGGTTTACTGAGGGGGATAAAAAGGCTCAACCTCTTCCTCCCTAATTAGTTCTAATCAGTGAGAGATATTCCTGCCACAGGCTAAAGGAATTGCCACATCTCTGCAGAGCGCTCACATCCTTAGCACTGCTGTCTCCCATCCTGCTGGTTTCACTATGTTTACCGGTGTCCTCCCTCTCCTTTGGTTATCATCTCCATTTCAAACCAGAGATGCCCAGTATTTTTCTGTTTTCATCGAAACAGATATCAACCAGGAACTTCTGTGCTTTGAAGACTCCTCTGAGGTATTAATTACATTTTTAAGAGACACATATACCTTTCAAAATCCTGCTGGCCAGAGCATGAGGCTGGGACTCATGAGAGGCAGATGCACTTAGTAACAACCACTATCGATGTCAGTATTCATTTTAACAAATTTATCTTTCCCCCCCCCCCCCCCCCTTAGATTCTAGATTAAATATTACTTAGAACAGAATGCAGTAATGTCTCTAGTACACAAGAAACTGGTTTGTGCTGTGTAAGCACTTTCTGCACTGGATTGTCTTCTTGGATCTTACTTCTCCCTTACCAGCACAAAAAATCTGCGGCTGCCCATTGCACAATATTGTGAAGCATAAGTTTTCAAAGAGAATTAAGGCAACTGTATTTTTATCTACAGTTGTTGCACAGATGTCTTATCTCAAGCTGTACTTCAAAAATTACACTTACAAAAGAAATACATGTTTAAATACATGTTTTATGCTTTACCTACTATGTATTGGAATAAAAATGCAGATGTTCAATGAGTCCACATTTTAAAGCTCGGTCATCGGTGCTATCTTATATTTACTGGATACAATGTCTAGCTTAAAATGTCTGCCTATTCCTCTCTTGTTATTCCCCAAAAATTCTCACACAGTCTTTAACACAGGTCAGCTGAGTTATTTGGAAAGTGAGAGACAAGCTTCACATAGGTAAGGTTTTGTTACTCATTTTCATTAAAATAAGGGCATGGCTGATTCCTCTGAAATTTCAGCTGTCAGCAAGTGATGATTATTGTGTAAGTTATCTTTCTTTTATAGATAATTCTAGCATGTCAGTTGCTTTGAAATATATAGATACCTGCATAGGAAGTGTCAGATATTTATACATCCTGATGCCAAACAAAGAGGCAGTTGGTCCCACTGTGATTGCACTTGAGCTCATGTGGATGGAAGTACTTCAGCTGTAGGATGGCACCAGTGGTTTTAGATTTCAAGCCCATAGTCTGCAAGGAGATGTGTGAAAGCATGTGGCCACATGCCAGGTTCTTGGCACAGTAGGCAAACCACAAATTTAGCTAGCTCTTAAAAATACAGGCTGAAGAAATAATTTTTGATGATTATATAAATTAGCGGCATAAGATCTATTGTAAAGTGTATAATGCACTTTCTGAAACAGGAGCTTAGAAGTTGTGGACCTGATCCATCTCTGCCTGGTACCTTGTGTAGGCATTCAGGCGTGTCCAAAAATGAGTGCCCAAAGCAACCAGCTCAGGGCAAAATATTTTATCCACCCTTTACCCTTTACACACGATGTGCAGAAACATGCAGTCAGGAGGTCTCTGATCACAGCGCAGACTGTGTCTGGGCCAGATTCTCTGGGCAACGTTATCTCTTCTGACATGGCACAAGGAACAGAGCTATGCCCTTTAGTCCTGTTTGAGCCCTGGATGTGGCCCACAGAGCCTGTCTGTCTCCTTGAACAAGCAGAGGGTACGGAGGGTTTGTACTGTGACCGGAGCAAAGCTGCGCACTGCCCCGTGCTCTGCCCTGGGTGGTGATCTTGAATGTCAACTGTTATAAACTCTGAGCAATAACATCTCTTGTTTCACAGATTTATTATCAACAGCCTGTGTTGCCCATTGACCTCGAGGTGGTTTTATTGTACATCACCATGCTGTGGTCACATATCTCCAGGTTAGAATGAATTGCTGCTTATCGCTTCTTTCAACGACATCACAGCTTCATGACCCAGCTGTCTCTGGCCTGCCTGTTGATGTAAGGACAGATGTGGGGCCTGAAGATTGGTGGCTGTGCTCTGTCAGGTGTGTGGACCCCCAAAGTCCCTCCTGCTGCCGAAGCCATGCTGTGGGTATCTAAAAGGCTATTCCACTTTTAAATTCCTTAGGGAGCTGCAGGATTGAAGCAAATGTTTTGTTTCTTTACCTCTCTTGCATCTTTGCCCTTGCCAGGCAGTTTTTTTCCAGCCTCTCTTGTTGTTTCACTACAGAGCTCCCACACTGGCCCCCACTGCCTCTGTTACTGGTAGGCTGTTCCCTCCTGCTTGCTGCCTTCCTTTGCTGTATTGGTTTGACCTTTTCCTGGGATAGCTAGCTGTTCCCTTGATATCTGGAGGTGTTTCTCTAGGGCTAGATCTCCTCTTTTTATACATTTCTGTAAGAGGGACTTGTGTCCTACAGATGATCTTGGTTCCATTTAGGGAGTGTTTAACATCTCCAGAGTTATAGATTTTGCAGCTCTCTAAGGCAGGTGTCTATCTCAGATCCTGCTTCTTGAGGTGGGGTAAAAAATACAATATTTCTCCAGAGTCTCGTTCTGTCTGCAGGGTCATGATTCTAATCAAACACCTTTATCAGCTATTCCAGTGTTTCAGGCATTATTCCTGGCAACAGCATCTCACTTGCTTCTTGTCCTTTAATTCCCAGTGAGACAGTAAAAATCTTTACCTTCATTTTCTCATCTTTATCTTTCATGGTCAGCTCTGCATACAGACTTGGTTCTGGCTTCCCTTCTACTATACAGGGTTGGGGGGTTTTTGTCTACCTTCACATTACTTGTTTGTTCTTGCTGTCTGTGCCCTATAAACTTGCTTTTCCTTGCTTGCTCTGGGTCGACTACCTGGGTTCATGTGCCACATGCTGTGTGATCCCATGAGAGGATTGTAGTACTTCTAGGTGTGGCTCTCTGTTAAGACAATTTCTTTGTTTATGCTGATATTCCACAGACACTGGCTTCCTGGTGCTGATAAATGCTTCTGTCCTGCAATTCTCATCTCCCTGTCCTGTTCCCAGGGGTAGGTGAGAAGTGTCCAGCCGTCATCCATCACAGTACCCTGAGCTGCTGCCTGGTGGGATGGGATATGCAGGGACAGCAACTCATTTGCTCTTTTGGTCCCTTCTGGAGCACAGTAAGGTGTCCAGGCCTCTAGCAGCCAGAAGGATACAACTGGACAGACGTGGTGAGACTATGTGCAATGGGCAGGACTTGTGTCCCACATACACCTATGCAGGCCTTGAGCTCTATCACACATGGAAAGAAACAGACCTGGCACAATTCAACCTAGCCTAAAATGCATACAAAGAATTACTCCACCAAAAAAAAAAAAAACAAAAACAAAAACAAAAACAAAACATAAAATGTTTATTTCCCTCCTTTTTTCATCAAAAGAGCAGGCTATCTCCAAAATGGAAAAAATATGAGGAGAGAGTTTTAAGAAAGAAGGAAGCTCAGAGAAATGACCTAGGGAAGAATATTGATTTTGCTTTGTTTTGCTGGGAGAAGGATAATAATTCCTTGTTCTTTTGTACTTAGAAAAGGAGAAAACTTTGCTGTTTGCAGCAAATGTTCAGGATCCAAATCTTCTCTGCTTTGATGTAGTTTACTAGTGTAGGCTACTTTACTCAGTGCAGCTATCCCAGCATAAGACCCAGTATAAGTATAAGCAAGAGAACAGAGAACTAGAACGTGTATTTTTTTAGAAATAGATGAAAAAAATAGATGAATGAAAAGCCCTGCTCTCCTGGTGTTAATGGAAGTCTTCTTTGTATTTAGTACTGTGGAGAAAATTTGTCCAAGAGCAATTCAACCAAATGTAAATATTGCCCCCTACTAGAACTGTCAAGATCAATGAGAAGCTGGATTATCTGCCTCATAAGTGCATCGTTTATGTTAGATCAATGCTGGGGCTGGTTACGTGTATGCACCTGATTTTCCAGTACTTTTTTTTTTATTATTTCAATTCAGTGAATGCAATGCTGATGAAAGCTCTCAGGTTGAGGTCTCTGGAAACCGAAGTCATCTGGTTATCATCAGAGCACACTCTGGTGTGGCATCATCCAGTTCCTGAAGAGTTTCCAGGAGACACCCCCCAGGTAGCACCTGTCTGCTGCCCTCTGGTCACCTGGTCAGTCTGACAAAGTTACTTACATGAGTGCAAAATGCAGGACATGTCTGTACCCCAAGGTTTTCTTACTCAGCTTAATAGGCTGCAGAGCTCATTCCTCACTGTTCATATAAGCTTAGATCCTCATTGCTACATTGGGTTTCCCTATAAAGAAGTGGGAATTCATTTTCATTGCATACTCATTTTTATTCATTTTCCACAAACATTTATAGAGGAAATATTTTTGTTTCTTCCTTCCAAGAGTGTTCCCAGAAATTCTTGCAGTATCTACCAAGAAAGTTGGACCCTGATCCAGCAAAGCCATTATGCATGTGCTTAAAATCACAAACTATCCCTGTGACTGAAGCACTCTGTGAGAAGCAGGACATCTTTCTCCTGTCCTGACTTTTCATTTCGTGATTATAAATTATCAAAGTAAATGAAGACAAGGCAGTGACACAGGGTAGGCTGCAACACAAGTGCACAAGCATCATCCCACACAACCAGCCCCTGAGACAGGTAGCTGGGGCCTGGAAAGCACATTTGTGCTTTATGTTACTTCGAGATCCAAACCTTCATGTCCACTTAGAACTGTCCCCCTTGGCCTCCAGCTGGGCCCAGTCAGCCTTGCCCAAGCACTCCTGGATGGCACAGCTCCCCTGCACATGACCACAAGCCCCCTGCAACCCCAGAACTTCCCTTGAGGGGTTACCTACACATAGACCACGGGGAGATCAGCACCTATTCTTTGGGAAAATTCCTGTGATATGGAATCTCTGCAGCTTCAGCATGGCCACAGCAACATTTTTGAGCAGCTCAGGATGGAGGTGGTGGTGCCAAAGCTTTACAGGAAATCTGCGCTACGTGGAGCAAAACTGTTTCAGGACACCCTGAGGAGCCTTAAAGCCATATGACATTTTGTCAAATTTAATCCAATTCCACATATTTTGCCAGCGCTTTCCAAACTTCGTTGTCCTACGAATCTGGCAACTCTTCCTTGTCTGCCCTTACAAAACAGGATCAGCTTTCAAAAAGAAATGTGCCCAAGCAAACTCTGCATCTTCCTTGCCAGCAATTGCAGGAACATTTTCCATCTCCTTTGCATTTCTCTAAGAACCTTCTCCCTCCCATTCAGAATTCACTTTATAGGACTTTCAGTCCTTCATCCTGATCTCCTCCAGGCAGACTTACTAGCTAAGGAATTTCCCAAGCTTTCTCTTTGGGAAACTGAATCTCCTTCTAGAAAATGAACGCATTTTGTAAAATGAGATTTTACTTATTGCTGAGAAGAAATAGCCATCTTCTATGATATGGATGAAGAGGTGGTTGCTGTGATTAGGGTAAAAGAAACCAAATAACCCTCATCCAGTCCAATAATAACTGAAAGAGCAGTGGGCTATATACGTACACTCTCACCAATGCATTCATATCTTGCCATCTGTTGAACAGAACCTGAACTGGCAAGCCATCTTGCCTAAAAGTGCTAAAAATTAAAGGAAATTTTCCTTTGGCTCATGTTGTCCAACTATTTGTCCTGAGAATCTGAGAACTAGGGCCACTGTTTTCACAGTACAGCAGCAACTCTGAAGATTCAATGAGCCAATACTCTTGTAATAGTTCGTATTTATAGTGCTTTTCCTTGAAGAGGTTTTTATCCTTCAAAGCCCATTGGTGAAGGGATTAGGTGGGGTGAGGGGAGAGATAACTATCCAAGAAAGTAAGAATATACATCTGTGAGTCATCACTTATCTTAACAGACCAGTCCTGAGAGCAAAGAGTGCTATGGAAATGTCTATTTTAGTCCAATTAAAAAAAAAAAAAAGTTTGGAGAAGTGCACATTTCTGCACAGATTGTCACTACTTTGTGAATACTCACTGAAAAAGCCATGAATCTGGTACAGCTCTACTGCAGACAACTTTGGAGGAAAGCTTATTCTCCGGCCGTGAATTATGCACAGATAATTATACTGTTCTTTTTTGGCAGCCCACTCTGTGGTTCCCATCTTGGCACATCATCTCCTGTTCCAAGTCGCACACCCATTAGCTCAAGCCTGAGAGCCCTTCCCCGGGTCACACGCACAACACCCTCTGAAGGAGTGGAACCATGATGACAATTTGTCAGATATGATAACTAACAAATTAGTGCCTCGCATCGCCGTCAACGTTTGGGGTTTCTGATACAGTGCATGTAGAGCTATTCATTAGGCATGTTTGACAGAGGGTGGGAGGGGAGAGGTTGTTTTGTCTTCCTTCACTTTTAATTCTGACAATTGCAAATACGCTGCAGGCTTCTCAGCTCATACGCTCAGTGCACTATCCTGGCTAAACCCTACTGAGAAGAAATGAGCTCTCTTGGGTGACCACTCCAGTGTGTAGGAGTGAAGCATCCTTTTCATATTCTGTCAGCGCTAGAGCAAAAGCAAAAATCTTTCAAAACATCCTTCATGTGTATATTCAGATTCCTCATACTTTTGTTCCACTTTAGGAACATAAGATCATTGGAGACGTCCTAGTTCTAACAAGTATTGTGGAAATACATTGTCAAAGCCTTTTAAAATGTTCCCTTAGATACCTCATCTTAAGAGGCAGCTGAGCTTTCAGCAGCTGTGAGATACTGTAGTCGGCTACAACTGCTACAATTTGTTGCAGCTCAGCCTCCTGGAATAATTCCTGTCAATGAATCATTATGGATTAGGCCATACTTAAAAGGTTAATTTATATACAACTGCTGGAGCTTGTATTGACCCTTCTTACACTGGTCTAAGGCACTGAATGTTTTATTGCCTCTCTGTATAAACAAAAGTTCCAGATAACTGCATATCCTTGACAAGATGTTCTTAACTCTTTCAGCGATGGACAGTCTCTCTGAGGAAGCTCTGCCCGTGTGGGCACCAGGAGTGGTGTGTTTGGGGACATACCAACACCTCCTGCTTGGGGTTACTGGTGTGTTTGCAAGGCAGTCCCACTACACCATGGCACCACCAGACTGGATTTTTTAGTTTTGTATCCCTGATTAATATATAAGAAGGGAAAGCTGCACAGGTAGAGCTAAAACCTTTCATTAACCTTCCCACCATTGTGGGATTTGGGGGATATGTTTATTGTTTGTTGCTCTCATTTCAGCCTGGAGGAAGGAGTTGTGTGTTTGGGACGTTGTCCATTTCTATACAAGTCTACCACATTCCTAGTAAAAACATAATTCATCCTTGCAAACCTCATGACACCTGATGCATGCTTAGCCACTGCACAGATAGGTGTTAGAGCCTGAAGTGTTATTTGTGAGTAATATTAACCTTATGTCCTGGACATGTCTCTACTCTGTAGCCACAAGACAACGGGTAGTTTTCATGTACCCAAGGCATGCTTTAATTGCCAAACATAGCTGGTACTAGCATGGCTCAGGAAAACAGTAAAACACAGTGCCATAAAAGTTCAGCAGTGGCTTAAATGCCTCCAGTTGCTCTGTGCGGTAGAGATGGTGTTTGCAATCCGTCATGGCCCAACCATATGTTATGGGAACACAGGCTGACCTCAACCACCTTCTGTGTTCATCAGCTGTGGCAGTGCTGCAACCTGATCCTCCCCCCAGAAATGCCTGTCAGTACTGCAGGTGGGACCTCCACCATCCTGAAACCATTGCCGCAGAAAAATCAGGTGAAAGACTCCCTGGGCTGCATTCCCCATGGCCGTTCTAGGTTTCCAGATACTACTGGAACCTGCAACCACATCCCAGCTGCAGTACCCCTTGTTGTAATGTCTGTCCCACAGTATCCTACACAGACTGGGACTCCTCAGCACAGCTTTATGTGCCTCATATGACATCTGATTTCATTGTGTTATAGCACCCATCCACCACGTGTTCTCTCAGCCATCCCTTACTCAGGCATCTGCTACCTGCATGTGAAAGCATCCTCGTTGTTGATGCTCCTCCTCCCAGGGCTTGAGAGGCAAAGACACGGGATGCATGTCTTTGTCAAGGTTTTCCTAGATGGAGAGATCTAGCCCTTCTGAAGCCATTTCAATCCATGTTTGCCAGAGAAGTTTCCACGATCTCTTCCTTCTGACACATGCCAGGATTACAACTATGGTCTACAAATTTTTTTGCAGCTTAGAATTTTTTTGTCAGGAAAAGGCCATCACCTTCTCCTTCCAAAGCAGCCAGGAATCCCAGTGCTGCCATGGGTAGAGCTGGGTACTGAGGTCCTCAAACTCCTGTAAAAACAGATGATTCAGGGCTAGTCCGAGGACTTTGTAAGACAGTCTATCCATCTCTGCATATCTGGGCAGTGCTGCCACAATGAGCCTGATATCCTGGGATACCAGGAAATGTTCATGGCCATCTGCAGATATACAGCTCAGGGCTAAAACTGAAAGAGTCTTAACATATAGCACCTTGAGGCTACTCAGGGTAAATTGGGCTACCTTATCAGTACTCATAAACCCTATGCTCACAGATTTAACAGTAGTCCTCCCTTCTGCCAGGACAGTAGAGCATTGTTCTCTGGTATGAAGGATAGAAGCAAGACTTCTGTCTCCCCTTCCCATGTACCCAGAAAGGACAAACACACAGGGGCCTGCTGTAAAATACAAAAACCATCCCTCAAACAGAGCCTGTTCTCTTCTCCCCACAAACATCCTGAAGATATAGAAAAATATTTTTATCTCTCCAGGAGAAACATTTTTTCAAGTCCTATGCTAAGAACTTTCCCTGCTTCATCTTTGAGGTTATCAGAGGGCTAAGGGCCCTTTTCTGCCAATGTCACATGTCAGTGCCATGTAATGGAGGCCACTGTTAAACCCATTACCAAACCTCCCTGGGTGGGTTATCAGAATCCTTTTGCTGCAGTTTGGCACTGTATTTCTCCCCTACCTAGAGATCCTGTGTCTCCCTCAGGCTCAAGGGAAGCTGCAGCCCAGTGCTGTCCCTCCTGGGGGTACCCACCCACACAAACATAAGATACCTAAGGGACCTTCCAAGGTCCTCAGATGTAAGGAGGTGGCACACACTTTATACTGAAATGTACATTTAATATCATCTCTTCACTTAGATCACATTAAACCTGCCAGTTCCACTTAGAAATGAATTCAATGCCAATCTGGACAACAATAAAAACAACTCAGTGTGCCTGTTGTGTGTCCTGTTGTGGGTGTCCTGTTGTGGTACCTTGCTGTAGTCAGATCCCTATAAAGGCTGGATGGGCTGATGGTTGGGACAAGTAAGCCTTGAGATGTTTTGTCATGGGAGTGTGGCCGAGCAAGCACAAAAGTTCCTCTTGATCCTGCCCCCATGTCTGCGAATCCCTCTCTGGGCAGTGGGGGCACAAGCTGACTGTTGGGGTCAGTTTTGCTGCAGGAGGGTTCCCCCACTGTTTTTTGCCACATCCACACCCAGCTCTTGGTTGCCAGAAGTGATTTATGATGTGGTGAGTTATTTTTGCTGAAATCAGAGGTATTTCTGCTAGGAAGAGAAAATAGATCTAAGTCCTGCCTCACAAAAGCAGATAAGGATCTATCTCCATTTGAAACTAGGGGCTGCTTTAGAAGCCTAAAGCAGGTCATCATTCTCTCATAAAAACTATGTGGAAAGAAGAAAAAGTCTCCTCCCATATCCCCTGGATAGACATGCAACACAGAAGGGGAGGCTTGCATTCCTCTTTACCATCCTGCCTGAGCTCAAGGCCAGGTTTCCCCTGAGAAGAGGCACAATCCACCGTACTCCGTTTCCACCAGCAAGACTTCTCTTGCGGAAGCCCTTCCACTTGTTGTAGATAATAAAATATTTATTTGCCCAGAGATTTGGACCTCTCTTCCTTATTTCACATTAGTGTGCTAATCGCTGGCAGCAGAGTGAGTCTCTCTCCCCCTCATCACGCGCGGGTGCTCTCCTCCTTCACTTCAATGGATATTTATTTTTCATATAAAGTAGACTAACTGGAAAACCAGAGTATCTGATTACCTGGGGCCAGTGCACTGTGCTGAAATGACGTGCAGCAAGCAGGCAAAGAGTTTGAAGGGCGGTCTCTGCTTTCCATTTTAAATTGTGTGATTGCCATGGGGTAAAACAAGATACCTCTATGGCTCAGCAGCCTTCTTAACCCAAATACAGAGGGCATCTAATAGTTTAAAATGTAACTCTGAAAGGACTTCTTTGATGTAAAGTTTACTCCCTTGACGGAGTCACAGTGTCTATCAAATTCTTTTCCTTAAAAATGGCATGGAGCCTAGGGATGATGAAAACCCAAAGCCAAAACCACCTCTTTATCTCTCTTGGCTTAGATGGTGCCTCTTTCCTGACACAAACCTCTTCGTGGGGAATTCAAGAGTTTTGTTTGAGAATTTCTTTCATTGAATTCTTGAGTAAAAGACTGAAGAAAATAAAAAAAGTACTCAAAGATCATTCTGAAATTGTTTGGCATTTGTGATCTTGAAAATAAACAGAAAATTCACTGTATCATAAAGTCTGTGTTCTCCTTCCTATCCAATAATCTTTGAAATTCTCACGTGACCACTTGCATGAGTGGACAATTACAAATTTAAGCAAGAAGATCAGAGTTTGTCTCCCAAAAAATTTTTCAAACTTTGACAGAGGGCAAGTCCTACCCCTTACCACCCTTCCCCAAAGAAATCAGCCTTTGCAACTACTTTGAAAGTTGGCTGTACCTACAATGTTATTGAGAGTATTTTTCCAACATTGCAAGAAAAATTGTCATGACAACACATTATTAATAACTAAACCTGCTGCTGTTCTTCCTCTGTGGCACCAAAATGCTAGAAACTACTTAAAGCAGGAAAGATAATAATCTGTTTAATAAACATGTTTGATTGTGGAAGACAGAGCTTCTAGACCTTTTCTGGATGAAGAATCACTTAATTTGTATTTAAAAAAAAAAGACAAGAAGAACTTTGGAAAATAAGTTCATTTATTTTTTCAAGCTCTTTTGACTCAATATTTGTGAATAGGAGAAAGCACATATTGAAGAATTTATGTTTATTTTTGCTGTGTGCCTCTGACCAGGACCAGAGTGTTGGCTCCTGGGCTGGATAGTGAAGATTGTGTGGTTTGGGCAACGGGATGCTTTGGTGATGAGATTTTCTGATGTTTTTTGCTTCAGTGCCTGGTTCCAACATAGCCCTGGTTTGTAACCACCCACCTGTGACGGTTGCCCTCCACAAGCCAGTTGCCACCTTGGACATGACCAACACTGGGCTTGGTTTAAGCTAAAGCTCCACAAACTGGAATGGCTGTAAGGTGCTTCTTTTCAGAGTACACCATCAAAGCCACAACTGTTAATGACTGACCACCTATGCAAATCTCACCTAACCTTGGTCTCTGCACCAGGACATGCTGATGGCCACCTGCAGCTCCAGCCTCTACCCTACACGGGGCATGAGGGCACTGCCTCCTTCGTAAGCCATCCCTGCTGCTAGCTCTGGTAGCTGCAGCAGTCATGTGGGGCTTACACAGGGCTTCTCCCCACACCAGACACCCTTTCAGAGCAGGATTGAAGCAGTCTGGCAGGGTTCGAGACAGCAGTTTGCACAGACATAGTTCAACCTGCACCTAGGTTGTGACTGAATATATGCCCTCAGGTCTACAGAGAGCAATATACAGCCTTTCTTTTAAAAAATATGTTCTATTGGAAAGCATTTAGTGTAGTACAAAGCCAGTAACTGGGTGTGTCTGTTGAAACTCTGAGTCATTTCTCAAGTCCACTCCAAAGCCAATTTGAGTCCTAACGGGCAAAGGAGCAGTTAAGCAATTACTGCACAGTGCAGTCCACACTGCTGATAAAAGATAAGGGCTCAGGCTGTCAAAGCTCAGAGAAATGTCCAGCCTCACTTTTATGTTAATCACCAGGGCTAAGGTTTTAATTCACACCCTTGTCAATTTTGTTGCAATAGAATGTAAAATAAAATTGGATACAGATTTGTTTCAGTCAATCCAAGTTATAATTATTGGTCAAAAGTCACAACACCAGACACATTTATTGTTAGTTATCTCAGTAATCTTTAACCTTCCATGGCAAAAGATCTCCAAAGAGAAATAGAAAGCAAACAAAGGTTGGGCATTAAAACATAATGACTCAACTGAACCTGCACTAGCCTAAGACTCTATTTTCTCTTCTTTCGTTTTAAATGTCCTTCCAAGATTATAAAGCCAGCTTGACATCTGTATTGGGACAAAAGAGTTGTTAGCTTCATAGTGATCTCATCCATGAAGCATCTGTGGAAGTATTAGGTTCTCTGAAATTCAAGGGTCTTGGCCAGTCAAAACCCAAAGCATCCCTTACCACCGTGTGATAACTTCACACATTGAGTAAAAGTCTGATTTGAACTGAAGATGTTCATTAAGTCTGTGCTAAATTCCAGCCTCATTGTTAGGTACTGAAAGGGTAGATACTCCAGATACTGTGCAAAAAGCTCTGAAAAAGTGCATATCACTGTACTGAATTCATATGCCACTTGATATTATGTGCACCAGAGCACATAAGGTATGTCCAGAGAGAGATCACTCACCTATTCTTTAAATATGCAAGCGGAATCATGAAATGTCATTGGCACAAACTGAATTAGACAGCACTCTGCCAGCAAGGCAGATGAGCTTCAGTTAAAGGCTCTAAGGAGACCTGGGCTCAAACCTCAGCACTGACTTCCTGTTTGACCACATGTCAATTAATTGCTCAGATAATCTCTGCAAAGTGATGTGAGACCTTTGAGTGAGTCATCGTGTAAGAGCCAGGTGATGCACACTTTTGTTAATCTCTGATTAACTGAATATTGGAAAAATGGAGGTCTGTGAAAACACGATTTCATTTCACAAAGACTCATTTCAATTTGGTCTGCAAAGGAATTACACAACCTTGTTTTGGTTTGACTTTTGGGGTTCAAAAAAATCCAGTGTTAGCCCTAACACAGACAATTGGTAGGATTGCTGAGACACTTCTGAAGATATTAAAAACCTTTGATGAGCCAAGTCTGTGGCTCCCAAATTTGCGGGAAGGGGGAGAATGTGTGTTGGCTGCTGGAATTTTTTTTGTTGTTATTGTTTGGTTGTTTCAGGGGATTTTGGGGGGTTTTTGGGGGGGTGTTTTTGGTTTGAGTTGTTGGGATCTGGGTATTTCTTGGAAAGAAATGTCTACTTTCACCTGGTTTTAAATTGACATCATGAGACAGTACTTTTGGCAGGTTTTTTAGTCCAAACATGTTAGTCCTCCCAGCTCCTAAACAGTGTGGAAATAGTTTTAGAAATTCAGGCAGATTAGAGAGGGAAAGAGAGAAAAGGAGTGCACAAGGGGAAAAAAGAGAAATTTCTCAAAGGGCTAGCAAATCTCAGCAACCTTTTGACAAACGTGGTCTGAGTTCCAAGCTTGCAATGAAACCTGAAGCCAGGCAAGTTTCTTGTGATTTGGGGCTCTGCTATGAACATTTTGCACAGCTCTAGCTAAAAGGATCTGTCCTGCTGTGCTGCACTCTGTGCCCTGTGTGCAGTGCATTTGTCACTGTGCAGAACAGAGGAGGGGAGTACAGATCAAAGGCATCAGAGAAAGATGGGCTCAGCAGCATTCGAGGATCAAGGTGCCCCTTAAAGTTTTTCTGGTTTCCTATTTGTTGTTAAATATTTTTATTTGGGGACATATGAGGGGGGAGATGCACAGAGAGCTCTGCAGCCCTCTAGTTCTCCGTGCTGCTGAGCATTTCTGCCTGTAGCACACTGAGCCTTGTCATTAATGCCTTAGCACCCACATAGAAGTACATTTGTGATCTTCATATACAGAAAATCAGTCTTATTCCTTTCCAGAAGCCCTTGCCTGCTGGAGCAGACCAGCTCTAGAAGCCCACTTCTAAAACAGAGTTTGTGATGCTACAAAGGAAGGATTTGGATTAATTTCTGTTGCCCTGCTTATGTGCAGAGATCTTCAGGCAATCAGAAACATCACCTGCAAATCTTCCTGACAGTACAATTTTGCCTGTAGCTATGAGGTTCAATCATACACAACACGTCTTCCTTCTAGTCTCACTGCTCTTAGAACATTGGCGGGCACATTTTCTGTTTGCATTAAGCCTAATACACAGACTTAGCATTTGGCATTGTTTGTAAGTCTATCATTACCTTTGTTCATACTGACATCAAAAGCTTCCTTCATGTGTGTGTCTTTGAGCTCGGTGAAGCCTCTCTATCAATCAATCAACCAACCAGGCAATCAATCTACATACCAGTATCTGAAGCTAAATACAACAAGAGAGCATGTCAGGCAGGTACCTGGCTTCTAATTAGGTCTAGGTATTATTCTAATTTCTCTGACTTGTTCTGTACCTCATAGGACCTGGGGATGTATTTTGTCATTAACATGTCAATAAAGCAATACAAATGAGGCTGGAGGGAAATACCAGCTCCCTGCACCACAGTGTCAGCCCCGGTCTCTGATGCATTCTTTTGCTGGGGGGTGGGAAGGGGAAATGCACTTTCAGACGTAGTTGATCAAAGAAATATCATTTACAATGGATTTTCTTTTCTTCACTCCAGTGGCTGGGTGGCCCATTGCGATTGATTGAATTTTATGAATTAAGTGAATAAGTGAACACACAATGACAAGGAGGTTGTGTTACAAAAGCTACGATGCCAGATTCCGCATCCCTTAAGCCAATGTCATTTGGGAATAATCCCACTGACAGCAATGGAGTTACACTAGATTTCTTCTGAGGCGGCTTGGATCTGGCCTGCCTTGTGTTTTTGATTGCTGTAATTTAGTTTAATTATTTATGCTAACCCTTTGTGCCATACTTTAAATGTGCTATGATATATTTTCTCAAGGTAGAGAAAATTTAGTAATATAGGTCATTACTGCAACATTAACGCTATTAAATCTTTGGAGGGAAGAGATCCCACTGCTGGCAGTGTGAAAATGATGAGGTATGTAGATTAGCACAGAGTAAGATAAAAACATTCAACTGTAAAAGCAGGGGAAAAACAACAATTCCTCTTCATATCTCATGTTATTTGGAAATAGCAAAATAATCTTATTTCTATTTTTTGTAATATGATATTTGCAAAATAGAACAAAAAAAAAATAAGGAAGAAAGTTTAGGGATCCTGGAAACGTATGTCTGGAATTAGGAGTATCCATCTAACAACTCTTTCTCAACAATGTGCTTTCCCTCACCCTTGTAAATTTCTCCACTGCACTCATGACAATGAAAAAAAAAAAAAGAATATGAGAAATAATAGCTTTGATGACTGCAGAGCCTGGATAAGCAGAATTATTGTGCTTAGTAAATTATCAATCTCTATTCTTATGTGGTTGCATAATTCAGATAACTTTAAGGAAGAGCTGTTCTGTTCATGAGATTTAGGGATTGTTTAATGCATGAATGAGCTGCTGCCATCTTCTGACTTTTCTGAGTTCTGCAAACTAAAAAAAAAATTTCTACTCTAATCAAGTGTCCTGGGGAAAATACTTGCAGTGTTACAACTTGGAGGCTCCCAGGGCTTCTTTAATAATTTTTAAATATGATTAACTGCTTCAGGTAACAAGCATATAAAGAAAGACTAAAATTTGAGTTTGGATATATTGGTGGATTACCATGAAGAGAAGCAAATGAAAACACTTGGCCTGAAAAATGCTCTTTCTCACAAAGTTAGACCCTAATTTGCTTCTTTACAGCAATATGAACCACTCTACTAAACCGCTGGGCATTGTCCATGTGTAAATGGGGTGAAAACACGACTTGACTTAACGAGCTGAAGGTGATACTGAGATCGGCATGCTATTTGACAATGCAAGCTCTAAGGGAAGGCTCATAGTTTACCCTTTCTAAAAAAAAAAGAAGGTGTATGGCTGAGAAAAGCCTTGAATTTAAGCAATTCAGTTTCAATTTTTTCACGACTCTTCAGTTTTACAGGAGGCCGGGACGGAATCTCAGTTGTGAGCACCCACAGCCTTGGGGACATTTGAAATGAGGAGTCATATTCTGCACTTCGAGTCCTTTTGAATATCAGTGCTCTTTCTGCTGTTATTGTTTTGAGGTTTTCCTGATGCAGTGTTTGCTCATAGAGGCTGGATATATAATCCTATTCATTTATCAGCCTCAGGGAAATTCAGGGAAATTCTTTTAAGTTTATTGTGAGAAATACATTATGGGCTACTTTAAGTGAACTGTGACTACTGCCTGGCATATAAATTTCTTCTGGATTGCCTTCTCCTTCCTTATGGACGCTACCCAGGTAGCATTGCCTGAAGAGGGGCTTTGTGCTGAGTCTGAAGACTGGCTATTCACATGTTTCAGGAAGAAATATGTGGATATGTCTGGGGAGAAAACAGGTTTGAGAAAGAAACTTTAAGTCCAAGACAGGTCACTTTTGTCTCCTGCCTCTCACTTGTGCTCAGCACCAGCCATTCTGAATGTTTACAGTCTATTTTTGAGAGGTTTCTGCACTCAGCCCATAGGTCTGGGTATCTGTACACTGATTTTGGTACCTGACAAAGTGAAGCCCCATCAGACAGCCTCTACCATCACATCATCACACCCTGACAGTGGAGGCACCCAGCCAGGGTGAGCCCATTCTGTGAGCAGTCATCCTGCTCTAGGAAAGAGCTGTCTGAAGGATGTTCCCCTGGAGCTCAGCACACATCCAGAAGGAAAATGCTGTGGATAATTTAATAAACCCAGAAATTCACTGGGGCTCTGCCCATAGTCCTAAGGAGCAAATTACACATCAAGAATCACAGATACAAACATTACCTAGTCAGGGATCTTTCCTTTAATTCCCTCTGTTGGACATACCGCTGTCCTCTTTAATTGCTCTGGCTCTGAGGGAAAAGAACAAGTTGACAAAGTATGTTCTGATCTGCAAATCAATAAGAAGGAGTCAAAGGATATAGCACATCTCTCTCCCCTGTGCTCCTTTCTGCTCCAGCAGCTGCCCAAATCACACAGACATGTGTGAAAGCGTGGCTTTCAGTGGTACTCTCATACCCATCCTGGTGCATATTCTCAGGTGAGATGGGTAGACAGGGAAGATTCCCTTTGCCGTGTGAATAGATAGGCAGACCAGGATCCAGAGGTACAGGACAGCAGGTACTCAAGGCTACTTCTGTCAGGGTAGGGAGAAACCCTAGGCCAGAGAGTTCCTCTGAGTGTGGAGCTTTCCATGGTCACAAGCAGAAGCAGCTCCTCATTCCAGTGACATATCAAAGCCCCAAAGCCTCCTGAAATGAATCTCCACTCCCAGCAGTTTCTGTCCCCATCAGACCAGACCTGATCCAACGTGTCTGTTACCCACCATACCCTCTGCCCTTCAGTTAAAGAAGAGCAAAGCACCCTCCACGGTGCCTTTGAGTGGGTGGCTGGGAGCCCCTGGAGGCTTGGTGACCTTCTCTCACCCTGGCAGCCTGCACCTTCATGCCTACACAGTATTTACAGCTCTCCTGTGCCAGCCCCACTGCCAGCTGTGAGACTGCCAACATGCTTCCTTTCTATTGCTTGTGGAGAGCCACAAGACGAGAAGGCTTCTGCCTGTGTGCTGAACCAGTGTTGGCTTATGAAGCATATCTGACATCCAAAGGCCAGCTGTGCTCCATTCCATTCCTAAAATCTCGAGCTGGTGAATGAAATGAATGAAATGTAAGCGCTGCTTTATGAGTTTCTTTTATGTAGTCACCTCAGGCTGCACAGGTGTGCTAGGAGCTGCTGGGATGGGAGATGTGTGTGCTCCGTACGTGGCTAAGCCATGCGGAGAGCACTTCATCTTGGAAGAACATGATGAGGGAGAGGAGAACCCATTCAGAGACACCACCGACCTGGAAGAGGGATAAGGCTGGAATACTGACCACACCTGGCTGCCAAAAATACTCTCTCCTTAGCCCTGGCTAAATTGTAGGTTGGGTAAATATACTTTGTAAATTCATATCCTTTCTATATGTTCCGAAAGAAATTAGTGTCTTAAGCTTACTGCGTTAAACTACTGGCAGTTCTGCCTGAAACACCTGTACCCAGGAGGGATATCAGGTCTATCAGGACATATATTTATGTCTTAGGGATGCCTGCAGATTTTCTGTGCAGCTTTGCTGTTTGGAAAAAAACCTTCCGAATACTGTAACAGGTTTCCAAACTACCTTTGGTTAGGAAAGATGTTTCCATGATGTTATAAATCCTAACCCCAAGAATCCTTGAGGAGACTTTTGCATTATTAGATGATACTGCTAAAGGATGCAAGTGACAGTTTTCCATTCCCCCATTCCTCTACTCCTCTTGTGCTATTAAACTGAATATCCAAATTTTTGTCATTTTCCCCAGGAACATGCACAGCTGCAGTCATCTCCACAGCTTGAGAAACTGTCTTCTTGCTTGATGAGGAAAGTTTACATTTCCCTAAGACCCCCAAGAAAATTTGTCTCCACTTGCCCAAGAAATTCACCCTTTATGATACCTCACTGCCTGTGAAAGAAATAAAAATATAGATGGAAAATATGCTAAAAGTTGGAGGTTTTTTCCCAACCTCATAACTGTTCCTGCTCCCTGCAAAATGTTTTGAATCATGCCCATTGCATTAATGTATTGAGCCTTCCTAAAGAAAGCTGGCAAGACCTTCTGGTGATTTGCAGCCCCTGTTTGTGAACATGCAGACTGTGGCCTGTAAAGAGTAAAGAATAGGTGTACAACCTCCTGTGTTAAGAGCTTCCATGCTTACTGGGGCTGTTCAGAAGCAGATGCTGCCAAGGAGAGTGCAGTGACATGTCTAACAATTACAAGTCCCAGCTTTGCTTTCCTTGTTCTCATCTCCAAGAGTAATTCTGATACAAGGACAAATTGTTTCCCCCACTGAAGGAAACAAAATTGAAATAGCTCTCAAGTTCATCTGTTGTGCCTTCTTATCAAACTCCCATTCCTGTTCACCCAGAGGAAAAAAAATTGAATTTCTACTTTCTCTGCTCAGAATGGAAAATGGCTGGTCTTTAACCCAAGAGGCAGCTGCTTTCCAAACACAGTAGAGTCACTGCCACATCTATCTACAAGCTGCTTGTCCTGAACTTTAGTGCTCAGACTGTTCTGGGTGCTCAGGGTCCTGTTAGTGAAGACTGAGAAGGGTGGGACAGCTGCTCCATTGCACAAACTCTCTGACCCAGCTCCAGACTGACAGAAGTTTCACTGGGAGAAAGCTCTTTGCCCCACTGTGTTTGCACATAGAGGTGGGAGGCAACACAGACAGAGCATATACTTTTAGTGCAGAATTCATTTGGTGACACTTTAGGGATCGCTATGAATAAATGCTAATTCAGAATTGCTGAAGTAGTAAAACTGGAAAATGAGGAGACATTGCACAGCACAGCAGGAAATTTTTAAAATGTTCAATTGCTTATTGTGTTCCCTGAGAAAGTCCTTTACTGAAAGGGAGGTTAACTTACATGTGATTGAATAACCCTGGGTGATGCGTGTGTGTATATATATATATGTGTGTGTATATGCTATAAATAAAGGCCTCAAAGATGAATATGTGTTTCTTTTTCCAGAAGATATTCCACAGTTGATGTCTCTTTTTACAGATCCCACCTACACCATAGTGTCACTCATTTATTTACCTCCATTTGGAATAAATGTACATTCAAAATAAATTCAAACATAACTTGTCCAGCAGAAACAGACTGAATGTTAGTTGTAATTATTTAGGTTTGATGACTACAACTCAATTAGAGTGTTAAATTCTGTGGACAGTAGAAAGGAATTCCACACTCTCAAGCACAAAGTACTTGACTAGAACTGGCTTGAACCTACATGGTACAGCGTTGGTGTTAGAAGTGTGTTGAGTCAAATTTAATTCTTGCCTCTAAAATCCAGAGAAATTCAGGCTTTACCCACTCTTACTTTCCATGGAAGAAAGCAGAAGCGTATTAAAGTTCTGACTAGTATTTCTCATGGACATTTTGTTCTAGAATAAATTGAACCATCTTTTTAACTCAAGGATTTCTTCCTCTGTAATGCTGGTAAGAAGCAAAGAGTTGCGTGGTGCCCTGGCAGGAGAGGACCATCTTGCTCTTGGTGGCCTTGGCACTGTCTTCCATGTCAGCCTCTTTTCAGCCTAGTTTCTGTCTTAGAACAGCAAAAGCCAGGGAGCCCAAGGCTCAGAGCTGTCAGCCATTCTTTATCTAGGAGGTTGAAATAATAATCTGGATTTTTTGAGGAGCAGTTTCTTGAGAAAATAGCTGAGGCTTGATATTTCCCTTGATGTTTGTCCAGCAGAAAACTAAAGATCATGGAAGACAGTGTATTTTTGATAATCTGTGCACTGCTGTAGGGTCTCATACCGACTGTGTTGTCTTGACTGGGCATTTAACTAGACTTAAGATGTATATTATAAATTGATTTTTCAAAGGACATGGGGGGATACTGTAAACAACAGAAGTGATAGCCTTGGACCTGCCAACTTACATGTGATTCTCTAGCTTTTCCTAGTTTCACAGTCCTCTGGGTGGGCAAAGTGATCTACTTACCAATGATCCCAAACAGATTGTGAACAGAAACAATAGGACTACAATGCTTTATGCACATGGAAAATAATTAAGACATTAGAAATTACCCTCTACGTGTTATCATTGAATGATTCCTCTCTCTCACTTTTCAGTGCACAGGGAAGAGAGTAGCTGTAAGAGAAAGCCAATGGTTAAGGTGGGGTTTTTTTGTTTGCTTTCAAATTGTAGTCTGAAATGTTTCTTTAATTAAATCCAAAGGAAAGAAGTTGCATTACTGATTTCCCTGGAGATGCTTTTGGTTGATGCAAAGGCAGTACAAGTCTGTGACCTCTTCAGAGGCTAACTTCAGGCTAACTTCTGTGTTGTCTTCTTATATGGCTGGACACAGACACAAGCTATGAAGTAAATATCAAAAAGTTGTGGAGCTCCAGATGTTCAGGCAAATGGCTCCAGGTGTTCAGGCAACACAAACCACTGGCTAAAATCAGAATTAAATTCAAGCAAATGTAGCAGTGCATTATCGAAATTTTCAGCTCTTTCCTGTCTGCCCCATCTTCTGCCACCTACTTTGTCTCTCCCTGAGGGCATCACCTCTCCTTTCCTGGCATTCTAACTATTGTTCTCAGAATCTGTCTCCTGATCTTGACCAGCACTGGAGGGGCAGAGCTATAAACTGAGTGAGTCTCAGTGCTGGAAAATCACCTGAGAACAACAGGGCTTCTGACAACATAAAAAGTAGAAAAAGTGGATATTTTCAGATTAATTTTGCAGTCCCTGTTGTTGCAGGCCAAAGCTACTTGGACAGCCCACATAGCCATCTGTGTTTCACAGTGCTTACCTGAACTGAACTGTCATTATTTTATTTCAGGCTTATCATTAGCTTTGAACAGAACTTTGTCAGGTCTAGGAAGGGAAGGCAGGGACATAGCTGTTGGCCCAGTCTGTCTTCCAACCACCTTCCACAGAAGGGATGAACCTGTCAGGGACTGACTTGCCTCAAGGTATCCTGTGGCAGTTATTTGTTAGTCCTGTTACCACTGACCCGCTGACAGCAACTCTGGCTCCTGGTTATGGCCATACAGAAACTGTAAATTAGGGGTTGGAGACTCAGAGACAATGATTATTTTGCAAAGAGACAGCTCTCCAAGTATGTGTTTGCACACACACTTCTGATTTTGCTGTGAAGGCTTTCCCTGCCTGTCATTCCTACAGATGATGAACCCCAGTTGTCAATGAATCTCTCAAAGATCTGAAATTAATCTTTCAGAGACCTGCTCTGGGACCTTCTGTATTAGAGGAGAATTTACAAAGGAATACATTACAAGAACTTACAGCCAGCAGTGGCTTGCAAGGGATCATGCTTTAAAAGCAAAACTATTGTTTAATGGTGCCAAAATTCATTCATTCTTGCAAAGTCTCAGATCTTCTTCCTGCAGCACATTCATTCTTAAATATCATACTCCATGCATGCAGCCAAATTTGGTATTAACATGATGAACACTGCAAACCAATGCTCCTTAATATAGTTGCAGCCTTGTGATGGGATTATTTCCCTTGTGAAACAGCAGAATATCAAGTCCATTAAAAGATATGTGGAGTATGGCAGTTATACAGTAGTTTTATAAGACTAAGGGAGAAAATTATGTCTTGCTATGCTGAGTTGAGGCCTTTTCTAATTTTTGACAGTTTACATTTCCAACCTATCTGGTAAAAATCCTTTTTGGTTAGCACCACTGGAGCAAATTCAACTCTCAGCAATGTGGGTGTAAATTTGGAGTAATTCCATTCTGAACAGCAGAGATACTTCAGATGTGCTCGAGTTCCACTGTTACATAGGTGACATGATGAAAAAAGACTGACAGGAATCCAGCTCATGGAATTATGATTACCAATGGCTTGACCATTGCATATGTTTATCCCCAGGGGAATTACAACTGGTGAAGGAAGGGACACATCCTATGAGAAGAAAGAGCCTTATTTCAGGCTCGTTTTGTAGGAAACAATCTGAAACTGAGACCTTGCTCAGAGAAGTACAGTGCTGTGTCTTGCAGAAGTTTATCCACAGGTCCCACTCTGGCTGCTGGGGAACTGGGGCACAGAGACAGAAATTGCTGCAGGGCACTGGGAGGCCACAAGCAGAGGGAGAACCAGACTCTGGTTGGGAGTCGGAGACAGGTGAATGGGCTGTATTGGGAGGAAGCACTGAGGTAAAGGTAGGTGTGTACAAAAAAAGGTTGGGCTTTTACCTGGTATTGGGCAAACCCTTTGCAGGACAGGAAGAGTGTATATGTGTGTGGATCAAGAAATTATTGCTTCATGCCAAGTTTCAGGCTGCCATTAAGCCAAGTTTCCATTCTTCTTCCACCCTTCTCTCAAAACAGATTAACAAGAGGGTGTTGCAACTTCCCACTGGCCAGGGCTGGATTCTGCAAGCCCATCCATCACAGCAGCCACTGGCTTCCACAGGAAGCCATAGAGGCAGCATGACTGTGTTTTAGGGAGGAGAGGAGAGATGCTTATCTGGAAGGCAACCAAGGCCAGCCACCCCATGACAGGTGTCCTCACCTTCCCCATTCCTTTCCTTCCCTTGCTGTGTATCTGCTTATCAGTCAAGCTGTGATTTTGCCTTCTCAGGCAGGGCTGCAGTGGGATGTTGCTGTATGCCCTTTCCAGCTTCTGGTAGCTGCCTCTCATTACTGCCATGTTGCTAAGGTTTTTGTGACTTTTGTCCAAGCCCAGCAGCTGGATTTTGGCAGCCTTCCAGGCACTTCCACTAATGTAACTCAAAGTTACTGCAGCTTTTCTCAGGAGTTTCAGGTTGCTGCCAGACTCTTAGGGATGCTTGCTTTTCCTGGCTCCCCTTCTCCAAGGCTTTAGCTTTAATTCTGGATAGTTTACATCTCTGGATTTGTTAGAAAAGGGACCTGTGTGCCTCTCCCTGATTATGTATCACACCAACATTTCATCAGAGCAAGGCGCAGCTCTGGTGATGTATGACACGGGAGCATCATCAGTCAGCCAGCGCAATAATGATGCATTAGTGTAATATGCCTTCAGGATGGAGTTGTACTGGTGATGTATTTTCAAAAAGATGGAGTCCCAGAGAAAAGAAACAGTCTGGAGCTAATTCAGTATGAACATGGCCACTGAGAGCACACTGTGCAGCTGATTGGGATAAGAAGGATGACTTTACATTACCCCTCTGACCCTGATCTTTTCTTTTTCTCCTTTAATCTTTCTTCTTTGCCCCCTCCTCACTTCTCTCCTCCACCAGCACTTTTCCCCTCTTAGTCTTTGTTCCTTTCTCTTCTTTCTTTTTTTTTTCTGTTTGGGGTTTTTTTTCACACTGGTGACTCTCATGGCCACTGGCTTTATTCATATATTCCTGTCTCTCACAGTCTGACCTTGTGTCATGCTGTATAACTTAATATTATCCCACTAGAAACTTTTTCCCCTCTCTGAGTGAGATAATATTAAGGTGACCTGTAAGTGCAATAGATAAAAATCTCCAGGCCATCTAGGCAGTGACATTAAAAATCATCACAACCCTTAAGTGATGGAGGGGGGGAAATCTTATGGGATCTTTCCTTGGCAAAGGCAGCAAATGTGGGCTGAGGAGTGGCTACCCCTGAGATTTCTCATAGCCTTCAGCTTCTGGAAGATGAGAAGTGTGTTAACCCATTCACACAGCTAACAATATTAAAACAACAAACAGAGCTCAATCAAACCCAGATTGTCATCTTTCATTGGATAAAAAGTAGCCTTTCTAATAAACATTTCAACTAATAAAGACTACAAAAGTAATTAGACTATTAGCTTGCTAGCCCCTGACACCCAGACATTCATTTGAAAGTAACTTTCCTGCAGTGTTTAGACCGAGACAATTGAATGATGGGAAGATATTATACCAAGATGAAACATAAATAAAATTGGCTTCAGTCTCGTCTGGAATTCAGGCTATACATGGAACTCAGATAATGCCCTCAGTCTAGTCCTAACATGTTGTTAGCATCCACCTCAAGAATAGATGAATTCTAGGAATTTGATCTTTCAACACTGTCAAATGTATATTCTGTGAAATAAAGCATTTTGCAATACCTCGCAATACCAAAGAATTTTTGTAATAAATATTCACCATGGAAAATACAAAAGACTTTTTGTGACATTTACAGTTATTTTCAATTTTTATTTTTACTGTACCCCTTTATATATTATCATGTTTTTTATTTAAATTACATCATACTCAGAGATTCCAGTCAGGGCACAGCAACCCATTGTAAAAGGTCCAGGGCACATACACTTAAAAAGGCAGTTCTTGCTTGGCCACTTAATCACTACATCCTACACAGTGTAGAATTTCTCTTTATGTTTAGAGTGAGTTAAAAATCCTCTGAAAAATGCAGGGACTTGCAGCCCTGGTGGTTGAAATCGTCTGTTTATTCATGTATAACTCAGGCATATCAGTGTGCCTCAGCACTGAGCTGAACTGACACAACAAGTGTTGATTTTCCGTGTCTAGCTTGTGGCCTCACTGTTATAAAAGCTACTAAGCAGGTCAGCTGTGGAGACAGGCAGAAAATGGACTGTAGCCCCTTCTGCTCATTTCCCATAGCCTGCCATGCTCAGTGCAGTCAGGACCAGGAAGCAGTGACCTGCAAGCTTGATGTAGTTCTGCTCTTGTTGCTCCAAATTCATTTTCAGTTAAATTGTTCAGGTGGGGAACTGTAGAATCGCTGGAACGGGTGTCTTGCTTTTCATTTACTTCCAGCATGAGCTAATTCATCCTCAGCTCATCCAGATGGAAAACCAGGTCGTTTTATTCCATTTTTACAGGTAGCGAAATTGAAGCAAATTTAATTGACATATTCCGAGTCATAAAAAGAAGGAAGAGCATGGATAGCTTAGAAGTAGGAGTCTGCTGTTCTGCTTCAGTCCAGAAAAGCCAATTCTGCATTAACTTTTACCACTTCTGAAATACAACTTCTAAATATCTATTCATCAAGTATCAGCATGAATAACATTTCAATTCTTTGCTGTTCTTTTCCCATAAACTGCCATGGGTTTCTCTACCAGTATTAGGTCATAAACGTTTGGCTTGCACAATAAATGCTGCCAGAGAGATGATCTCTGCTGCTCTCTAGCACCAAAGCTCTAATTGGCTGGTGAGATTGATTAACATGTGAAGCGAAGCTAAGGTCTTTAATCAATCTTAGAAGTCATTTATTGAGAGTATATGACAAAGCCATAAAGGTTGTTGCAAATGACATATTTTAATATTAAAACCAGAATCTTCTGCCTTTTTAGAGGTTTGAATATGCTTTTTTTCCTCCTGTTTATAATAAATTAGGATTAAAATTAAACAGATACAAAATAAAAAGATGATTCAGGAATGTAAGCCTCTTTATCACTAGTCAGTAATATCCATAGCACTGGAATTCCTTGCCCCAGAATGCCTCAGAGCCCAGCCCAAGGTTGATTCACCCCAGCTAACACCTGCTATCACTCCGAGGTGGTTACTTATCATCATGTCTGATCTTGATGAGAAATTGGAAAACACTATGCACACTATTCTCATTTCTCTCTTTGTAGAAGTAAGGCTGAATAAAGTAGTGGTGGTTAAAGGAAATGTCAGTCTCTCTGTATAAAGAAGGCATATTCTGAGGGTTGATCCCCTGCTCTGCAAGGCAGAAGGGAGCATTTATCCTGCATAGATATCAGATTCAGAATGGGTCCTCGGGGAAGTTTGGGGGTTGTAAAGATAAACCTGTTCCTAAATCTGAAAGCTCAGCCTGAGACTACACTTCTATGTAAGGAAGGGATATGCCAAGCCATTGCATAAGCATCTGACAGCTTGCTAGCTGGATGAAACAGAGAGAGAGAGACACCTCTTGGGTGATCTAACATACAGATAGTTATAATTATGTTTTTTCTATTTCTATCCACCTGTCTTGAAATTGAGTAACTATGCTGTTAAATTTGGATTGCAATAAAACCAGTCTCCTTTGCACTTAACATTTCCCTTATGTTCAAAGTGGCTTTAGAGTAACTGAAAGTCATCCCATTGAAAGGACTTGACAAGCCTCAAAATAGGGCCCTGGACCAACACCTAGAACCATCTCACAGGCAGAGCTGTGTACAAGACTGCTTAGTGGCTTGTAGTTCAGGTCCTCAGTGACACCCAAAAAAGGTGTCCATTGCCCCTCTGAGCCCAGGAGTTTCTCCAAAGGGTTGGTACAGAAAGAAATAGCCTGAACAGGAATTTACTATTACTTATCATTTTCCCAAATATCACATTTTGAGACTTGCTCTGACTACAGCAAAGTTTTTGTTTGTTCAGCCACTCTTCAGTTCCTTTTCAGTCACCTCAGGTGAAATGAAAGGCCAGTCACATTCAAGATCAAGCAAAACTGTCATAACAAGGATTTCCAGGGTGGTACAGAGTAAGCCCAAATTCATCCCCTAATGCAGATAATATGAAACAGGGAGCAGCCAAGTGTGATTTTCACATATCTCACAAAGATAAAGGTATTTAATTCCATAAAATTTGCCATCTACATTGTCAGATGAGGAAAATGAGGCAGAGAGGAATCTTCAATTTTTTTCCCCTATCACACAAAACAGCAAAGGAAAACCAATTATTTGAAATATAATTCAAAAAACTGCACTGTGAGACCAACTTCCTTTTTTTTTTTTTTTTACTGTTGCAGTCATTGACATGTAGAAGCAGCAACTCTAAATGCATGTCCTCAGCACTGAAGTCACGTGCATAAGAAGTGAGGATTTCCATGGGCAATTGAGTGATCTGGTACAACACCAGTTAAGGGAAAGACTGCTGTTGATGGCCAGAAAGACAGTGCTTGGTCTAAGAAGAGTAAAACCCATACATTTTGTTTCTCTGACCAATGTGAAATCTCCTAAAAAAAAAGGAAAAAGCTAGCAACAGATAAGAAAGGAGATGTGCAGTTTTGTTTCTAATGATGGAGTCTGTACGACCCTTAATGACCTCCTCCCATCTTCGGGCTCTCAGTGCCCTGAAGAGCAACAGATGCACAGCTGGTAAGGCTAAATCAGGCCTGACAGCACAGCAAGACGGCTGGGGAAAAGAAGAACATTTTTTTCAGATATTAAGTCTGGTATTCTGCCTTTTATTGTGCAGGAGTGTCCTAATGAGGGAAGTGTGCATATAGAAATTAGAGATGCGAAAGGCTATCAGGTCATCTTGTCCATCCTCTTACAGTGAGAGAGGTTCTGAAAGAAATATAGTATTAATGTGGGGCCAAAGAACAGAAGAAAAGACAGGAATGAAGAGAAATAAGTTCCAAAAGTATTAGTGGCTGTTACAGGTTACACAAGTTAATAAATAACATCAAGGCAGATGTGAACATTAATTGGCCATTTAGATGGGTGTGCGTGAAGTTATTAATGACAGACAAGTTCTAATATATCCTGTCCATGTCCACAGTAAAAGCCAAAAAGAGTCCTCATTCAACAGGATAATGAGGCAGTCGATGGATGATCCAGCTATTTGACCTGTATTTTTAGTGCATTTAAATAGAATGACTAAAATATGTTAACTACAGCTGATATCCAGTAAGTAAAGAGAGAGAGAGAAAAAGGAAGATGACATGTCTTTGCAGGGAAAAGGGCTGGAAGCATTACTTCAAAGTTTACACTATGTTTAAGAGTGGCAGGAAAGATGGTGGAGAGGTTGTATCACACAAAATACTGCATTCTGAGAACCTCTGTCACCCCAAAACCATGGTTGCAAATCTCACTATGGAAGAATTATATCCTGATCTAGTTATTTTGCCAGGGTTCACTCCAAGCCAATGCTACCTGTCATGAAACAGGGGGCTGATGGTTGTTTTCATTTAGATGAGTTGTGGTTTCTGTGCTGGAAACCTCCTCAAGCCTCCATGACAGTGGTTCTATCATAAGCAGAGAAGAATTTGTGACAACTAGAGAGCATCCTACAGATCTGTTCAGCTCATGTCAAAAACCTCCTCCGTACAAAGTACAAAACATAAACCCAAACCTTGGCCATAGCATTGCCTCAACACACAGTCTGTGACTGTAGGTGACCCAGCTTTTGTAGACACACTCCCTATCCTGATGGTCTTGAAAATTCTGCATGGGGCTCATTTGCAGAGGTGATGCTGCCACAAGCAGATTTATAGTAACTCCATGATACCAAAGTGCTCTGTCCCAGCAGCCATCCCTGATCACGTTCTCCAAGCAGATGGTCTGACTTCCTTGGCATGCACCATGACAGCCTGAGCACAGCAGGGCAGGATCAACTCCACTGGCACAGCTGGGCTTATGAGACAGGAAGGCAAATCCCATGGTGTGTGAACACAGCCCATGTCCATTGGAAGCAAATAGCATGGATATAAAACTTCTTGTGTGACTGGTGCCAGAAAAAATACACACATAAAAGAAAGGTGGAGATTGTTGGCCACTAGGAGAGACACATAACAGTTATGTAATGAAAAAAATTATTCCTACAGCCTAAGTAGACTGTCCAGTCCTTTTTGCATTCAATCGACTGATGATGATTGCTTCTCATTCCAGTGTTTAGAAAGGGTTTGGGGGAAAGGAGGGGATTTAATCTCATGACTGACCTTTACAAAGTATTTACATACACAAATATTTAAAACATGCATAACAGCTCTCCTATTTGCTAATTTGTCTGTCTTGGTAAGCCACTCCTGAAGAGCCATTTGCACACACAGCTGTCCTGATCCCTTCCTGTTTCTGCTGGCCTGCCAGTGGGATGTGGGGTCTTCCTGGGATGCTGACTCACCAGGGTGATGGGGCAATGCTGACACTGGGGTGACTGAAGGGTGAGGTCAGTGTAGCCCGAGCACTGGGCCTTATTCTGAGGCACTGATCTCCACTTGTGAGCAAGGAGATGGGAATCTCTCCAAAGAAGGAGTAAAGGAAGGTAAATCCCAGGTAATTCCCAAGATGCCATCTCTATGCATCAGGAGAGAAGGCTAAAGATACTAAAAATGCATTTTTTAAGAAAGCAATGAATGTCATATGCCTTCCTTGTGGGGTGTTCCGCCATCGCGGAGGTGGCAGGCAAGGGACCACAAAGCAGTATTCCCAACCTTTTATTTCCCAGAGATCCAAGCTAGCACATTTCCCATCCTCCTGCAAGGGTTAACGAGAAACCTTTTCCGTGCCCCTGACTCTGTCTTCCCCCCTCTCTGTATTCTTGCTTCCCTTGCCGGATCCATTTGCAAATGATATCACTTGTCTGCATATTGTCACTCGCCGCCTGCCCACCCATTTATCAAGTGTCTGCAGCTCGGCACAGGCTTGCCCTGTCCTGCTTGCTCCATTGTTCCTCCTGACCCAGGGGAAGGCGCGTGTGAGAGGGGAGGGAAGCGGAGAGGGAAGCGGGAGCGCTCCCGCAGCCCCGAGCCGGCCGGGCAGAGCGCGGCGGGGCAGCTGGGAAGGGACAGTGACACGGGGAGATGACAGCTCCCCCTCCCCGGCTGGCATTGACAGATGACCTTGCAGGGACAGCAGCCCTGGGCCTCCCCACAGACATTAGCTGATATAATGGGCTAGACTGGACATGCCACCCTGGGAACGTAGGAGGTAGGGAAATCATCCCGGCTTGGTGGAAATAAACTCCGCCATTTACTTTCACAATAGGTTTTCCCTCAAACTCATAAACTTGTTTCTCAGTAACCCTAAAGCAAAATGATCGTGGAATTTGAACACAACATTTACCAAGTCCTAATGAATAACATAATTATCACTTTATGCAAATCAAATCTCATTTGCATATGTGAATATTTAACTATTAAAAACAACGCTTTGATCTTGAATAAAAATATGTATATCACATAATCATAGCCTTATGGAACATGAAAACTATCTTTTTTTCTTTCTTTTTTTGGCTGTACAGTTTTGCTGCGCTTGGGTTTGCTGTTTGAACCTTCTCGGCAGGGACTCCATCTATGGAGCTTCTTCCCTGAGGATGTCCACTGGGGTCTCTCGGTGGCTGTCATCCCAGCTGGGCACATCAGGCCTTTCTCTTCAGGTCACCTCGTCACTGAGCACGGCAGCCTTTCTTCAGTTTCCTTTTTCCTTGCCCAGTAGTGTCCGCTTTGGTGGCAGGAGCAAACCGCAGCTCTGCAGCCCAGGTGGGCTGAGTGCTCCTGTGCTACACACCACCCAGAGATGCTGCCAAGAGATGGGTACTTTATACATTAATTACAGAGCAAGGGAAGAAGTCAAACTCTGCTTGCATATTTAAATCAGGCCACAGTAATGCAGATTTTTCTCTTAGGGAAAGATTACCAGGGATCACAGAGGGAGCACGAGCCTTTCACGGGAGATTTCCCCACTGAAAGCTTTGAACCTGGTTCACAGAATAGCCTTGTGAAGGAACAATTTGAGCCAAGGATCTAGAAGCATCCAAGTGCCCCACACCCACAGGTATCATCTTAAAATTGCTAATAAGTAGCTCTGGAGGTTCAAGCCATGCACTGTGATATGTTGAATGATAAACCTCCTGTTTTCATATACTGGAGCTATTATCACTAGTTGTTGTCCTGTGTTATATTTCACTAAAAATAAAAATTAGATTTAAAGAAAAAGCCTCCACTTTACCAAATAACTCCTCGTCTGCAAAGTTATTCATAGGTTATTAAACTAAATGATCTAATAATGTGTTACTGGTCACCTAAAATTCCCCCAAGGGCTGTCATTGATTTTGGTCCCCAATCAACAATGTATATAGTATTGTGCGTACCTGACTGGGGTGGGTAAGGAATATCAGGCCACTGATTGCCCTGCACTTCTGTCCCATGGCTTGATGTACTTCCCTAGGGATGTGAAGGAGTGGCCCCTCCCGCGCTGAGACATCCCTTCCCTGCTCCCTCAAGCCATCACCCCCTCCCAAATCCAGGCTATCAGTTATTGTCCTGCCCTGCCCAGCCCGCAGTAATCCTGTGTGCTAAGGGAGCCAGACAGGGACACAAAGCATGTCCTTCACACCAACTTAGTGAGGATGAAGGTGTTCACTTAGGGGAAAAAAAAAAGTTGGTTCCAGCTCTTAGCTTCAACCTAGCTCGAGTATTCTGCCCCAGAGAAGCTTTTGCTGGAGCAAGGCTTGCTACCCTTGTCTCTCTCTTCCAGGTAATATTGCCTGCGATAAAAAATAGTCATGCTCAAATTCTTTTGTTTTTAATCTAACACTTGATGAAAACAGTGTCCTTTTGCAGGACTGTCTGAAGGAGACCCTCTTGAGCACCCCCTGAGAGTCCGTGGGCTCAAAAGCTTTCCCATCTCTCCCAAAACCAAACTTGGGGCATTCCCATCCTGGCGGAGCACAGTAACCACTGAGCTGTTGCAAAAACTGGGAGTGGTGACGAAGGAAACAGGTGGTAGCACTTGCACCTCTTCTGATATTTTGTAAGCAAAGGCTGCTGTAAAAATTTAACTCCAGGACAGCTTATAGTGCCATGATTCCCAGTTGGACTTCAGTGACTTTAAAGTCTGCACTGTTTAGAATTTGAGTGTTGGTTTGAACTTTGCAGTTTGGGCTTCAGTCTAGCAAGTGCATATTTTAAACAAAGAAAACATTTGGCAAATAGTTGATTCTGCATGCAGGCAATGTCCCTCTGCTGCACACAATTTATTTTTACAAGGGTCTAAGGGAGACACATTTCTCTAAAAATAAAAGGCATCCACATGAAGCTGAATTATTCCTTCCCAAACAAACTGATCTTTTGCTTGTTTCCAAGCATTCTATCAAATCATAACAACAAAGCAACACTGTACTCCTATAGTTGATGAGCCTATGGCTGCACCAAAATCTTACTCTTTCCAGTCCAAATGCATGCACTGCTTCTATAATGCTTTTGCCCATCAGAATGGACATCGTGACCCCAGACCTTTGGAAGGTTACAGGTTAATGATGACATTTCCTACACACTGTGTAACACCACAAAGTGCAGCTGATGCAAAAGTAAATTATTAGAGAAGATTAAAATACTAAGGGTCATAATTTTTTTTTTTTTAAACTATGCAACTTCTCTTTGCAACAAGTACAGGAAGATGATTTTCTTCAAATCACCGAAGACGTCTTAATGTGCACAGCTCAAAGTTTAGTGATGTGCAAGAGAGAAACTCCTGCAGGTCTGTGAAAGGGACTAGAGGAAATACAATTCACATACCAGCACTAATTTGGTATTTTTAATAGGTTGCAAAAAATCTTCCAGCATGTGGTGGGTTAACCCTGGCTGGATGTCAGGTGCCCACCAAAGCCCCTCTGTCACTTCCCTTCTCATCTGGACAGGGGATAGAAAATACAAGGGAAGGTTCGTGGGTAGAGATAAGGACAGGAAGAAGTCATGGGCAGAACAGATTTGACTTGAAAAAAATAATTTGTCACTAATAAAGTCAGAGTAAGACAATGAGAAATAAAACCAAATCTTAAAAAAACACCTCCTCCCCACACCTCCCTTCTTCCCAGATCCTCTCGTTCCTCCCCACCAATAGCGCTGGGGAATGGGGGCGGTGGTCAGTTCAACACACTCTGCCGTTCCTTCCTCCTCACAGGGAGGACTCTTCACACTCTTCCCTTGTTTCCACAACATCCTGCCACAGGAGACAAAATTCTCCAATCTGAGTACTTCCCAAGGCCTCTCTTCATGAACTGCTCCAGTGTGGATCACCACCACAGGGCACAGTCCTTCAGGAACAGACTTCTCCAGCATGGGTCACCTACAGCGTCACAAGTCCTAACAGCAAACCTGCTGCAGCATGGACTCCTCTCTCCATGGGTCTGTAAGTCCTGCTCCACTGCAGGCTTTCCATGGAGTCACAGCCTCCTCTGGGCATCCTCCTGCTCTGACACTGAGTCCTTTGGGAGCTGCAGGTGATTCTCTGGTCCACTCTGGACTGCCATGCGCTGGAGGGGAACAGTTGCTTCACTGTGGACTCCATCATGGACTGCAGAGGATCTCAGCTCTGATGCCTGGAATACCTCCTCCCTCTCCTTCTGCACTGACCTTGGTGCCTGCAGAGTTCTTCCTCTCACATTCTTAGTCCTTTTTTCAGCTGCAATTGTTCCAGTGCTGCAATTTTTCCCCTTCTCTTAAATACATTACCCCAGAGGCATTACCACTGTAGCAGATGGGTTCGGCCTTGGCCAGCATTGGGTCCCTCTTGGAGCTGACTGGCATTGTCTCCACTTTAGACAGGGGGAGCTTCCAGCAGCTTCTCAGAGAAGTCACCCCTATAGCCATCCTCTCTACCAAAAGCTTGCCACACAAACCCCAATACACAGAATATTTTGAATAAGTGACTCTGTTTACTTGCCCAACACAAAGAAGAACCCCGGTTCTGTATGCACAGGATCACTCTGCTGGCTCATCTCTCTCTTTCACTCTGTTGGCTGCTCCTCAGGAGGGCAGCCAGAAATGACCAGCAGAAATTTATGCTTGAGCATCTTGATTCAAAACTTGTAGAAAACCAGATGAAAGAGGATGTGAATTCAAAGTGTGTTTGTCGCTGCCCCCCTTTTTCCCAAGGTATAGAACAATGAGGCCCAGATGTTATGATTGCAGGAATGCTAAAAATTTCATGAGTTATTCTGCAGGCAAGAAAAGCCACAGAAGGTCAGGCCAAACAGGCTTAGGGTTTGTGTGGGGCAGGAGCTGTTCAGAATGAATCTTTTTAAAGTGCAGTATCCATTACCAATTGATGTCAGAGATCCTCTTATAGATGGATCATCTAATGTTTTTTCTTAAGAGGCAGAAAAATATCCATGGCAAAGTTTCAACACATGTATTGGAAGGGAAATTTGGAGTTTTGGAGAGACAACTTCTGTTTTGACCAACTAAGAATGGCAAGCTCAAGTTTTATTCTGATGTCTTTCTTTCCTAGGGCAGGATGATTACCAGTAAAAAAAAAAGTTGAAAACTACACTGTGTAAGAAAATTCATCTGGAGCTCTCTGTTTCTGGATTACAAGTGAACTAAGCCTGCTTTCATCTAGTAGCCTGCTGTCAAGTCAGCAGGTTTGAGTGGGTTCAAATCTAATAGTACATAAAGTGCTGCATGTGCTGGTCTGTGTTTCCGGGACAGAACCCCAGTTTAAGCAAAGTTCAAGGTTGTACCCAAGGCAGAAAAATGTGGAGAGTTTGCGAAGAACCACTAGCCTCCAGCAGCTCCCAAAAACTGCTGGTTTGCTCAAAATGATACCCAAACTGTGGGCATGCTGCTGTCTCCTGGCTCGAGCAGAAGCTGCAGTTTCTTTGCCAGGAAGTTTCCCATATCACAGGGGTTCCCCACATGAATGAACCTACATGCCAGTGTCTGCAGTGGTGGCTGCAGGAGCTTCTGCTGCTCTAGGCCACGTCTCAAACAGAACCCTACCTATGCCTTCTGTTTTCATCTCTCTTGTGTCCTCCCCAGAAAAGTTTTCTATCCCTTTTCGCTGACATCCGGAGCTGTTTTGGGAAAATACCTGGCATGTCTGATGGTCTGAGATGAAGACACAAGGGTCAGCAGGACTCTGGCCTCCTCCAGGAGTGGAAATCTGGATGCAGTCCAGGGCTTTGACGGCTCTCCTGCACATCCACTGCCCCCTCTTCTGCCTTGGCCATCCCACTCACAATGTGGCCATTGACAGCACATCAGCCCCCTACTCCTGAGGGCAGAGGGTCCATACACTCCTGGAATTTCCTGTGTCCTCCACTTTAGTGTCAACACACCTGCAAATGTCCCTCTCTTGGAGCAATGCTTCCCCATTCAGTGCTCTTCTTTCCAGGCCATCCTGCCCTGCTTATTTGTCCAGGGTCCCTCTCACACCCTTATCTCACACTTCACACCACCCACTGTCAGAAGAATCTACTGAAAGATTGACCAAAGCAAAAGAGGAAACTGATGTCTGCTCCCATTCAAACAAAACAGTGCAGGAGCAGAGGGCTTTTGTCTTGGCTGACTGGGCTCATACACACAGGACTTGCCTGTATTGGGTTTGCATGGCCAAGCCTTGGTAGTGGGGATACTACCCTGGTGGCTTCTGTGACAAGCTGCCAGAAGCTTCCTCCACATCCAGCAGAGCCAAACCTTGTCAGGTCCAAAGATGGACGTGCTGCTGGTGAAGGCTGGGCCAATTCCAAATGGTGGTAACACCTCTGTGATAACATATTGAAGAAGAAGAAAAAAATTAAAGACATTGCACAGTTATAATTGCGGCCAGAGAAGAACAAAGCAGGGGAAGGATGACTCTCCCTGAGCAGCAGGAGAAACCACATGTGATGAACTGACTGTAACTGACTGTAACTGACTGAACTGACCTCCATTCCCTCTCTCCCTGAGCTGCCAGAGGAGAGGAGGTAGAGCTGGGAAGGAGGGAGGAGTGGGGAGAAGGTGTTTTTAAGGGTTTTTTTTCACTTCTCATTATCCTGCTCTGATTTTGTTCATAATAAATTCAATTAATATCTCTAATTTGAGTCTGTTTTGCTAGTGATGGTATTTGGTGAGTAATCTCTCTATGTCCCTATCTCAACTCATGAACTCTTTGTTATATTTTGTCTATCCTGTTGAGCTGCAGCAGGGAGTGATAGCGAGGCTTTGGTGGGTGTCTGGCATCCAGTCAACATCAAACCACTACACTGCCCCATTTGCAACCACCCCTATCTCTTTCCTATGACACCACTGCCACAAGGCTTGGAAACACATCGTTCTGTGCACCAGCAAAGCCAGACTGTGAATGGAGAAAGGTGAAGATTCCCCAGCAAAAACACCCTTCTCTGCTTTCAGTACAATCATGTAGCTCTTGCTAACGATGAACATTTCCTGGCCACAGCCTTTGGCAGGACCAAAATCAGGGTTTCATTTACTCACATTTCCTTTGATTTCTCTTTAGTTTGTCCATAATTTCACAGAGACATTAAGCTTTCTTGCTATATATATCTCAAGTAGAAATCCATTCAACCAGAATTCCCTTAATAGAGGTTAAAAGATTTGTAGTGAAGAAATGTCAAAATACAGTAGCTTATAATTGCCCTCAAATATGCAGTTTTATATATTTACTTCATGGAGAGGAATATTGGTATATATTTAATTAAAGAAATGGAGCCTGCAGGAGGTCTTCGAATGGAGCTCATTGTATTTTGGTTTGGGATGAATTTCACAATCTATTCTATAGTTTTATTAATCTCCCCAAGCATGAACAAACTCCAGCTACTTATGTAGAAAATGGGAAGGAAATAAAATTTAGAAGCCTTTCGAAGTGGTTTTAAATGTAGCAGGAGAAATTACAGTATTTAATGTCAGAATGTAGACAATTATTACAGCATACATGGCTCCACACAAGAGAAATAAACTTTGAACCAAGATGGTTAATTGATACTTCAACAAAGGAGACATTTTTATGAAACAGAAATTCTGAAACAGACTTTTAGCACTTTTATCAATTAACCACCAATAAAGGCTACAATTAGCACTGGGAAAGCCTACAGTATGACTCCTGTTGACATAATCTTTTTTGATTAAAGCTAGAAACGTTAACCTGCAGACCTGCAGAACAGGAACCCAAGAAGTAAAGCTCTGGTGAGCTTCCTAACACCAGCTACTGGATCCAGGAGAGAGTGTAGAAGTGTGGCACTTAAAAGGTTACTTGGTGGATGATATAGAGCCATAAATCAGCGTGGCAGAGAATGGTGCCAAGCCAACCAGAATGTGACAAGACTTGTGGATCACTTTTTTCCACTTTTTTCCAAGAGGTGGAAAACCTGACCTTGTTATGGAAGCAAAGAAAATGCACACATGTAATGCTATGTGTGCCAGGTCCAGGGACATCAGCATGTGGGGAGCAACACTGAGAACTTTGAATCTGAAGACTTGTTCAATCATCAATGAAAATTGTCATCCTTCTGAAGGGGGAAAGTTCAGTGAGGCCAGCAAGGATGTGCCTGGGGTATTTATAGGGTGATCTGTGACAGGAACATGTTGCTTTAACTTTTGAGTTGGCTAAGGGAAAAGGGTGACTCTATCCTGAAACAAAGACTAACACTTTCTTTCTCCTCTTTCTTCTTCGTGAGATGTCATGGCTAGAGGAAAAGTGACCAGAGTAGTGAAAGCAGTGAAATAAAATGTTACAAAATGTGACTAATTCTATTTGTCAGATAGGCTCTGGTGTCAGAATCACAGGTCTAAAAAACAAGCTAACCCTGTTATTTTTCACTGCTTTATTCCTCCATGCTTCTACTTTTTCTCATAGGAAAGTTAGTGGAGGTTAAAATGTGTGGGAATGGGGACATTTTCCACTGAAGTAATTGTAATTTAAGTGTAAGAAGGCAGAACATAAATGGCAAAACAAAGAATTTGAGAAACATCCCATACAAACAAAACTTGTTCCTTTTGAAGAAAAAATGTTCAAGAAATATATTTATTTTTTCCTGGCTTATATCTGAAAGCCTTTTTGATCTATAAAGCCAGAGTCATGTACCAATAGGAGTATAAGCATTGTATCTTACCAGTTCCCTGCAAGTGCCACACACACAGCAGAAAGTATAAAGCAGGCTGAGTATAACAGCACAAGGACCTTAAACATGTCATTTTAGCCAGAGGGAATTCATTACTGAGGATCTGAGACAAAGAGTGATCACAAGGCTTGATTAACTGTATGCATGCTTCATCCAGAAGTACTGCTTTCCTCCACATCCAACACATCGGTAGTTGAGGCGAAAGGAGATTTCACACCAAAAGAGGAAAACCGCACTGGTTTAATACTTAACTTCCACCTACCCCAGTGTATACTGGATTCCTCAGCCCTGGGTTAGAGACACTGGCATCCCAAGGTGCCAGGTCTGTTGTAAGGGAGAAAGTAAATCTGATGCCTCAGGATGGGATTAGAGAAGCTGGAGAGTAGGAAAAGAAGCTGCCCAAGCTGACAGATAAGAAATGTCTACAAGAGGCCATGTGGTGTGAAGTATTTAGTGGGGAAGCAATTAGGCAGAGACAGTTATAGCTACCACTGGGAGAGAAGGTGGCACCTATCTCCTCTGGGAGTCCTGGCTGTAAATCCTTTCCCAGAGATAAGAAAAAATACTAAAAAACAACTAACAGTTATCTCCCCCATATTTTTCCCTCAGCCACATAAGAGGTAGGAAATTGCTTTCAAGTCTTCCTCCTCTCTCCTCACCCACACATTTGATTAGAAGGCAGATTTGAACCTTGGTCTCCCATTGAGGAGAGTATCCTCATCACCACCTTCTCAGGTATTTGGGAACAGGACTTTCTTAATATACCCTGCTGAATCTGATCTACTTTGTCATAGCTAATTAAACACCTGCATTCAATTACAAACCAAACCTGACTCTCTCACCTTTCTCTGTAAGGCTAAAGGATGAGGATATACCCCCAGAATGTGAGAGACTCAAGTTTAAATCTCTTCTCCCAAGGGGGTGGGCTCAGACAGCTATGAGGTTTGAAAGGATTGTTTCCCAGAAGACATTACGGCATTTCCCACTCCACTGTGCATGTTCAGATTGTGCCAGGAGGTGATCCCATGTGTCTTCCTGCACCACTCTAGTATCAGCTGTACCTGCAGAATCTAACACAGGTGCTCATGTCACTAGTTCAATTGATGCTGTCAGTGGAGGTCTGATGCCTGCCCAGGTAACCTAGCTGGAGCACTGTTCCTCCTCCTGCATCACTGCAACAGTGAGGGTGCTTGTGCTCCTTGCTCCACAATATGCAACAGTGCCAGGAAAACATTTTGCCAAGGATAGGAAAAACTGACTGTTCTTCCACCTACTTTCAGTAGCAAGGGGAAGTATTAGAGTTCTCTTAAAGACAAGAAAATGCATGGACGTGAAAATAAGGTGGGAGGATAAAACCTGTCTGCATCAGGCATCCTCCTCCCTCCGGTACTACAGATGCCCTATCAAGAGGAAAAGGTTATGTAATGAAAGAAGTCTGCCTACAAAGCCTGCTGCTACAAGAGTTTGCCAAGAAAGGGACTCTCAAAAGAGTGCCTTACAACAGACTTAAAGCAAGATATTGCAAGACAGGACCTCAAAGCAGGATCTCTGAATAATAACCTAGAATGGGTTAAAAGGGTAGAAAGACCACTGAATCAATCAAAAAAACACATAATAGGCCATCTCTGGAGATTCTCACTCATTAGTGTTACTGCTACTGCAAATAACAATAACAATGCTTATTTTTGGTTGCAGGAGAGTGTGGAGGCCTGAATGACTGGGGTTGATTGTATTTGTAATTCAGCCAGCAAAGATAGGATTTGAACCTATCAGATTCTAGGAGGATGGACAAATTATTTTACCAGACTTTTCTGGTGCTCAGTGCCACCTCCTGAGGCCCACCAAAAAATTAATGTTATGTGACCCATATGACTGATATGACCATGTAACAAATAATTGATATGACCAATGAACAAAGAGAAATAGTGTTGCTGACCACAATTTCAGTGTTGTCCTGGTAGTTTTGTCTTGCTCTGCATTTGTTTCAATTCCGTTGTTCTTCAGACGGGACCTGGATATGCATTGTCATGAAGGAAGGTAAATTGAGGTGTTTAAATACTTTACTGCCTGGCGAACCATGAAATAAAATACTCAGTCCCAGTTTGATGCAAATTTTCATTAACAGTTTGAGATTGCCAGAGACAGATGCCAGAAGATGATTACTGTTCCCAGAAGTGGCCAGCTTCTGATACTTCTCTGATACTTTGGGAACCGTTCATCCTTTGTACATACATGTGCTAAGTATACGTGGCTCTCCTCCCTTGAGCACTGTGATTCACACGCTGATGATATCAAGAGATCCCAGTGAGATGAGAGCCCACGTGGGTTAGGGACACTTACCCATGTGCTTGTTCTGTCTTTCTGGATGAAAAGCAAGGAGGTAAATAGCCTTGTGCCCCCTTTACACACACAGACAGCTGAGGTACAAGCAAACACACTTACTCAAGATGCCATGGGCAATCTGTGGTGGGGCTGGGAACAAAATCCAGATTTCCTGAATCCTCTCCAGTGTCTTAACCTCAAAAGCACCCTTTCTCACTAATCAGGTATATCAGACGAGTCATCAGACACCTATATGTATATCTGCTTACCCTCAGATTTGTATACCTCTGTGGTCCTGAAAACTAGTTTGTTCTCTCCTGCCTCGCCCACAGAGGTTTGACAGGGTGGTAAAACCAGCTTAAAGACTTCCTTTGTTCTGATGAGCAAATAGCAACTCTGCCCAAGTCTCTGACCTTGGTTGTGAGGACCTGAGAGATGAAACAGCTGTCAGGTGGGCTAAATCCACATGGAAACTTCCTCCAGGTTCGTGCCATGTTAGGTGTCTCTTGGAGTATCGGTGGCTGGACGTGTTGTCTTGATTAAAGCAGTATAGGCAAACCAATGAAAGAGTTTCATCAGCAGCCCTCCAAAACCACCTTACCTGTAGACAGAAGGCAGGCAAGCAAGGCATGGTCTGCTAAACAGAGAGTGAACAGATCTCAAAGAGAAGCCAAACAGTGTGGAGGGTGCCAAAAACCACTGCCAGTGTCTGCAGGTGAGGATACTGTTATCTTATCATCAGTACATCCTTCCAGACTAGAGAAGCACAGACTCAAGAGCCATAGGAAATCTCCAGGTGAATTTGTTAACCTTGGCTCCATTACTAAGTCAATCTTCATGAGCAGAATATCTGCCTTTCCATTTCCTTTGCAAGCAGGTGCTGCAGACCTTGTCTCTAAGCGCAATCAAAGTCTGCTGTGTTGAAAAGAAAGTTGACAGAGGTAGCAATAGGCTTGACAGGAGCATATGAGACTCCTTAGCTAATCATTAAAGCCAGGATCAAGAAAGCAAGTGCTTACAGGTGCCTCTGTCAGCCTTGTCAATCCAAGAGAAAAAGAGGAGATGGGGGTGAACTCCTGAAAAAGTAACAGCTGAAAAACGAGGCTGGTGTGATAAGATGGCAATTCCCAAAAAAAGGTGATTCAGGCAGTAATATATGCTGGTATTAACTAAAAACATTAAAAGTGCATAAGGAAAATGTTGTGAAACTGGCAAACCTGAACGGAATTTAAGACAAAATCAACAGTTTTGAGAGATTAAGGTATTATCACTGGGAAAACCTTTTTACTCTGACTAGAAAAATAAACAGAGGATAAAGTTTTGGAACAGCTGTAGCTGGTGTCAAAACTTCTACAGATCTCAGTGGCACCAAGACCTTGTTGTAGGAAAAGAAAACACCACTCTATCAACCAGCTAGAAGGTTTGAGTGGGGAGAGCCTGAGCTTTTCAGCTTCACCACTCTTCCCACCACTCATGGATTTTCTGAATTCCACATAACAGCATTGTTCCCAAAGACTTGGATAGTGTGTGGATAGATCTGCACTGCACATTGTAGTGCTAAATGAGGTAGGTCTAAAAGAACTAGCTTGAGGATGAGAAGCAATCCAGACTTATTAGCATGGTTCTCTACCCATGCTAATTAAATGTAGCTATACCACTTCTAGGTATCCCTGAACAACACAGTGTTGTGAGATCTGGATCTGCCAAGAGCACAGATGTGTCAGTAGGTTGAATGAAGAAGGTTTGAGACTAACAGGTTGGTTGGTAATGTGAGGTTCACCGAAGGAGGCTATTACTTTGTGCTGCTTTAATGCCTTCTAATTTCTTTAATTAAAGCTCGGTTACAATATCCTGTAGGGAAATATCCCTTACTGGCAAAAAGAGTAGGCCAAGAAACCTCACAAGCTCTCTTCTGGCATTAACTACTACTCTAAGTATCAGTCCAGCCCAAACTTGTAGGAGAATAAAGCTACCACACTCCTACCACAAAAACTGTTGTTCTTTGACAGTAATTGGTGTTTTTCCATATACAAGGACCAGATAATCTACTTTAATTCAAAATTACTTCTTTTAGGTTAAGGAAAAACAGCAACAAGAAGAGGAAGAGGGGAGGGGTGGTGTTGATGGGATTAAAATAAAATGCAAGGTCTCTAAGAGAGACTAGTGTGTGTTCACCTTCATGACAGGCTGGAGCAGGCAAGAGGAGCATGGCTGCCCCCTCTGCACACATGCAGGATTTCTTCAAAATTCCACGTTGCTGGCAGTCTTAAATGTTTCCTTTATTACATCGGCCTTTCAGGGCTCCCAGTTATTTGGCTGCACTGATATCAAGCCCTGCAAAAACCCAGTGAGGGAGCAATCGGATGCATCTTTGTACTTGGGATCAAGACAGGAGCCCGGCTACAGGGAGGTCTGGCTCCAGCAGACCAGCAGTGCTGACGGTGCTGCCTCCATGAGCACCCTCTGATAGATCTGAGCTTCCCCACCCAACTGCGTCCTTGTTGCACCCTGAGAGAGCAAATCATGTGGGGAAGAAAAGAAGCATCTTGTTCATTCTCTCTGCATTCCTCATCAGTGGTGGTCTATGGCCAGATCCTGTCACTGTCATTGTACTACAGCACTAGTGACAACAAACCAGAGAAATAATTTGAAGATGGTAAAACTTTTGCTGGAGTTAGTCTGGGGGTGACCTGGCCCCAGAAAAGGCAGCGGGACAGGGCTGCCTGCAGCTGCTGGATCTCCACTGGAGGGAACAGCAGTGGTGCAAGAAAGAGGTTGATCTGCGGGGCTCAGAGCAAGAGCAACAACCTGATTTATAGTTATGTGGCTGCATTAGATAAAGGAGCTGCGGCCTTTTCCTTTCAGCCTGGCTGTGGTCATCAGTTAATTATCCATGAGAAGGTGGAAAGCATTAAACCTTGGGAAACCCTTGTGTCTGTGTGTGCGAGAGTAAAAGTGTGTTAGGCAGATAAACTTACCTGCTAAGAATCAATTTTGCTTTCTCTGGGGCCCAGCTCTGGTTTCCACCCCACACGCACGTATGCTCGGGCACGCACAGACAAATACACGCACGTAAATACTAAATAATGCTTTCACCTTGATAGCGTTATTGACTATTCGATATGGTAGGATTGCTGAAGTTAAAAACTCTCAAAAGAAAAGAGTTTGCAGATTTCTGTCAGCCAGAGATCTATTACTCATGCTCAACCATCTGGTATTTAATGAGAATATGACAAGCTGATTGTTATTTTTTTTTCACATGGCAAATTGAAAAATGTGACTTTTTGATCTGTATTTTAATTACACCCCCTCTGATCTCTCTCCCTTGCACTTTCTTAGTAATACGATTTTGGAGAGTAAACACACTCTGACTTTCTCTATTAGCCCTGCCTCTCAAAATGGATAAAGAAAATCTAATTTCCTTATGTTTCTCTGATTTACCTCTGTTCGGTGGAGGTTTAGAGAAAATGCTTTTTTGTCACATGTAAAGAATCAGGGAAGGGTTTCCGATGGAAGGTGAGACTGCTTGACTCTGCAAGCACCCTTGGTCCTTCACAGCTCCCTGGCACTCTGCTTTTTCCATGCCATTGCAGCTCTCATGGCAGGGGAGTTATTTCATGTTGCATTTCACGTTGCAGGCATTGCTATTATCTAATAAGCTCATAGTTTTGCTCCAATATTGATAATTAAAAACATAATGTAATGAAAAAAGGACCAAAACCCTTCTGCCACAAAAAGAAGGGAATATGTCACAAGTCCTAGAAATCAGGATTTCTGTCAGATTGACCCCTTTCAGTTCATGACATGTCACTGCCTGCTTGGTTGGGCCTCACGCCTATAGCTGCAACTACATCTGACTGCATATGAAAGCCTGACTTTAAAGGGACTGGACCCAATCACATGACATGTTTTTGTCCAAGTTCCACTATCATGTGACAATCTACAGTAGATTTATGAAATTAAGCACAGATGGCTACTTTGTTTTTGTTCTTTGAACTGACAGCTGCTGGTGTAAAAATAAATTAAATTAAATTTCATATAAGTCAGACTCTGAGGGTTTTTTTTTTTGTTAAATAATCTTTAAGGTTCCCCCCCACCCCCCACGCACATATATACATTTTAAGGTTTCACTGGTTCTGGCCTTCACCCCATGATCGTGGCACACCCCCAGGAGCGTTTCCCAGCCACTCTGGCAATGACCTCCCTCCTCACCTGCACACACAGCCCCTGTCCCTGAACAGACACGGAGTGATAGTGGGGACAAAATGTGCCAAGCCTGGCCAGTGGGCATAGCTGAAGCGAGGCCATTTAAAGCCACTTTCCATCAGGAATCTCAGCTAAAAGAAGGGAAAACCCCATGAATCCTCCACTCTGCAAGCCTGCAGGAGAGTATTCCTAAGCCCTTAGGAGCTGTCAGCTCTGAAAGGCTGCATCTGCCAGCAAAAGTGGGAGGATTGTTAATAACTGAGCTGCTAATAATCCAATATATAGGGAAAACCAAAGGAAGTTACTGCTAGGTAGGGAAAGTAATGGCAGGTTCATAAAAAAGAATCTGATGACTTTTTAAGAAAACAATGTTTCAGGATTAGCCAAAGGGTCCTTCTGTATTCACAAATCTCCATGGAGCACTTTAAAGTCTTCTGTGTTTGTATCATTTAAAGTGCTGCTATTTTAGGTCAGTGTAAATAAGTCATGTGTGCCGTCAGCCTTGTACAAGTGCTTTCTGCTGCTTAATAATACATGTGCTTGTCCATTATAGGGGCTACATGGGTATGTGTTGGGATCTGGAGGCAGTCATGCAATGATCCTGTCTTTGGCATGGTTGCTTAATGCTCTGAGTTAGGGCATGGGGTGTAGGCTTGTGATGACCTAGAGCAGGACAGAGGCTAAACAGAGCTCTGATCACAGCGCCCAATCAATAATTCATAAGGAACTATCTCATGGTATCGCTGCTTTCTTCCCCAGCTATGCTATCAATCCACCACTATTGCCTTTTATTTTATTTATACAGAGATATCAGGGTTCTACATAGCAGGGGGTTAATTGACCACATCAAAATTCTGCCATTTCAAATGCATTTCAGCAGTTTTCTGGGGTCTGGTGGGTGTTTTGGAATTATAATGTCTCAGGTTCCATCATGGAGATGCTTGGCACAAAAGATGCTATTCAGATGCAGCATCCTACAGAACACAGCAAGCAGAGCACCTCCAGCCTGACAATCCCTTCAGATACACATTGATGCTGAGCTGCAGTCTCAGCTGTGGCTTGTGCATCCAACAGACTTCCACCCCTGTGAAAGGTATTCCAATCATTGGCCTCAAGTGGGAGCAGTACATCCTGTAGCTGATATGCCCACTGATACAACCTGGCACTCTCTGCTCCTGTATTGTTCACTCCTTTGTGTGTCTCTGCTCTCTCTGGAGCTCTTTTTCCATTTATGTAATATATTCATCAGTGTGGGGACTCACATCATGTGCTTATCCAGAAATTAGCACAACGGGGTCCTGTTCCCTGTGGCCCCCTAGGCAGGACAGCAGCAAAGACAATTAGTTTCACTAAGTGCCTCAGTGGCACAATAGTGTCGTGCAATAGCCTGAATACAGGACAGAGAGCATGAACCTTCCAGATCGAAATCACTTGATTATTTTGTAAAGTTGCAGTGAAATGTAGAAGTGATGGTGAAAAAGTAGGCCTGTCCATGATGCATAATTACTGAGTTAGTGCTTAAAAAGCACTCAGGGGTTGGAAGCTGTGAAGTCCTGCTAGGAAGCTGCTGTGCCACATTTTCGTCAATACATCTGCATGTTGCTGCATCCAGCCAGGTAGCCATCACCCTGAATTAGAAGTGGGTTCTCCTATTCTGAGCCAGTTGCTTTGTGGGGAGAAAATGAGTTAAAGTGCCTGTTTTTCCTGATGGGTATCTGAGAGAATTAATCAAGTGATATTTTAAAAAGATTTTGCCTTGTGATCCTGTGATTTTACCCCCAGAGAAGTCAAATCAGATTTGCTGTTCCTTCAACAGGAGGAAAATTCAACCAATAAAAGAGCAAACTATCATACTGGAAAAGCCAAATCTCCAAGTCTGACTTGCTGGGAGGGAGATGCCAAAATACCTTTACAAATCTGTGTCTCAGTATGAGTGTCAGGTTTGCAAGGTGCAAACACTCTGCTTATGAGAAAAAAATGAAGAGGGTTTTGTTAGCAAAAGCTTGCCCAATCACACCCCCACAGACCTCTCCAGGCTACTGAAACTGAGCACAATGTCTGTGAAATTAAGAGCTGAAGAGTCATTTGGTGAAAGAAAATGGTGAAAAGAAAAAAAAAAAAAAACAGTTTAAAATGGTCTTTTACTTTCCCCTTCAAATGTTACAGTACTGATTTCTTTGACAGAAAAATTAGTATGTGCATGTGTCTGTGTGGTGAGTTATAAGGAGAGGTTTAGAAACAAGATTTTTGATAGAAAACAAAGGCACGTCAGTTAATAAGTATGCAGTAATGTTGAAAAAGCCCCACAATAGCGTTTCTCATGCATATGTGGGAGTGAGGGATTGTAAGAACAAGTGGTGGCTGATTGCCTGGGTTTATCAAAGCCCAGTAGGGCAGTATCACCTCTTTGTCTTTCCTGGGCTCAGAGTCATCAATCCCTCCTGTTCCTTCCTGAGCTGTGAAAATGTCAAGGGAGAAACTCCTCCTCCCCTAACAACCCCCAGCTCCAGGCAAGCACCCACCACTCCGTGGGCTCTCCGGGGCCTGGGAGAGCCGGCCAGGTTTCACCGGCTGCGTGGGGCAGAGGGATGAGCAGAGCTCCTGGCTGGTGGGATGGCACAGCCCCCAGGGCTGGGCTCCCCCGGGGCTCGCAGCCCTCTGTGAAGCAAGTAAGGGCAGGCCTGGCCAGGGCACCATGGGAAGAACAGGGACTTTATGCCGCCTTTGAGCAGGGGCTGGCCCCATTTTCCATGCTCTGACAGAGCAGTGCTGGAGGCAGCTTTGCTTAATGGCTCAGCTCATACCTGAAACCACAGCTCCCAAACAGCCTCGAGCCTCGTGTGCATCCTGTTCCACAGGGTTCCTGTCCCTTGTTCCCCTTCCCACTGCCTCATGCACCGCCACAAACCCCAAAGACCCCTTTTTAATAAGGCAACCCCCAGACTGTCTACCCTGTCTGCCTAGCCCCCCAAAAAAAATCTTGCTGGAGGGATGCACTGCTGAACTCCAACTCCCGAAGACTGCTCCAGTGCTCATGGAACGCCCAGGAACTGCAAGTCACCTCAAAGAGAGGAGGAGGAAAAGCCCTTGATGCCTGCTGGGAGCCAGTGCCCCATGGAGAGCCGTGGGTGACTGGCCCAGTCCATCTGCAGAAAGGCACAGCCTGTGGGATGCTGTGGTGGGAGGCAAACAGAGCAGACAAGAGGAATGCAGACAGGGATGGCTGGAGGGGAAGGGAGGAAGCTGGAGGGTGGCTGAGGGCAGGAGGGGAGAGGAAAGGCTGGAGGACAAGGAGGAGGGTGGAGAGGGTGATGAAGTATGAGATGATGTGGGAGATGTAATCTAAGGCAGAGCTGCCCAAAGCCTCCAGGCTGGGAATCAAGTGACTGAAGATGTTCTGGGGAAGCAGGTGCCTTCACTGCACCTGCAGCACAGCCCCCACCCAGGGATCACAGCACCTACCAGCTCCCTGCCAAAGCACTCGGGATCGGTGCAGCCCACGTGTGGAAAGCTGGGCACCACAGGAAGGAGATCACACAAGCATTGCTTCATACAGGAGTGTTGACAAGCTGAAAACAGAGATTTTATCTCCTTCTATAGCTGGTGTGCTACTGGGGCAGCAGGAGGGGATTATGCTGCTGGTTTTCCCAGCAGACCAGAGGTCTGAGCTGGTGGCTGAGGGACCCTGGTCCCTTACCATGGTAGGAACAAGCAATGGTTTACAAAGGCACCTGTGCAGCTCTGTGACCTTCTCCTTGTGTTCATGTAGGGGCTGTGGCAGAGCAGTGTTTTCCCAAGTGTGCTCAGCATGAGAGTCAAATATTTCTCTGCCCTCCATCATTTTATTGCAAAAACGATTCTACCAAAAACACCCAGTCCAGGAAGTGATTTCAGGAGGAAACAGCCGAGGACAAGTATCCAAACCAGGCAGAACTCCAGAGCGGTAGTACAGGATTAAGCCCCAGCATGATAGTATTACTGAGCTTATAATTATAAGTCTTCTGCTTGTAATTAAAAGTTTTCTTCTGATTACAAAGATAATCTTCTAAGTGTTGCCGACCATAATCCAAATCAGTCTCATATACCTGAGCCTGCATATACCCTGGAATGACAGATACCTCTGAGAAATAGATACCATTCTATTGCTGTCAACAAGGCATCATTGCTAGTGGCAACCATTCATTGTTTGAGTGTTCAGCTCAGGTTTTCGTTTTGCTGGTGCTGGACATAACGTCGGGCACTGGTGGTAACATTTTCAGGGTGGTGCTGGCATTGTCAGGAGAGCTAACAACCCTCAAATATTTTATATCATTTGAGATTATTTTGAAGGGAGAGAGAAAAGGAGATTCCTCCTCCTTCTCCGTAAAATTTACTTATTAAAATTTCAAAATCCAGCATTTCCCTCTACATCATATTCTTTGTCCAGATCCTGCCCTCTCCTCCAAAGCAACCTATAGCCCACAGCACCTCCCTCTTTGTCACTACGAGTACTGTCATATATTCCTATAGCTTAGGAAGAAACAGAAAATATTTACAAAGTAAAATAGCAAGTAAGGAACCAGGTGGGTTAAATTACTCTCTTGAGGTGCATCTCACATTAAAAGGATGAGGCCATGCCACACTTTCTTGCAAAGGGACACTGTCAGACACTGTACCTGCTATGTTCAACATGGTCTATCACCCATTTTCGGGAAAAAGAGCCACATCACCATATATTGCCTTTAGGATTTCTAGGGAGAGCAGACAGGGAACCACTCTGAGGGGCACATCAGTAACCACGCAAGCAGAGCTGGGGGAGATAACTTTGGTGGGAGGCTCAACAACAGCCAGCACTGGCCCACATCTTTTCTCCTGCCCCTGTGCATGGTCTTGGTCTCTGTCAGCTCCTGTTTCCTCCTCATGTGCCAGCAAGCTCCAGGGGAATAGGTCAACCCAATTTCCTAGAACAGAGACATATATTTCTCTTTCTGCACCTTGAGTAGCTGCTGCTGCCTATGGGAGTTGTCATCCTTCCTGCACAGGAAAAATATAGTGAAGGCAAGACTCCAATTCCATGCAGATTTAGAAAAGAGGTAGTTTCTTGTCCAGGAGAGCAGAATGTCAGCCCCAGTGCCTCTGATGGCAATCCCAGCTGAAGAAAACACAACCTGCAATGCTATCACAGATTTCATTGCCTTCAACACCTACTGATAAGCCATTAAAAGCTACTTCAAATATATCAAACTAAGAAATAGCCCTAGATTGGCTCATGGTTTCAATACACATTAAGAATTTATGCCTGTCAGCCCAAAGTTTGTAGTAAGAGATGTTTCTTAGTGACCTGGGAGTAGGTATGTAAATAGTGAATTAGCAAAATGTCGGGATGACACAGAATTTTTTAGGTTACTCAAGACTATGGGGAACTACAACATGTTCCAGAAAGACTTGACCAGACAGCATGATGGAAGATGAAATTCAGTGTAGACATGTGCAAGTTAATGCACACTGCAGGAAATAATTTAAGCTTTCATACATGCCAAGGGACTGTGAATTAGTGATGAGAGGCATTATGGTGGACACACAATGCCTTCAGTGAAGCTGGCTGCACAAAGTACAGCCCAGGTCAGCAATGAAATGAGGGGAAATTCACCTATCTAAGGTGAGTGGGGTGATACTTGCATGGCAGAAACCTTCTGGGTCAGGCTGGAATATAATTTAAAGGTACCTGTGAATGAGGCAGCTCTGGAATCAATTCTCTCACTTTACCACAGCCAGGTCTTTTGGGGCTCTCACATCTTACACTCTGAGAAGGTCAGAATAGTTGTCAAGCCTTGTAAAAGAGCTGGACCTCACTGAATTCTTTTTCCATCCATGAAGTCCTTGAAAAGTGATAGATATCCTGACAAAGGCTCAAACTTGGTAATTAAATTCCCATGAGCTGGAATTAGAAAAGGTGTCCCACTTACATGAATAGATTGCATAAATTGTATTTAGAGGTAGTTTCAACAAGGCTGGTTCCCTGGGTTTTGCTGTGAATAAGCCAAATGCACCTTTATCATGAGGCACTACTGCACTATTACCAAAACTGAGCCCCCCTGGAGAGGGAAAGGGAAGACCCTCTTTTGGCTTTGTTGTTTCTTCCTTTAAAACAAAGGGCATAAAACAATGGCTGGGAATGAAAGCCCTGTAAATTAATTTATATTATAATTTCTGCAATGCCTTTGTATATAAATGGAAGTTAAGTACATAATTTATGGAGGGTGGTATACGTGAATTGGAGTCTCAAACCCCCTCAAACACACTCACTCAGGCATGATGTATAGCACACTAACACTCTCAGGCAGTGTGCAGATTGCAATAGTAAAAAAAAAGATCACTCTAATACTGTGTGTTACAATAATAAATGCAGGAATTAGAGGGTTTTACCTCTCTGTAAATAAATTATGCATATGTAGTTTTAAATTAGCCAAATTAAATGATTAAAGACCCTCCATTCCTTCATAAACTTGTCTCAGGAGAAAGGAATGCAGCATACAAGCAGAGGTCTCTGGTTCCTCTGAGCCTCACTGTTTCATTTGAAGCAATCTTAGATGCACTTCCCTTCCCTCGCAGCTTTGCAAGGACAGAAGGAGTTTTATTTATCTTCAGCTAATTATTTTCAGATAAAAGCAAGTGTTGAGATTAGAAGCACTAGTTTTGTTTGCGTCCCCTCGTTGGGATGTTACTGGGGCTGGAGATCTACCAGGACTCCTCAGAAGTTACCCTGCCCACAGTCCAACATTTCTACCCCTGGTTTTAACCAAGGTTTTCAAATACCCACAGCTCTTCATGACTGGGCTGGCAGTGTAAGTGGACAGCACTCCTGAGATGCAGGTCCACAGTGCCTTCTCTGTACAGAGTATTGTTGTGCCAGTCTGTCAGTGGTTCTGTGATTTGTTGTGGTACACGGTACCATGACTCACAAGTGGCTACAAACATCGTTGCCCATTTTCCTGTGGGAAGGAGTTTAGGCCATATCTCAACAGACGCATTTCTTACTCATTCCATGAACGGGCACTGTAGCCTTAAGCCAAGACTCACCAGTCACAAGGAGAAACTGCAGAGATTTGAAGAGTGTTTCTTTCCCAGTATTACCAGTGCTGACCTACCACCATACTACCAAACAGGGCTTGACTCTACTACATCCTAAGCACCAAATTAACTCAGTTCTTCCAGGACAGTTTGGACAGTATCTGTCACTCTCCAAGCATTAAGGTCAAAATGTCATTTTATAGGTGGAGAAGCCAGCAGAGAAAAACAGAGCACCTTTTTTAAGGTCACAGGGTAGAGCAGTGGAAGAGCTGAGAAACTCAGTTATCACTATGGGTCCTGCCCTCAGCCAGCACCACCTCCACACACCATGGTAATATCATCAGCTAAGCCACTGCAAGATACTGTTTCAGCATCACTCACCACCTCCCAAGCTCACTTGGTTCCTGGACAGCTCAGGTATTTACAGATGTTAAAACTTCCCAAGGTTGTATGACAAAAAGGTCTACCAAAATCTGCATGTTAAAAAATACCAAACAGGGCTGTCCACCTAATATAGTTTTCAACTGGATTTTGCATGTATCTACTAGGGAAGAGTACACAAGCTTGTCACACTGTAAAAATGTGTATTTTAGTGGAATTCTCTCCACACAAATCAGCTTAAATGCTGATGCTCAAAGCAGTGTGAAAGCAGAAGGAGTTTAAGTGAAGGCAGTGTGGGTATGGCACAATTCACAGAGCATTTCTCCTTTAATTCCACCTGTAAGTACAGTGTGCTGATATATGCATTCATTCACTGCATTTTGACCATATTTTCCCTTCTTGCTATGAAACCAGCCTCAGGCTTAACATGTTGCATGCAAGACAGAGATGTCTCTCAAAACATTCTCAGTGTTTTGGAAAAGACCCCCATTTTCAACAGCAGAAGAAGTTGACTGTTCACATCCACATCAACAGGGTTTTGGGAAGCAAGTCCTGAGTACAGGTGGTGGGGTCAAGAAACATAGCAGACTTTAAACTGCAACGTTATGAGTTTATGAATGGGGTTATAGATAAGTATGAAAAGCAATATCTTTAGAGATTTACTCATCCAGAGATTCCTGAGCATTCTTGGTACAGTAAGCATGCCATCCATCTTGGGAATTAGGGTAGCTGTTGCAAGGTAACTGCATAGGAAGGTTTCCATGATTCAGACACAAGATAGTTACAATGGACTCCAGTCATTTTTATGCTTTGGAGGAAAGTAAGAAGAAATTTTAATCTCACAGTGCCAATATTGATTCTGTATGATCCTAACCAAATAAGGGTCAAACTGCTTCCAATATGTTTTTTTAAATGCTGTATAATAAATCTGTCATTGAGAGAAATACCGCAAGTTTCTGATACAAATACATCCTCATGGTGAAATGGAGATTATCAGCTCATTATGTTTATAGCATGAACCAGAGGTTTTGGGTATTAATGGGGCAAATACACTGGAAAGAGTTGTGATCTTTCATTTAGAAATCTTCTCTTCCAGAGTTTTGCACCTCTCACTAGCCAACTTGCCATTGGGATTTGGAACAGTGCAATGCAATGTTCACACAAAGCAATGACAGGCTATGAGTTCTTTGGAAGTTGATTCTAGTGTGACTGGTTGCCAGTTTGCCGTGGCCTCCAGCAACAGTCAATACAAACAACCAGTGCTACATTTTCTTTTCCCACCTGTTTGCAAAACTTACCAGTATGTGTTTTCAACATCTCAAGAAGCTGCTACAAGCTGGCATCTGTGTGTGCACACCAAAACGTGTATCACATGTCTATGAAAACTGGGAAATACTTCACACTTTTGAATCACCTAAGTTCTTGGGTTTGTGTTTGGATTCTGTGTGGGATGTGTGTGAAGGACATATGTGAAGGACAGAGACTACGGCTTCTGTGAGGGCAGGTACACAGTGGGGTGGCTGGATGAAAATGCAGGAGGAATTGAGAGAAAATCCTCTGAGCTACAGGGAACATGAAAATCTTGGCTCAGGATGGAGAGAGGTGGCAGGGCTGCACCTCTGCTCTTCATGTGTGTCATTTGGCAGTATCACTCAGATCAGATCCTACTCTTTCTTGCATGACTTCAGGTCACTCATGACCGTGGTCTTTTCTGCAAGTGGACTTCAATACACAGCACACAGAGCCAACCAGTCCTGGGCTGCAACAAAGCCAGCACGACCAGCAGGTGGAGGGATGTGACTCTCCTTGACTCTGCTCTCGTGAGACCCCACCTGGAGAGCTGCATCCAGCTTTGGGGGCCACAATATAGGAAGGTTGTGGACCTGTTGGAGTGAATTCAGAGGAGGTCCGTGGAGATGACTAGAGAGATGGAGTCCCTCCTTGGTGAGTTAACAATGAGAGAATTGGGATATTTAGCCTGGAGAAGAGAAAGCACCAGGGAAACCTTATTGTGGCCACTCAGTACCTGAAGGGGTACAAAACACCTGTAGAAAGACTGCTTACAAGGACAAGGGGGAATGGCTTCAGACTGAAAAAGGGGATGTTTGGATTGGATATTAGGAAGAAATTCTTTACTGTGAGGGTGGGAAGGCACTGGTACAGGTTACCCAGAGAAGCTGTGGCTGCCCCATCCCAGGAAGTGTTCAAGGCCAGGTTGGATGGGTCTGTCTTTGACCAACCTGGTCTACTGGAAGGCGTCCCTGCCCTGGGCAGCTGGTCGGAACAAGATCATCTTTAAGGTCCCTTCCAACCCAAACCATTCTATGATTCTATGATTGTGAAGGCTTGTGACAGCCCCTGGTAAGGAACTCTACAGCTCTGACACAGTTTGTGAACATCAGTGGCCTGAGCAGAGGCATTTCTTTCAGACCATTCTTAGGAGATGCCTACCTCAAGAAATGCCTAATGCAGATGATGCCTGTTTTTCTTTACTGAATGGCTGTACAAACTACCTCCTGAGCATGAAGACATTTAACAAGAGCCACAAACACTCATTCTGTGCAGTTCTTGTCCTGTACAGCAAAAAGAGAAAGTACCTGGAGAGACAATTTTTGATTCAACCCACTATTGGGAAAACTGAATTTGGATCTGAACTTCACAAACTTTGCAAGGAGTTATGTACTGTTGTTTTTCTGAAATTATGACTAAATGTGAAAAGTGTGGAGTTTAGCAATCTCTGTTCCAAGAAAATGTACTGGAGAACATGTCCCTATTTTTATCTGTGTAAGTAAAAATATTCCAGGAGACATTAAACTTGACTATAGAATTTCTTGTACAAACAGGGCATGCAGAACATGAACTTAAGAACATTTTAGAAAAAAGCAACACTGGACTTACGAAAATAAGAAAATTCATTTTAAAAGAAAAAAGAATTGAAGAAGACATAACAATTGCAGGCACTATAAGTTAAGGCAATCATGAAGCTCTTACATTCTTGTCCAAAATACTTGTTAAATGGGATCGTGAAACCTGAGAACTTTTTAATGCACCTGAACTCAAAGCCAGATGTCTAGAAACCAGAATACAGGCTCCACCTGTGAACTGTGGAAACTGTATCATCAACAGTAGTGATTGAAACTATAAGCATGGAACTCAGTGGGGGTGCCAAGGAACATTAAGACAAAAAGGAGTACTAAAGAACTTTGATATTTGACCAGGCAAAATGGCAATCAAAGACAGAAATACCACCATAAACAGCCTTGGTGTTATGAGCAACCACATATACTCCAGTGGAGGAATCTTTGAGGAGTACTGAAAAATTAGAGGAACACAGAGGGGAGACCCTAAAATGAATTTCAGGCTGGAAGAAACTTACAGCAAGAGGCCTTCTGTGCCTCTCTCATCAAAAGAAGAAGCTGGGAGGTAAACTTGAGTATTCCATACAAGTATATTCACAGAGGGAAATTTCCAGGGACTAGAGAGAGCGCTTTTGCATCCAACAAAACAAAGCAGTACAAAATCTACCATTAAGACCTGAAGCAATAGGAAAATTTTGTTTTTGAAAGTGAGAGTCATCAAATATTGAAACAAGCTGCCAAGAATAGCAACAGAATCACCATTTTCCCCTTTGTATTAACATCAGATGCCTTTGTCTTGGACAAATTCACATTACAGACTTATACCAGGTAACAGGATTCAGGGTCAGTGTTCTAGTGAACTCTTCCTACCTCAAGGTATAAATCTAGAGTCGGTGTGGTTATTCCTAGTGCATTCTGGAAAGGATATAATAGTATCTGCTCATGCTTCAGGGCTTTCATCAGTCTTTTTAAAGGATCAGGATCTTCAAGGAAAGAGTTTCCTAAATCTGCAGGTCCCTGAGCTACTTATTCTAATTTTCATTAAGTATCAGTAGTGTAGACCCTGCCTCCTCGTGCTTAATTTGTCTTTTTCATGGTCTTTTTGGCTACCTCTTTAGACATGTCCCTAGCTGATAGCAGCTTACTGGGTTGTCTGGAAGACTTCTCACTCCTACAATATTATCAAAGATTCACAGCTTGTTTCTGTAGGTCTTCCTCTGCAGTCCAGGGTTAGCTAATGAATACCTTGATTGTGGCATTCATGAGAGATGATTTATATTTTTTCATTAAAAATGTCACTGGAAGTCCAGTCTTCCCATGCTAAAATATTTGAAGCCACTGCCAACATCATACATGGCTGATATTAATTAGAGTAGAAGATGACAGCACTTGGAAAATGACCTTTAACAAGTGCTTGTTCTTTAGTTAGACTGGGTCATTACTAGAGATTACCAAGCATTTTCAATAAAACTGGAATCTCTGACTCCTCTTCAGCCTTAAATTTGAACAATGTAAAGTAGTGGAGACTCTTCCTCTACCACTGCCACTAGCCGGTCCCACCATAGCAGACAGCTGGCGACCCCTGTTTATCATTTGCTCTGAGCAGCAGGAGCAGGAAGGTGCTGAGCTTCATTTTGTCTCTCACAAGCAAAGCCTTTCCTTTGCTTCACAGAATCAGGCTTGGGAAGACTGAAGACAACCATCCCCAGCACAATGCCTTTTATCATCAACACACAGGTTGTGGAAAAGGGAAGAAAAGTGAGCTCGCAGTCTGTGTTGTCACAGGCAGCAGCCATGTCCGAAATATAGGCAGAGAAAACTTTAAGGAGCTGCACAACTGCACGTTATCCTTGGGCAGTACCTTCCTTGCCCCACAGCTTCACTCTGGGGCAGTGAGACTGCAGCTGGCTGTGATCTGCCCTTCTCGATGCCATGGTTCATTCTAGTTTCTTCTAGGTGCTGTCTGCCTTACAACATTGGAGTTTCAGAGCGTGCTACTGGAAAAAATCCATTTAGAGAGTCTTTGTGCTCAGTCACACCAGGTTCCATGGAGCTGAGGACAAAGCTGCAAGTATGGCACACACCATACAGAAAAAAGGGCAGTGGGGGCAGTCACTCTGTTCCAGCAGTTCTGGACAAGATGGGGTGAGTGAAACAAAAATCTCCCACCCAGCCTCTCTGTTCAGAGCGCAGGGCTTCCCACCACGCTCCACAGCTAGTGGTCTCCATCAAATCCTGCAACTTGCTCCTTTCTGTGCGAGCCATTAAATGAAGGTTCTGGGCATAAACCGTGCTGAGAAATTATGCTGCAGTTTAAGGGAGTCGGAACAGAAGGCCTGCTTAGGAAGCAGTTTGAAATTATTGAGAGTAGCACTTCACATTTCCACAGCAGAAGCCTTTATAGGCTGGAAGTCTCAAACGTTGATCACTTCCAATTGAACCACTTATAAAAAATGTGCACTGCTGGAATATTTTAAATGACTGTGTGCAGTGTGTACTGACTGAACATTAGGGGCTTCAATTAAATAACAGTTCAGAACATAATGAACTGAAAAATTTCACACTCTCTAAAGTGAGATAAGTATGAAGTGAAGAAGAGAGAATTAAGAAATAGTGCTCTGAAAGTGGCACCAGCTAGTGCCTGATGAGATTCAGGCAGAAACACAACAGAACATTTTGTGAATTAGGGTGTTATGTTTTGCTGGGCTTTTTTGTTTTTTTTTCCCAGATCCCTCAGAGAGCACAGGGAATGGCCAGGTCCTTTTTTCTAACAAAGGGTGACAGTATTTGTGCTGAAATTGGGGATGCACATACCCTGTGTGAGCCTGGCTGGGTCATGTCTGAAGTGAGGCACTTCTGGAGACACAGTTGGTCCGCTGCTCCCTGCTGTGGGCTCAGTGGATAATCTGGAGCCCAAGTCCAAGGTTCTGGCCTGATATTTAGCTAACACCAAGTCCTTCTGCAGTTCTTGCATTTACTAATGAAATAATGTTCTCCTGTGACCCATCTGAACCAGATAGATACAGCACAACATTTGAAAATGCTTGTATACAGCTATGGAAAATGATGCAGCAAAGACTGTCCATGCTGTCCATTTTCTCTGAATGTCAATTAATAGAGAAAAAGGAGGAGCAAAGGTAGAGATCCTGCACCACAGCATGAGGCACTTGCTCCAGAATGCTGCAGCATGCTTCACAAAAGGGAAAACTGACACTCAGAGCGCCAACACACTGCATTTTGGTAACTGCTGACTTCAAACTAGGGTTATTCTCCCTTTGTTCCATGGCTGGCTCGTTAGCTTTGGAGGCAAATCCCTTTACAGACTTCCATGATCTCTACAGCACACTTGCTTGGTTTGAAACGGAACAAAATGAGATCTCATTCCAGTAAGCACCGTATTTATCCCATTACCAGAAAGGGCATGGGTGTCTTTAGAGATCTTGCAAATACGAAGGATGTTTAAAAAAACCAGGAAAATTGACACACTTCAGATTTTTAGGCTTATTAGGTTTAACATTTCTATGTTTGAGGTTTTAACTGACTCATTACTATTGTTCTGTCTGTATTATTTCCTAGCAACCTTTCAAACATCTTGGTGGCACCTGCTCCAGGCATGTCCTCCTTCATTTTTTAACTGATGAGATCCTATAGCCAAATTCCAGCTGACCAAAGCAGCTGTACTCTCTAGGAGCCCAAGAAGGCTGAAGATGACAGACAGCCATATCAACCTCTACCAAGGCTGATATATCACTTACATTTGACTTGAAACTAGATCAAAAAGATCCAAAAGCTGAAAAGTAAGTGGATTTTATTTAGTGGCTACTTCAAATCATAGAGAGTTAACTCAGTTTGCCAGCAAGTGTTCATGGGGATATTAATAATCAGGTAGGAGTCAGGAGCCTGCATTTATTCCAGTTTACCTGACATAAACCCAGCATATGAAAAAACTGAACAGACTACAAAAAGCATTTATAAGCATATGTGGTAAGCTAAATGATTTAGGAGTTCTATAAAAATTGTAAGTATTCTCTGATCTTCAAGAAAAGGTTGTCAAATAAAATAAAATAGGAGGGAAACTTATGCACATTTCCTCAAGCTCCATATTGCCAAACTGATGAGTCTGTTATCAAAGACTTGGTCTGACTGGTCTTTTGAGGAATGTAGGAAATCCAGCCCAGACCACTGAACTTTCATTCTGTCATGCATAGAAAAAGCATCAAAAGCAATGCAAAAATCTTGCTCCTTAGACAACCACGTAATCATTTGCCCATGGAATAAGTTTCTACCTTCCCCCCTCAATCTAAATATGCTTGTAATCTTAGGACTGAGGGCTAATTGTCATCTTAGTCTATTTCATTTAACAGAAATCTGAAGCACTGAGACCAATGCTTAGTCTTTTCAGACTCCTCCTGAGTGGTGGGTTTCTTGTTTTGTTTGCCATAGCATGAAGTGCCAGTGGTCAACTATGTTTCATTGGGTCAGTCAGGGGCTCTCTGCCTTTCAGAGTCCCTTTGGTCCTCCTATGTAAAGGAGGATGAATGGGACAGCAGCTGGACCAAACAGCAACTTTCAAATTCAGCTTCAAGTTTGTTCTTCAATTTGCAACAAAATTAATTCTTGACCATTTGTAGCAGAGGACAAAAAGCTATTAAGGTCTCTTCAAATCTTTGACTTCAACATTTCAAAGAAAAGGGTTGAAGTCATAGAATCATACAAGCTTATAGTCTTAAAAGGTAATTTCAAACCCATAGCAGAGGTTTTAAATTTAAGTTGCTTTTATGAACAAGGCATAGATTTCTTCTGACTCTCATGACTGACCATGAACTGTGATTAGGGCTGTCTCCACATGGATTTTCTATTGGCAACATAAGAGCACATGAAGCAGGTCTGTCCCTAAAGCAGGGCACTACCTGCCTGGTGATTTTAATGGGACTCAGCAATCTCTGAGCTTTCCATAATTTTGCCAGATTTGAAGATGACCAACAAATTCTTAACACCTGACACTCAAGTAACCTATGAAATGCTTACACAACATGTAGGGAAATGCGGAGATCATGGGTTTTTTCATTAATAAATCAGCCTTGAAACATCAAAATAGGATGTTTTGACAGATCAAATGTTTTCAGTTTTGTACATGAGGAAGATATGCTAAATCTCACCCTTTCCTGCAGATTTGTGCAGTTTAGACTAACACACCCATGAGAGAACATTTTTGTCAGTAAACCAGCTATGCCTTTCCCTAAACATCTTTTCTTACTTCATATATCTGTATCACAACTACTCATTACCTTAAAGAGTCATTAAAGGCTTTCTCATATAGAAGTTCCACCTTGACTTCATTGTCTGTATTTGACTCTTTACACCTTCTTGGAAATGGGATGTTTCTCAGTGTTTTCCAAGTTAACACTTTATTTGCATTTGCCACCACTGACCAAGCTCAGGGAAGATGCCAGATCAGAGCAGGTACAATTACACCCAGTGGATCCCAGTCTGTCCTTGGAAGAGGCTTAGCACTGCTGTTACAGCAATACTTTCTCCCCTCAATCCATAGCTAGGGAGACAAAATCCCAGTGCTTAATGATCTTCTATTCCTAAAGAGGAAGTGCTTTTTTTAGTAAACATTTGTTCTAAACAAGTACCAGGCCCATCTCTTTTCCTCTTTCTAGAAACAATCTTGTAGTTTGTTCACAAAACTATTTCAGATGAACTTAAAAATGTAACCATGTCTTGTGACCACAACTACAGATTCAGGCTCTGCCACCCTCTTGCAGCCCCTTCTTCATGCCAGAAAACATAATAATGCTTCTTCATCTCAGAAAAATACTGCAAAAATTCAGCTTTGTGAGTGCTGCAAGGCATTTAGAAACCATTGGGAGAAAACGTGCCATGAAAGTGAATGTCTTCACTGCGGGATGCAAATATATGTTAAGCAATAAAATTCTACTTCCTAAATAGGCTTGTCTTGCTTTGATATTCAAGGATATCAAAAAAAAACACACATTACTTCTCATTTAATCCTGCCAAGATACAAAACTTGCCTATTTTTATACAGTTGCCCAATATGGATGACAAAAATAGCTTTCTTAATAAAGAGAAAGAAAATACTAGCTAATTTCTCCTGATGCAAAGGCATGAGGTCCACCTCAAGACTGCACATCATTTTAGGCTGAAATTCTACCTGTTGAACCTCATTTTTCTGAGGAAAAATGCTGCTGCTTCTTGAAACTCAGCTTAAGATAACTGAATTTTTCTGTCAGAGGATATTACTACTCCCAAAAGTAAAATCCAAAGAGAAGATTAATATGCTTTGCTGAGAGTAAGCTCGGTAACTATCATTGTGCTGTGTATTTGCTTCTCGCAGCAGATGATATTTGATCACTTGAAATGATTACTTAGATTTAGCTGAGAATATTTTGAATCAAGTGGCTCTAAATCATCTGTCCCACAAGTATTGCTACCAGCTAGTGAGCGTTTAGCCAGCATTAGCACAGGTTAATAACTCCTCTCAAAGGGAGAAAGGGCAGGGAGTACCTCAAGAGTGTGCGTGCGTGCGTAAAAACCTCTGGAGACGAGGCAAGAGTTCTTAAAGCAACAGCTAGATCTCTCCTGTGAAAAATAAGCCACATCATGCCAAACTGTGTTGCATTTTAAACTCAAAAGCCACACGTTTTTTCCAGGGGGAAATAATTTCATCTAATCCTGAGTGATGATATTTGAATATGAATGTTGTGCAATTACCTCGGTGCACATGTTAATAGTGCTGGACAGTTTGTACCCCTGTACTTGAAGTGAGCCTGTTCAGCAGCACAGGACTGAGAATTTGTGAAAATTATACCACCATTTCTTAGGTTTGGGTAGCAGTACTTGTACTACTTAATGAAAAAATTATACAGGAAACACTATTATTTTCATTCCACAGCTTCTTATCATTTGAAAGATTTGTGTGTCATTCCTGCATTGAAGTGTTCAGCACCGACCTATAAACTGCTGCTGTAATATTCCAAAAGGACTCACTTAGTCAATACCTAAAAACTTCAAAAATGAATGTGCAAAACAGGTTTTCAAACATAACAACAAATGACTACTTCTGATTCATCTGCAGACACTTCAATAAATGATACAATTTAAATTAATAAATATGCTTTTTGGCAGATACTTTTCAGAGATTTCAAAAAAACAGAAACAAGGGTTTATTTTTACCTAACTTGTGGCTCGTTAAATCCAGGTATTATTAAGGAATGCAGTATAACTAGGTTTTGGTCATCTGAAAACACCACCACCATTTCCTTGCTCACTTTGCTTGTTTATGCCTTTCAGCTGTGGTTTGATGCTGCTGTACAGCTGTGGGAAAAATCACATTTGTACGTAAAAAAAAATTAAAGGGACAAATATCGGATTTGCCTAATTCAGAACCTTAGGTAGAGTAAGTTAACAGGGACATAGGTGAAAATTACTTTAAACAACTTACTGTGATGCAACTTTTCTATTTAATTTACCTGTAGTCTGATCTATGCTACTCCTTTTATTTCAAATCCATAGCAGTTCTGGTCCTTTTGTTACTAACCATTCAATAGTATCTTGACAGCAGAACTACATCTTCGCTCTCATTTAATAACTATTTATCATTCTGTATCTGCCCATTTTCAAGAAGGAATAAAGTTAAGTGTTCCAGAAATTGGAAAAAATTGAAACTTGACCTTTATTAAGTGGGTTAATTGTCACAATCTCAGCATGTACAAAATTAATGACCAAAAAGTGGAACTTCAGAGTTTCAGAAGACTAGGTTAATGTCCAAAAAAGCCTAAACTCTGACCTTCTTGACATATGCCAAAAGAAACAGCCACCCTAATAAATTACTACCTGTGTGCAATTATAATAAACCATTCCTAGCATCCAATCACTTGAATTAATTGCTGCAAGGCAGTGGGACTTGCAGATATTCAAGGCAATCTAAAAATTCCTTTGCAGTTCATAGGAGGCTGTTTGTGCATGCCTGCTTCAGCGTGGAGATTCAGTTTTAAGGCACATTATTCATACCTTTGGACCACAAATCTGTATACAAGCCCACTTACTAGTGCTGAAATTAGGAGCCTTGGCTGAGGTATTAACATTACTGACAGCGGTGAACCAGTGTGGAATAAAGCAAAGGGAATGGAATTTCCCTTAACCCATATCACAAAGCAGTTGCTGGATGAAGGACACCTACACAGTTTCCAAATTTCAGCCTTACATAGGAGGAACAGGCAACTTCTGTGAACACAACAAACCACAGCATATTTAAATCAAACAGCATTTGCAAAAAGAAAGTTAAAAGAAAGAAAGAAATACTCCATTTGCACGGGTCCAAGGTAGCAGTACAATGTGAAATCTACTGACTCCCACAGCACCATGTCAAACACTGATGAATTGGCCAAGAGGACAGCCCACACTTCTCCATGGATAGAAATGCATCTAGGGACCAGGTAGGTTGCCCCAGATGAACACAAAGCAAGAGGGTATCTGGTCAGTAACGTGTGTAAGTGAAACAAGGCTGCAAGCTGGAATGAAGCTACTCTTGGTGTTTGCCATGCATGGGATGTTACAAGGAAACTTGCTTTTTGCCCCTGTTAATCCTATTCAAAGGACAAATGATTTGTGTGTTCAGGGCTGGCAAGTTGGCCCATTTTTAAAAACAGTAAACTTAAATAAAATACCACTGTTTAAGTTCAATTATCTAGTTCTGCTGGCATTTGAATCTGTGCTTAAGTAATGGTGATTCAGTTAGGAAATCAACATTACTCACATGTGCAAGATTCTATTCCCTATACTCATGCAGATTTTAAGCACCTTTCTGAAAAAGCAAGGTCAAGTCTCAAAGGGCTACAGATCTGTTTCACTCCAATTCACATCAAGGTGCTCAAAGGCACAAGATGTGATCAGCTATTTTGCCATGTCTAAATTGAATTTAATCGGAAAATGATTGTCTGGTTTCTCCAGATTGGGAAGACAGAAGACTCAGGTTCAAAAGCTTCTTCTGTGCTTGATCAACACTAAATAATAAAATACTGCTAGACAAATAGACAAAAAAAAATCATGTGGATGCAGGTCCCTAACTCTAGACACATTGTTTCAGGTGACCAACCTGAATACAACACTTTCTCCTATCCCCATACGGCTCTCTGTGGCTTTATCCAGTCCTTCCATGCTGGATTTGTAAAGCATTTCCTTAATCCCTAGTACTGAGCAGGTGTCCCACAGTGGCAGAGGAGCAGTTAATGGACAACTGTGACTCCAACCCAGGCTCCCTGAGGTTACCCCAGCACTGCACCGACAAGGCAGCAGCCACTTACATCTGCTCTTTGCTGCCAGTTCAACACATTACAAATGGTTGTGATCCCTTTGTGTTCACCTGTTCCTAGGGATGGTGAAGCCCTAGACTAATTCTAAAATTTCACAGCAATTACAGAACTAATTGGAGATGATTTTGAACACTCACTGAAATAATTCCTGAACCTCCTATCCTTCATAACAGCAACCCCTGCCTCCCAGACAAACTTAACTGTTGTTCACTTGCCCAGCTCCGATCTAACTTAATCTTCCAAGATTAAAAATGACACCAGCTCCAGAAACCAGGACCATTTGTGGTTTTCTTTTTTCTTAATTATGGACTGAGGGTTTTTTTTTTTTTTAAATTTTAACTGAAAAATCCTCCACATGGTTTCCAAACTTGTGGCATTTGTTAGGAAATAGACATAGAACCCACAAAATGCTAAGAAAGCTCTTCTAACCGTGAGTCACCAATTTATGTGCTGTACTTTGCACAGCATGCAGTGCATGCAAAGAAGGAAACACGACAGAATATTAAATATAGATGGTAATTACGTGAAAATCATGTGGTCATATCTGACTTCAACAAGGATCAGTTAAAAATCTTCTAGAGGAAGAGGGATGGGTATTGCTTCATCAGATAAATTTGGTAGGGCAATGTTTTTACTGAAGACTCCTGTTTGGAACAGAGTACAAGCAATAGCTGGACTGACTTTCAGTCCATAAAATCAGGAAAGAGGAACAGATTTTGGGAGCACCTTTTGCTTGTCTGATTGAAATACTTCAAATGATGTTTCATAATTACTTCACATGCCTTTCTATAAAACAAGGGAGATAGAAGGGACAGCAGTAGATACTAAATACTGTTTTTAAACGTGAACTAGAGAAGATTTTGTAACCTAAATCTCCCAGAATACTTTTGAATCATGTGAGTTTCATAACTCCATGATGATCATTCCTCTCTAAAGGCAAATCAGCCTTAAGAAGGCAGTTACTGTTGAGTTGCACAGATTTTCTGTACATATCACCTTATAATGATGTATGAGGCAAAGAATACTTATTCTAGCCAAGAACAAAAACCATCTCACCCTCCCCAGTCAGAAGGCTCTCATTTCTCCTTCACTCATGACAGCACTTAAGCTACTGTTGCATTTACACTTTAAAAACATTTCTCAGGCTGGTGGTTGTTGCTCAATTTTGTATATTTGACTTTATCAACAAGGAAATATGGACATCACCTCATGGCACAGACCCAAACTAGTTACAGGTTGTTAGGGAAATGATTCATCAGTAGGTAGGTTCATGTAAAATTCAAAAGGCTTTTTTTCCCCTGTTTTGCTTTTGGAGAATAGTCCGAGAAATGCAAGTGATGTCTTTCTTACAGGAATACTTTAGATAGCTAAACAGAAGCAAGATTTGGCATTTAGCCTGGGATTAGTGTGAACAGCCTCTTAACCAAACATTATGAAGAAAGTTAACTTTAAAATGCTTTGAAAGGTCTGTTTTCATGACAGATGGTAATAAGGGCTCATCAGTGCCAATTTTTTTTGTTTCCACCTCAGTTTTCAAAAGCTTAAGTTTTAGGTTAGTGCTTCTGAAGGGACTATTACATGCACAGAGGAAAAATGCAAATTACAAAATTAGATTACTCACTATTTTTATTGTGTGTAACATATTTTTCTAAATAACACTAACAGATGAAGAGTAAGAATTTGACCATGCACTCAATAGAACACTTTCCCTTTCTTTTACTAGAATCCCTTTTTTTTTTTCCCCCAGCTATTTGTCCTTTGATCTTTTTCTGTACATCTGGACAGATATTCCTCTCCCCACAGACCCCAAAAGATACAGCAGTCAGTAGCAGGTAGAGGTTTTGTTTGTATAATACACTCACTAGTGAAGACATGGTAGAACTATATTTTATTCAAGAAAACCCACACATTCTGTCCTGTGGTGACCACAGGCTTTGCTAAGCCATAGATATTAGCAAACACTGGAACAAAATACAGTGTATCAGATTGAATCCAAGCATTTAAATTCTGAATTACAGTTATAATTTTCAGGGAAGGCTAGTTTCAGAATTGCATCATAGTATCTAGTACAATGTTGTGCAATGTAAGTGGCAGAAACAGAAATGGAGTATTGGTCCTAATAAAACCCAAAATGTAATGACTCTTGTATGACATTTAAATAGTCAAGACAACAATTCATAACATTCTACCAAAGGCAGCATATAGTTACAAAAATACTGGTCCAGCATCTTGTTAGTGATGAAGCAATATCCAAGGTGCAATGGCAACGTGCCATTCTTAGTGAAATTTTCTTTAAAAAACTATTTTTTCTATTTTCCCCACACTGATACTAGCTGAACACCAGAATTCTACAACAACCTGAAAGTCACTACTTAAATGTGTATTGCACCAAAGATTGATGCAAAACCACATTTTCCAGGTTGCAGTATAAAAGAAGCAAAGTCTAATAAAACTATGAATGTGCCAAAAGACATTTTACTGCAACTGATCTTATATGAGCAGTTTGCAACCTCTACTGAGCTTTAAACAACTGTCCAAGCTTTCCATTCTATCCATTATCCTGAACTTAAGGATACAAAAGTAAAAGACAAAGTCCTTAATATTGAGAACAGAATTAAATCACTTTATACTCCTCTCAATTGATCCACAAAATAAAAATATCCTGTCCTCCTCCTAATACCCCGGTAATTTCAAGGTCAAGCCATGGAATTACCCTTACTCTGATATTGCACAGTGCTAGGATTGTATTGTTTCCACCTAGAAGTTAAAACACGTACTATGAGAGTGACCAAAACTGCTGGTGACAGTAGACCTGCTTAACTTGTGGAGGTACCCCAAGAAATGTGCATCAGATGAAGACACAATCGAAATGGCAAAAAGTACTGCAGACTTGGCTGTGGTCTGGACTTGGGCCAAGAATACATAAGCCTGCTTGCCACTTCCTTTGACGAAGCAGGATCAATTAATATCTTAACCAAAAGACAAAGTTGAGTAAGATCAGGTAACCATGTGACATTCAATGTTACATTCAACAACACAGAAATGAAGGAGTAGCAGACAGGAATATTAATAATATTTTCCTTTTAATAATGATTTAGTCAAAAGTGTAGCTTTGAAAATCTCTAGCTAGTTGTGAAAACCTGAAAAAGCTGGGAAGCAACCTCACTTTGATCAGTTTAAAGCTGTGGCTTGGCCTATCTGCTTTCAAAATCTCCAGTAGCTCTGCCAATCTTGTAAATAAAAACTACTGCCTGGAAATAAAAAGTAGTCAGCCTTTAAAAGTTCGTGAACGTTGTATTGTAGCAGCCTAACTCTGACTGAAGAAGAAAGATATTTTATACAGTAAACAAAAGACAGTAAACTGAAATCTTCAGAGATCACTTTAAGTGTATACAATTTGGATTCTCATTGACATTTAAAACTACCAATCATAAGGTTGCCACCTTACCTTTTTCTGGACTGGCACACCTGATTTTAAACAGGTTTTCTTCCAGTCTCCCAAGTTTCTTATCCTCTCATTCAGTTTTCTGCTGTACTGCTCCCCTACCTTCATGCTGAATACCGAGTCAGTCCTGCCTTCTGCTTTTCTTGGCAGGAGGCAGAGCAAGCTTTTAATTTCGGTAGTCAGAGTGACAGAACAACAAACGCACAGCAGATAGAAGAGCTTAATTCTTCCTCAGGAAGAAAATACATTTGGTTCAACAAAGGGCTGCAAAATCTTCCAAAGGCACCTCTTTCCCCAGTTTTTGCCTGAAAGCAAGATGGCAATCTTAATTGAAAAGGGATGCTAAATCTTATTAAATAACTTAAAAATTCATTTTTATATAAAGCAGCAAAACCATTTTTCTCTGCAGAAAGAGAAATGTTAACAAAGAAACACACCAACATAAATGCACTCTTCATAAACTTCAGCTAGTTTAGTTTCACAAGAAAGTAAAATTTTAGGACTATTCTTTAACCTCATCAGTACTTTCTGAAGAAGATTCTTTGGCATCTTCAGTCCCTCTGTTGCTTTTCTCTTTACTAAGATTTTCACTTTCTGATTTGGTCCCATTAAATAAAGAGTTTTCACCATTTACAAACCCATTCTCTGTGACTTCAGCATCAATGGCTTCATCAATCTTTAAGTCCCCTTGCTCTTCCACATCTTCTAGGTTTCTCAAGACAATAGGGAGTTTAGAGTCTGCCACAGTGTTCTCCAACAAGGCAATATTGTTCTCTTCGTACTTCGGAAGCGGAGCTCCATCTGCTATTTGTTTGGTATAATACTCTCTGCTGGCAGCTGCGCTCTTCACTGCCTTCTCCAGGATCTCTTTTTCACCTAAGCGCAATTTGATGGCCATGATCGCATGTGGAGTGAGGTCATGAGTCTCCAGGAAGGACTTATCAACCTGTCAGAAAAGAAAAAGCAAGGCTGTTAGTAACACCCAACACTATAAAACAGCCCCTCACATCTTTCCTCTTTCTGAGAGCAAGAAGTGACACCAGGCTCTCCAGGCTGAGCCAAATGGACATGAGGGTGTCTGCAAGGAGTCCCAGTGAAATTTGTCATGAAATCATAAAAAAGCCCAGCATTTCTGCACATAAATCAGTCTGCATGACAAGCAAAGTCAGGTTATTTCACAAATATATGCAGCATGTAGGTTCACTTATACATTTGCAATAGGAGCACATTTCTTTACAGTCTGGAGAATGCAACTAATAGACAACAAGTTGAAACTGATTCCCCATTTTATTTGCAGAGAAAAAAGCAGGCAGTCTCTACTTGGAGAATCAAAGGAAAAATACATTAACAAAATTACATTAACAAAATTTTCTTTTTTGCAATCTTATTTGATTTTCCTTAGACAATGCAGAACTGTTTCTGCACTTAAAAAGTACAGAATGAATTATGTACTAACATTCAGATTAAAGTTTGCAAAGACAAGATGGAGGACAAAGTATCTTTTGCTACCATCACAACACACAGAAGAATTCAGACATTTAAATTACACATAATGATAATATTACCTCCACAGTTGTTTTATAGGTTTTCAAAAGAAGGGATGCTCTGGCTTCCAGGAATGTCCAAAGTTTAACTTCATTGTCCCAGCTAACAGGAAATTCAGTGTTCCCCAGAGTGAAGATTTTGTCAATCGCATGCTCACCTATCAAGTGCTCCTTCAGCTCTTCTGCAATAAGTATAAAACCAATCTGTTAAAAAACAATCTCATCATTCACTTTGTCAGTTGACAAACTGCAGAAAGATTTATTTTCAATCGTACATCTTTGAACAGCTAACAAAAAATAACCCTCTCCTCAAATAAGAATTATCAGATATGCTGCTTATTTCTAGGATTTGCCTGAAAGAGACAACTGGAAGTCTTGAGGTCAGCAGAAAATGGGCCTTCTCTCCACTTGGAAATAAAGATACTTTAGATATCACAGCCTCTCATACACAGCATAAATCTGTGATGGTGAAAAACAATCTGTTTTGTAAAATCATTCATAAACAAAAGGGAGTAAATTGTTAAAGAGTTCAGTGAACTTTTTGAGAAAAAAGGAATAGGCCAGAGAGTGTGAAAATAGCAGTGGAATTATTTTTCCTCTTGTTTTGGTAATCTTTTTCAGTAGCAGAAACTTCCTACAGGTGGTCAGAAAAGACATCCATCAAAACTCAGAGTTTGAGTAGAAACAGAGCAGAAAGCATTTAATCAGCTCCTTATGTAATTTTTTTTTGTTAAACTTTTAATTAATAAATTTGACTACGGCAAAGCAGTTATTACAAATTTCACTAAGAGCTTCCATGTGGTTTCTCAAAAAAGTTTTCTTGAACAGTATTTAAGACATAAATAAACTGAGCACAATCATATACCAGATATGTGCAACTAAAACATTCACTAGCTCTATTTTCCTCTCCAAGCCAAAATTAACTCCCTCATCAGCATCCTAAAATTTTCTTCCCTTGAATTCACTTCCCAGAAGTATCAAGCAGTTGGAATAGATGGTAGTTGTAGGTCCACTCCAACTGAACTATTCTGGTATGTTCTAATTTCTTAGTAAGTGCTAAAAGATGGATGACAGGAGGAAGTGAAGGCATGACACTAAGTTACACTGTTTTTATTAAAGAAAGCAAATAGACCACATGCAAAAACTCAACTACTTCAGTGTTCCTACTGGCACAAAAAATCCACATCGTCTGCACAGTATTCCTAACTGCAAGGGAATTCTCTCACTGTCATGACAAACTGTCACATCCATAACCTTCAAAACTGCATCTAACCAGCAAGGAGCTATTATGAACATTTAATGAGAAGTTTCACGTGCACAAATAAGGTGAATATTTATTAAATGCACAGGTATTTTGCCCCACAAAAAAAAAGTAACAGAAGAGAAACACTAGAAAGACAGTCTGCAAATACAGAACTTTGTTTTAGATTACCAATTACCAAAATAATGAAAACACTTTGAAATGTCTCTTCCATATTTCCTCTGTATACAGTACAGAATATTCCAATTTCATACTTAAATGATTCCACAGTGACAGCTAAAATGCTGTGATTTTAAGCATGTAAACCCCTAGGTCTTACATGATCTTGTTCTGCAAACTATTTTGAAACCTAAGAACTACAGATCAAACTCCAAAGCTCACTCATTCACAAGAGTCTGGGAGATTAAAAGAAATAAAAAATTGCATCATCTCATGCTCTCAGAGTTACTGAAATATTCCCTCAGATGACATGGCCAAAGATTCGGGCTCTCAGTAGCTTACAGATTCCTTTTTAACTTAAATTCCTCAACTTTTCTGATCTTCTATCTTAATGTTTATATAAAATGTCTATCACATTCCTGCATTAACAAGAAAACCAATCAAAAATCCCCACAACAAGACAATCATAAATTAGGTTATCTTCATAAAACATCCTACCTTCACTCATACAAAACACTCGAAGGAAAGCCAAGAGCTGGGCAGAGATTGCAGGCTCAGTGGAGTGCAAGGCAAAAACACTTGAACTAATAAAAGAAACAATCAACAGTAAATGCAAGTTCAGTTGTTGTATCTTTGAACTTATTTCAACATAAAAGTGCGCTGCTACAAAAGTAACTTTAAAAGACTTAGGTAATATTAGCTCAAACTGAAAAGTTTCCCTAACCTGTATCTGAAAAGAACAATTATCTTTTGTACAATTTTACACTTAAAATTATTTTATACAGCTTTCATAATAAATTCATGAAAATGCAATGTTTCATGTCTGCTGCTCCTAATAGTACCCTCTGGACTGAAAAGACTAAAGGAAAATGCTGTGATTCACATACTGAGCATTGTAGTATGTCTGCAAGGGATAGGAAAGAAAGAAAACCCACAGATTGCTTCAAATTAATCCTTGCTCTGTTTTTGTTCAAATGGTTATTAAAGCAAAGGCTTTTTTCCTTATATATGGTTCAAATTAGATGATAATATAGCTCAGAGAACTTCTGTAAATATTATTACAATAACTTTAATTTGCTATACAAACAGGAGTAATATTACACCTAGAAAACTATCACAGAAGAGCTTCATATATGCTCTACTGGACACTATATACTTTGGAAATATTTTTAAAAACCCACGGCATTGTGTTTTACTTACGTTGGGATACCAGCACGAGCTAAGACCTCTGCCTTCATAGCATACAGCCTGTCACTTTTACTCACGCCAAGCTTTATTTTCACTCTGTCATGTGAATTATTATCAAAGAAAAAACCACTGTGGATCACAAATTCAGCGTTTGACCGAGTGCCATAAAAAATGTAAATCTAGAAGGATGAAAAGAGAAGTGAAGGGACAGGAAAAAAGCTTAAGATCAGCTCAAAAAACTGACATAATTTGAAAGTTATTTTCCAAAAGAATTACTATTCTGAGTACAAGGTATATTTAGTTATATGAAGAAACATGCTTTGTTTTCTGGTATTGACTCAAATGCTGTATATAATGTGGCAACTACACTTTAGAGGTAGATGTAAATGTATCCATGTAACAGAGACTTTGAAAGGCGAGAAGAAATTCTTGTTCTGTACTTTAAAATAAAAACATTTTGGTTTCTCACACTGTCATAAAGTACCAGCATATGGAAATAAGCTTTCAAAGGCTTTTTAAAGGCTAAAAAAAATAGAGACAAGGAAGGCCCATTAAAAGAAATTGTGTTTCTGGAGTCATTTTTCCCAACCAAATGTCCACTCAAAACTATACTGCTGATAGATCAACTTTGCTTTCATTTTCATGTTATCTTAAGATATGGATATACTACAGTACATCATACAGAGAGATCTGAGCTGTATTGAGCCAGTATTTATTTTTGTTTTACTCTGAACTCTTTTATATAAAGCATATAGTTACTTTAATTCACATTTCAAAAGAAGTTCCTAAATATAACCTGCGGAATGTATTTAATTCAGGGCTCGGCTGTATGAAATGCATGGGACTAGAGGTCAGAGTAGCAATTGTATTCTCCCACATCAAGAGGATATTTTCCCATTTGTGTTTGATAACAGAATTGTCAATCAGAAAAAAAAGTTCCAGCAGTTACAGAATTCCCTTCAGAATCTCAGTGTACAGCAGTGCTCTGGATGCCTGCAAGCTTCCATTCCTCTCTAGCTGACAGAGAAAGACACAGTGCTCTCTAAAGGGCTCAGTAACAGCAATGATGCCATTTACTTTCTTTGTTTTCAATTTTATATTAGGACTATTTATCCTAAGCGCTAAATGCTTAAGTATGATATTGCATTATAGTAAACATCATACTATAACACACTCTCATGATGAACAGGTGACCTGCCTACATATATTAAGGCAGTGAGTAAGAAGAGAGGTGCTCACGCTCTCAAGTTTTAAAACTACTGTGATAGATCTCATAAACTAAAAGTCACATATCATGTGTACATTACACAGTATGCTCTTACACCCCAAGACTGCTCTACAAAAAATCCAATTAAACAGAATGAGAATTGCTTTATTTCAGGCCAGTGTTTGACAGACTCTGTGGACTTCCACTGCCTCACATTTTTTAGTAGTAAAAGCATGGATCATACACTCTTCCTGCTGAAACTGTAAGAAATAACATCTGCATGGTATATTAAAGGACTGAAGCATTATATAATTACAGTGCTTTAAAGATGTCACTAACAGTTAAAGTTTGCACAGAAATTTTAAAAAATCCTGATAAATAGTAGACAAAGTGAAACTACTAAAATAAAATTGAAATATAGGAACCCTCTATAATTGAAATGGAGAGAGCAACCAGAACAGCTATATGACACATCCATTGCCAGCTGTGGAAAATTATAAATTGGATCACTTCTGGAAAAACTGTGGACCCCTTTTAACTCATCACACCACTATTGGAAAAAACAGAAAATATTTGACTACCATAACAAATTCTGAGAGCAAAAATATACAATCACTGTAAACCCCAGCATAGCAATGAGGATAAATACACTTCTGGAAAGATGTACTCAAAAAAGAAAAAATTCCAGACACCTTTTCATTAAAAAAAGATAACGATACGTAAGAAAAATTAAAATCAAAATATTATCAATTGTAAGACTGGCAAAATAATACAGTAAAAGTAATAACTCAGAGGCTGAGTTACAAAACATTTCAGGATGTTTCCTAGATAAAGGCTTTGTCTAGCCATGCTGACTGCACTTCCACAGGCAGTAGTCAGTAAAGGAGTGCTGCTCCACTTGAGGGTTTAGGCTGGCTGCTGACACAGCACAGGGGATTCCTACACTCCTGGAAACACTGCCTTCAATGCATCACTAGTTTGGACACTCCGTTTTGGTTTTGAGCAGTTCTGATCAAAATACTGGATTCTGAACTGTTCCATGCATCTTTGCAAGACTCTCCCGCAGTCTCAGGATGAAGAAGTAAAAGCATGCATGCCTGTGTGAAAGGGAGGGAGTATGTTCTTAGGGCCTTTCTCATTTCCACTAAACATTGCAATGACAGCAGCATGGGTTAAAATGACTGGCAACTGTACTGTATTTCACCTCTTTTATATGAATGAAGACTAACAAGAAACATAAGCCAACAAACGCCACTGCTAAAAAAGATTCTACAATCTACTACTGTAGACATAACTAAAAAATATTTATCTTTGGTCCTTTGGGTATAGCCTTTTACTAAGCTCTTCCAGAATACCAAACTTGGTGACTGTGTATGTACACTTACCAATGATTAAATATTTCAACTAGTTATCTAAAATATGAGGAATAAAACTCTCCTACAGTTGGGGTCTACCAAGTGATAGAAAATATTCTGAAAAATGTACATGTATTTAGTTTGGTAGCATTTTCATTCAAAATTAGCTCAGCATAATAAAATTCAAATGCAGCAGGGTTTAATCCACACCACTGTTATTAAAATTTTCTAGCGAGTCACCAAGTGTCCACAGAACTTTATGAAACAACAATAATGTAGATAACTCTTCACACTACCTGTTCTCCAGCCTTGAAATCTTGAAGTGCTACACATTCACACCGGTCATCTTCTAAATTGTAGCCTGTAGTGATCTATCCAGGAAAAGAGTGACAAAAGCACCTTTAGCATTTTATATTTCTCTCTCCCACCACTGACAAATTTTCCTATTGGAAATAAACATTAACAATAGGAATTGCATACATTTCTTTCTCAGCACAATAGAATATAGCTGATAGTGATTGCTCTCCAATTCCTGAACAATCTCTTTTTAAAAAAATTTTTACATTAAAGAAATCTAACAGAGGAAATAACCTACCTGAAGGGAACAGAAGGCTCTGAGGAAAGTACCTTCCACAGACAACAGACAAAGTGCCATGCTAAAGCCAGCAGTTTGTTATGAAGTTCTGGAGCTTTCAGTCACTCCCATGAGGCCCAAGGGAGCACAGCACTGACAGCTCTATATGCGGTGCTTTAGCCTTCAACTGCCAACACATTTTTGATTTCTCAATGAAAAAGGATTAGATAACTATGGATCTTTAGGGGATACAATCTTCAGAGAATTATAATTTAGTTGAAAATAATCCCCTTATCTAAAAGTTAAGTAATACTCTTAAAATGCTAAAAGGATTTTTGTGATGGTAGCAGGCAATGGAAGACGATAAACTCTCTTGACAAACCTGTACTTCCCCAAAAACAATTACTATACTGTAACGGGGTCACACTAACAAGCTATCCTAAAAATGTAATATTTTTACCAAGTGACAAACAGCATGTTCTTGAATAGTATTACCAGAGATGCAGCCACAGGATGGAACATAAGCTGCTGAAAAATCAGAAAGCAGCTTTTATGGGAGGTAGTCTGAGTTCAGTACTGACAGAGGTAACTTATGGAAAAATATGTTCTGGGCCTAAGGAAAAACCTAAAAGAAGCCAAAGATTCTCTCTCAGCCTTTGAAAATGAAAACATATTTTTTTGTAAGCTGACTGACATGAGTTGCAGTATACCCTGATTCCCATCTTGGATGCAGCTTGTCCAAAGACAGAATTCCTCAGATTATTTCAAAAGCTTGGTTGACGGCTTATACATTAATAGTTTTGCACTGCTTGCATCATTAAATGTGCATTTGTTGAAAACAGCTGAAACAGTGCTTTCAAATGGAGCAAATCCAAAATGTCAGCCCCAAGAACAGGCAGCCTGGCCCTGTAGACACTTGCAGAAACCTCCCTGTGCAGATGCCACCACTGCAGGTCTATTAACAGGTTTGTGGCATGTAGATATCAGTAAAGAACACGGGAGCCATGCAACACAGCCTACTGAGAAACACAGGCTGCAGTACTCGAACACAGAAATTCCTCTGCATTCTCTAATTTGGACCACACAATTTTAATTAAGATCTTGGGTTTAGAAGGTTATCCTACCCTGAATGCTAGTGGATGACAAATCTACCTTCCTAGTTCAAATAGAGTCATCTTCTAAAAAATTGTACCTTTCATCCAAAAAAAAGGAACTCTTGACCTGTCCTGAAATTTTCTTAGTGTGTACCCTCAATGAAATAGTTCTGAATGTGAAAAGTCCACACCAATCCCTAGAAAATCTGGTGGAACAGGATGCTTTCACAGACTGGGGAAATTCCAGTATTTTAAGAGGAGGATTCTGTCAGTTTAAGCATGCCTCACTAGAGTACTGATCCTTCTTTTAATTTTTTATTTTTGCTTTAAAAAAAAACCCAAAACAACACACAAAACTGAGCAGCACTTCTGAAAGACTTTTCTATAAAGCATAATGGAGTGCTAGACTCCTATTTCCTCTTTCTTTTAATAGCAGTCACATAAGAGAATTAACAGGGTGTTTACTTCTCTTCCCACATGATAGCTGACAAATTGCATCCCTTCAGTTTTATTTCTGAAGCAGACTGATACATGAATTTCAAGTTGTGTATAAAGCATGCAATAGTCTGCTTGGTCAGTGATTAAGGATGGACCCAGCCCAACAGGCAGAATGTAGCTTATTCAAAGCTCTGTCAGAACTGGTAATCAACCTCTGACTGTCAAAATACAATCCCACTAAAGAATAACAATGAGAAATGCATGAAGACAACCATTTTGAAATAGTTTTTAAAGGCAGGTTGATCTAATTAATAGTGTCAGAAGCAAGAAAAAGCTGGATGACCTAGCTCCAGTTAAAATCCAAAGAGCATTTTATTATCTAGCTCATGGAAAGGGGTCCTGTGGAATAAAGCAAGAACAGGGATATATATGGTAGCTGACTGACTTGAGAAGTATTTTAGCACTACATTTGGAATAAACTAGACAGGGGTGCATTCAATACCATCTTTTGTTTCTTACTTTCCTGCAATGAGTAACAATTCCCTTCATGTATTTTAAAGGAATTGTGCTATGATTAGAGCAGAACCCACCCTGATCTCACTCTACAATAATACAAACTACAGTACAGGCAGCTTACAGTTACCTTAGCAGTCACCCCCCTCCATTTCTAATAGTACAAGGCAACTAGCACACAATAGAAATAGCTTTATAGAAGCTTTTCTTAGCCCATTACCAATATTACAGTTTTCTATCCTTCCTGAATTTATATCCATTTAAATTACTTTCTGTAGAAATATGAAATAAATGACCAAAACCTTTACATATATACAAAATATTTAAGTTCAGCACAGCTGCCTTTGCCCTTTAGGATATACTTCAGCATAAAAAAGTGTTTCCAATCCTGATATACTACTGCATTAGGAGGTTTGGCTCCAGAGGTTGGCTCCATATCAAACCCATTGCTAAACAGCATAATAAAAATAAAAATTACTTTATCAATTTAAATAGAAGTTTGAATGAGTAAAACAACATAAATAGCTGCTCTTTTAATATATGCTGCTTAAATTTTCCCTCACAGAACCTTGATTCTCTTCCTCTTTACTCTAATCCCAACTTTGAAGGCATTCATTAAGAGTTGTCTAATGAATACAGACAAGTCTCTGCAAAAGCATCTGAAAGGGATGCCCAGCAGGAAAAGGGTACAGGAAGTACTGACGCTTGCAGCTATGACTTATATTACAAAAATACACATTTCTGAATTTTAAGCAATTTTCTTTATACTGAAGACTCTCATATGAACTTTATTGCTAAATCAAAGCTGTGAGATTGCATAACAAATAGGGAAGGGCAAGAATCACTGTTAAAGAACAACATGTAATCACCTTGAAATAAGGAAAAATAAATAAATAATAAACCCCAAACACTTGCAACTTCGTAGCCTAGCCTACCGTGCTGTAATTGACACAGTCATAGTAACACTAAATTAGCTAAATGTCAAGTGAAAAACAACTTGCTTTACAGTTTGTTCATTTAAAACAGACTTTTGTTACACCAACAGCACTAACACATACTGCTGTCCTAACACTCAAGTCAACCCTCCCACAAAAGAATCAGATCACTTGAATCGTATGGTCATATCCAGTGCTGACAATAAATAATATTATCTACTGGAAACACAAGTAGGGGGTATGACTTTTGAAGCATACATGAGTATGACTAAGTAACACTGATAAACCAGCCTCTCTGGGTTTCCATTTCCTCATCTCAGCATTAACTACTCTGTTAATGAAATCAGAAATCATCCCCTGAACGAGCGCACGTAAGCCAAAGTGTCAGCAGGTCTGACTTTCTATATACATATGTCACCTTTTAAATGTTTAATATGCCCTAAAGTAGTATTTTTGCATTTTGTTTCTTTGATGTAGTAACAGATGTACTGTTTTTGTTGAACTAGGCTTTGTTCTTGTTGTTGCTGTCTCTATAACAAGGCTCTTTGGGCACGGTTAGGAGAGCAGGCAGTATTTCTTAGTTGCAAATCTCTAACCACTTTCCCCAGTGGTAGCTACAAGAGGCAACCTCCATCAGTGCCTGCTTTCTGTTCTCAGAACAAATCTGTCCAGTGCTGTGCATCTTTTTCAGCCCATGAGAAACAAAGCTCCATGTCAGGAGACTATTCAGACTTGTCTGGACAAAACGTTTCATGTAAATGAAAACTTTTAAAAGTACATTATATGCACATAAGACATAACTTTACACAAGTATCCAATCACTTGTAAAGTGTTCTCTAGATGTAGAAAGCTCTCCCTGAAAAGCTATCATAAGATATTTGAGAAACCGACAAACCTTTCTTTCACATATTAGTTTTTTAGGGTCTCTTGGGAAGATAACATACCTGTGTTAAGAAGCATAATGGAAAGTGTTACTAAACTGTTCCACAGTAGTTGAAAGGCGTAATACTTAAGCCCTAAAGTCTTTCACCAACACTGAATAAATCCTTACCAATCCATTAGTATGATTACACATGTCCCATAAAGGTATTAGAGCCAGTGTAACTCTGGAACCATCTTCTGTTGGAATCTGGTTCTGCCGTGTCATAACAGAGGAAACTGCCCATCTGCAAAAGTTAAAAACACAAGATGGTCAATGTTCAAAGCACTAAAGTATGATAGGCCATAGTCCCACCTGAAGCAATAATTTATACTGGGAGTTTCCAAACGTAGTTTCCTTAAAGATCACACTGACTATAGGAACAGCAGAAGGCAATACCACTTCCAGGAGAAGCAGCAGCTCCCAGGTTTCTGGGACATGCACACAGAACAAATCCCAAACCAGGACTGAGATCCCTCCTCTCTTTGCAAGAGAATCTTCACACTGTCCATTGGCTCCATTCCTCAAGCAGCATGCACTCCCTATGTAACCTTCTGCTTCCCCAGCCCTTCCCTGCATATGTATCTCACACTACACATCCCAAACCCAGGGTCACCTGCTCCTGCAGGTTTTCCTGCTGGGCAGCGGGAGCTCTCGTGCAAACTCTTGTAAGACCCAGGATGTATTTTCCCTCTCACTCTCTAAAAAGCTTATGTCCTGCATGAACTGGAAACCAGTGCAACCACCTGACACATGCATGATCTTTTGGTAAGTGTTTCTCATCAATCTGCAAGCTTTTGGCTTAGGTCAGTATTGCTAAATTTTCTGCTTCATAGAATTGAGAGGGGAAAAAAAAGCCACAACATTCCAAACAGATATCCAGGTAAAAACCATGAAGAGAGTATCACATAGTTCTTTTGCACATGGACATCATTCAAAACCCTTCTAAGTCAGGATAAGTAAATGAAATGCAAGCTACCCTTCCAGACATAAAAATCTTTAGAAAAGCTTAGAATTTCAGTAGTTTCTAGAACCTCATTTTTTATTTTATACCTGACAAAAATTAATACTAAACACCAGTGGAAAAAAGAATCTAAGTTTCACTATATTCTGACTTTAATACATATATGTGTTGTGGAGTTTTTTGAGGGGAAAAAATGATGCCACTAGGAGAAGGTCAAAACAATTTGAATTCCCACAGACTCTACTACTAACATGCATTTAGTATACAGAATTAGACTTTCTGAAGGATTTCTTCAGAAGGACTAGACTGCTAACAAAGACAGTGGCAAACTGAAATCTACCTAATTTCTAAAAAAAAAGTTAAATTGTGGATAATTCTGACATACAAACACTGCTTGAAACAGAGTAACAGTATGCTTCTTGTTAATTGTTGTAATTTGTCTTTAAAATTTTAGACCACTTCACATGTAAGTTGGTGTGCTCCCCAATGACCCTTTAAATGAAGGAGGCATGCTTTGGAAATCCCACTTTCATAGACTTACCCACAAGTACAACTAGGCAAAAAAATCCCTCATGAATGTCTTTTATTCATGCTATTTTAACCATGTAACAGAATTAAAGCTCTCATTATCTTAATTGTTATTCTTTTTATCTTAATTCTGTCACCCCTTATAGCACCTCCAAGTGACACTCATGTTTCATGTGTACAACTTCCATTCTCCAGCTCTCCTGTTCAGCAGCAGCTCTAGATTTTAACTTTTACTAGTATGTGATGGCAGAGCCTTTTATGAAAAAAAAAAAAGAAATTAAAAAAATTTCCCCAAACCCTAAAAGTCCTGCCACATCAACTGAATTATTTTCTTAAGAAACAAGGAATTACCTTAGTAATCTGACTATGTGTGCCAGTTGGCTAAACTAACTGCTTATAATGAATGACTATTCCTTTGTAACAATTAAAATCTGCATATTTATTTCACTTTCTTCTTCATTAAGAAAGTGTATTAGTATCAAATCTTACAATTAACATTTCAGTAACGATAAGGCTTTCCCAACAATGAAGAATTCCAGGGCCCCATAGTTTACCATAGTAAAAAAAGAAAAGAAACAAAGAAAAAAAAAATTTAAAGACAGACCAACCTGTAGTCGTCATAAGTGAAAGAATCCTTTAAGGGCAGTTTGCTGGCATTAGGATGGGTCTGCAAAATGTAAGTTGCATAAAAAGGTGAAAAGAGGAAGAAAAGAGAAATCAGAAATCAGTCAGCAGAATTTCATTATTTAGCTGCCTAACAGATCCTAACAAGAGCCAAATGAAGCAGGAGGCGTCCAGCCGCGCTACAGAGGGATCATCATGCTATTATGCTCTCATACATCACTGTCAACTTAATTTGTTGTGCCCAGCAGCCGCCATAAATCTGTTTCTTCATATTTCAAGACTGGAACCCACAGACATTGTACAAAAAAAAAATAAAATTTAAGGTGGACTGAGTATGTGAAGGTAAAACACAATCCAGCCCTCGATGCACAGTGGGGGAAAGAAATCAGACAATAAGCGTACATTAGCTTTCACCAACTTCCATATTTTCCTCTCCTCTGGGATATCAGTGAGATATTTCACAAATGCAAGGAATATTATACAAGATTTTCAATTCTTCCTTGTTACCTGTAACAGTGTTATTCAGTAAAGTTGCACTACACCTCTGAAACAAAAACAGATTATAAAATATTTAAATGGCTTCGGTGACAAACACCGATTAGACAGTATCTACATTAACCCATCTACACACTCTCCTGTCTAAATGTGGAGCCGTGTCATTTGTGAATGCATACTGCAATTCTCATTAACAAGCAAACATTTAATTTCTAAAGGCTTTAAGAAGCTCTGATACCAGTTATTTTTCTGATTAATTAACTTATTTAAAGTCTTGAAAATACAGGTAGCTTTAAACGCACATTCACACGTTTTCTTTAGAACTTTGTTCCAATTCACAAATGGAAAGCCATAGCAGCATAAATTTTAACCTTCAGGTTCAATTAGGTCTCTGAGATGAATTGAAGCAAATGATCAAACGGTTATTTCCAAAGATACAAATGATTTTTTTGCATAGCTCTATCTTTGCGACGCTCTTAATGCATGAAGCTCCATGTAGTACGCAGTTTTTTACTCTTGATGCATTAGCATCACAAGTGCGTGGTAATTTATCATTTCTCACTGTAATGTACTTGCTGGCACTGTGTGCAGGACAGTAGGGGATGAGGTAAAAGTGGCTCAAACCGTAAATCAATTAGAAAACAAAAGCTTGTGCTCAGCGCGCAATTTTAGGCAAATTATATATTACAAAAGACTGCCAATTGGGTGTGAGGTCCCAGGTGGCTGCTCTGCCTCAGCCCCTCCGGTTAACCCTTGCGATGGGCTTTCTCCGGAACACGACTGAAGTTAACAATTCCAGTGGCTCCTGCCCCTCCCCTCACTTTAATTTTTTTTTTTTCTTTTTTACAGCACTCTACGTTTCCATATGATTTTCACTCACATTGATGACACGGTCATTGTATAACAAATCCCTTCGAATTTAATTGTAGCAACACATTGTACAGTTGTTTCTTCTCACAAAAACATCCAGCACAAACCCAGGACTGAGACCCGAGCCAAGCCATTTCAGGAAGCACCTTCTCTGCAGGACAGTCCAGACCCGAGTCCAGAAATGAATGCAGAAACTCAGCCTTCAGCTGGAAATAATTATTACAAACAAAAACCTCCCTATCGTTTTCATTTATGACAATCTAATTTCAACTCTTATTACTCCTATTATTAATCTATTTTGCAGAAGCTCGATAAATTAAGCAGCGAAAGACAACACCAACACTGCGAGCATCAGCCCCTCCGTTTCCCTTTACAGCACGACCGCGTTTCCCTCCGGCCCGTGGCGATCGGTGTGAGGAGTCGGGTCTCACTGTGCGCCTCTAGTTCACAGCCGGCGCTTCGCATTTACCGCCCGGACGCTGTGGGAGCCGCTCCCTGCGGCCCACGCCCGTGCCCGGGCGCGCAGCCCCGCTCCAACCCCGCCGTTCCCGGCCCCGCTGCACCCCGGGCCGGGCCCCCACACCGCGGGCCGCGCGGGCCAGCACTGCCCCCTGCCGGCGCCGCCGCGCACTGCTCCGCTCCGCTCCGCTCCGCCGCCACCGCCGCGGCCGCTCCGCGCTCCGCCCGCCCGGCCTGCGGGGCCGGCGCACCAAACCAACCGCCTGCAGCAGCCCCGAACCCCGCGCGGGATAGCGCACCTGCAGCGTGAGCAAGCGCCCCCGGCCGAGTGCGCTCCGACCTGTTCATCGCAGGAGAAAGGCCCCGGGAACGTCAACACCCCTGTCTGCCGCCTCTGCTCTCTTCTGCTTTCCTCCTGCCCCTCAAACAGCAAGCAGCTTTTAGCGGAACATGCTGTTTTTCCAAGGGTAATAATGACTATGGTCATAATGCACTGGAAGTAAACAGGCATCGCAGAAATTGCAGGGGCTCTACAGACAAAAAGCGACTGCTACAGCCCCTGCACCCAGTTCCAGCCCACACTCCATTCCGGGAGCACCAGCCAACAGCCTCAACCCGAACTTGGAGCAAATAACCATAGGATGCAAGATATATATACACGTTGTCATTGTCCTCTCCGTAGGAAACGTGTATTAGATCAGTGGATTGCAGGGAGATCAATTGTTCATTTCACACAAGCAGTCGCCCTATAATAGCCAACTTGAACACGCAACCCATGGGGAAAAGATCCTGGATGCCACCAAACGCTTTGTCACCCTCCTCATTTGCAAATCGGTGAAACTTCGGGATTGCCCCTATGTGGACACCATCCAGACGTAATTCCCATAAAACCACTAGTAAATTACAATAAGGGACAAAATATATGGTCTTTAAAAGACACAGGGCAGAATAAAATCCCAGCATATGTAATTACCATATTTATAACATTCCATGGTACAATATTCTAGTAGCTCTTTTAAACTTAAGATATGTCAGTATATTCGATCATGTTAGATTTCTGACTTGGTCTATTTCACTATGTAACTTAAAAACCCTACAGATTACAAGAATCTGAAGACACACAAAAAAGAACAATATTCTGATTAAAAATTTGATTTAGTATGCAGCTTCTCTTTATAGTCCCTTGGTAAAAATGAAATCTCCCTAACAAACACTTAATAAAACCTGTCAATATATCTAGAAAGAAAAATGACACAAATGCATTAAGTATTAAATACCCTTGAAAAAAGTCACATATTCCATGAATTTTTGATGTACTATCTTGACATTAATGTAAAACCTTGATATTTATAATTGACAGATATTTAATAAAGTATAGAAGATGACTGCTGTGTAGCATGCAAATTGCTCAGACGGCTCAAAAAAGATACAGACATATTTAAACTAAACAAACAGTTAATACGTAAAAAAAATCAGATCTAGCTTTTACAGGTTCACGCAGCTAGGTCTCTACAGATTAGCTTTCAAATGTGACATTATCCACTACATGAACCCTAATTTTAACTTACCAAGTCTGTATGAAGTAGTTTCAGAAAGTTGGGAGGGGAAGCTTTAAATAAAAAATGGGAACATGAAAATGTGAATATATTCATTTAGATGCAGGTCCTGACATTCTACTGAAAGAGTTATTATAAAGAACAAATACCATCTATTTCGTTACCCTTTCTGTGAAAATATTGTCAGAGCTGGCAATCAGGGTGATGACCACTGCAAAAACAAATAGTGGCATGCTGAATTTCATTTTCCTCCTGATGCTGCTATTCCTAAAAAAAAAAAAAATGAATAAAGAAACGGTTTTTTCCCCTTCAGTGTTCCAAGCCTTCTTTGAGACAGTTGGAGGATATCTCAAAATAACCAGAAATATTAAAAAGTAACAGTGATTGCTGCCAGATTGTCTGCAGCCACTGTGGAAAGAGACAGACTGTTATTCTAGTCACCTAAAACACTATCAGACTAGAAGACAGTTACTCAGTATGGCAATCACAGGAAGGGGGGGTGGGGGGGAGAAGAAAAAGAAAAAAAATTAAAAAAATAAAAGGACACTTCCAAACACTTTTTCTCTTTCAGTGAAGCAGTAAAATATCCAGGGGTTAGTGTCTCATGTTTAATGCCTCACAAACAAGCAGCACTCCTGATGTGCCATAGGGGCCTCTGCGTTATTAATTTCTCCATCACACTTTTAGATGGACATCACAAGGTAATGATTCTCAAGTCCCAGAAAGTAGATGCTAAAGGACTCCCATTTTTGAGGGCTTGTTTCATTTGAATGGCATGAAGGCTGCAGTGTAAAATAGGTGGGTGCCCTTCCAGCTAAAAAGCCATCACAACCTTCACTTCTGCTTTCCAGCCTAGGGGCATTTGCCTCCCATCAAAGAGTGGCCAGACTTCTGGAGACAGTAACCCTTTTCCCTATTCAATCACAAAAAGCTAAAGCTCATTTATCAGAGCTCCTAATCTTGATGGTGAATTTCCATTAAAATTGGCTTAATATTTGCTTGTTTACCAAGTGATGCAAAGAACAAGTCCAATTACTGTAACACACAACACAATGTCTGAGTAGAAGGAAAAATTAAAGTTTACATAGTCTTAAATTTGTGTTCACATCTACACTACTAGATGCCTTGAAAAGAGCTGATGTATTTTTATGTGAAGTCATATTGACCAGTATATTCCTTTGTGCTATTAACCCTTGTATAATCCAAGAAAGAAAAAATTACTTTAATCACTAGATGGGATCAAAGTTAGTTTTTTTTAAAAAAGACACCACCTCCAAGCTGAGATACACTGATCATCACATCCATCCACTATTCCACTGTAATTCATAGTTTAAAAAAATGTTTTTTAAAAAAATCCTTGTTTTTGTTGGTTTCCTGAATTTGTAGACAAAGAAATGGTTGGACTTCTGTGAAGACTATTTCAAGTACTCACAAGTCCAAGGCAAAGTTATGGGCAATCACTGCATCAATATCACTAAATCAGATTTCAGTATTCTCAGAAACCTCTTATATCCCCATTGAAGTGGAGACAGCTCCGCTTCTACCCCAGGAAACCATCATACCTAGTGTTCAGATTATATTGAGGCCATCACTCCACTCCCCTCACAGCCCCCAAAACACTAAGGGTGCTTGAAACAGTTAAAGCCAAAACCACTTCAAGCTTCCACCTTGTTAACTTTCATTCCTTTGAACATAAACCCCAAGGGTTAGTTGCTTTTGACCAAACAATTTTTTCCTCCTCTTCTTTGCAGATTCTTCCCTCTTTCCAATGTACTCATTAACATGGGGAGATTTCGTTATGAGCCTTAGTGGATGCTACTTGATGGTTTCAGGCCAATGTGTAGGTGTACAAAAACACAAACACACATACATTCAGGGCCAGAAGCACCAAGATCTGTCAGCATTTGCTGGTTACTGTCCCTTTCCCAGCTCTGGAAATCCTTTGAAGCAGCAGCCTTGAAGAGAAACTCCTCTCTGTGGAGCTGCTGAGGCTTTAACTGCCCTAAAGCTAAGTAAAATAAAGAATTCAGAATGGAGGATCCTAGTGATCTACAGGGAAACAAGAATTCACTTTTTCCATTGGACATATACTGCCTAACCTAATGAGGGAAGCCAGCTCAACTGTACAGGACAGGAGACAAAGCCAAAGATTATTTTACTTTGTAACAACAGTTTATAACTACAGAGGCATGCTCTGGAATATTCAAACAGCCCAATTCATGAAGCACTAGGAATAATGTCCACAAACCTGTGTTGTTATATGACGTCTCTAACAGAAATAAGATAATTCTGCTTTGCAAAATCTAATAGAATGAATCTTAATATTAAAAAAAAGGTACTACAGGATTGAAACTTAATAAATCTAAATAATATTCTTGCTTAATTCTTTATGTCAGCAATTTTTATTTACTTTCTGCCAATATACACAAGAAAGCACTGTTCCAGACTATTAGGGGATTCATGCAGCGGAAGCAAAGTGGAATGACTCCTTCTGGTGCAATGGAATTTAACTGCGTGGTCCCTTTTTCTGTACCTTCTACCTGCAAAAATTGTTCTTCGTTAATGAGACAGCAGTGGCACAACAGACAACTCAAACCATTAACTATTAACTCAAGGGGGTCTGAAGGACTGACAACCCACTTCACATACAACATGGACGGTACTGTTTGGCAGACTGAGCACACAGAAGCAACTCTGAACTGACTGCAGCTGAGTACCCTGCCTCCAATCCTGTGCCATCTCCTTTTTTTAGTAGAGGCAAGACAGACTCCTTAACATCCACTTCTTGATTGCTCCATTTCAGAATACTACTTACTCTGTATATGTGTATGCATACATACACAATTCTGAAACATTATCTTTCCCAAAACAGAAGACACTCAGATACAGCATTTAAATAAGTGACCAAGTTTTCTATACCTTTTCTTGTCCTTTCACAAAATCACTTAGAGCTGAGTGCAGCCCCATTAAGGGCTGAAGTGGGAGAAGCTGGGCTGAGATTAGATGTGTTTTGCAATGAGACAGCCTCCCGAGGCCCTCCCGAAGCAGTTCACATAACAGAAGGCACACGAGCTCCATTATCTCCTGTGGTAAATCTCCTTGTGAAACATGAGTTTATTGTTCATGTTGAGCCTTAGAGTCATAGGTTCAGTCTGCAGTGTTTCATTCACACAGGTACAGTAAGATAGCTACAAAAGCCAGCTTCCTTGCAAGAGTCTATGTCTGCATACCACAACATATCATTTACTCTCTTCCAGAGAGGCTGTTCCAGAGGTACAAAGTTTACCTTGAGCATTTTTCATTTCAGGAAACATTTTACCTTGTTAATTTCAGGAGCTGGACTTTGATGAACCTTGTGGGTCCCTTCCTACTCTGGATACTCTATGATTCTGTTTTGTGCAACACACAGGCACTATGTTCATGCACAAATTCATCCCACAACTCCCTCCAACAATTAGTGAACTCCACTATTAGGTGAATCACAAGCCACAAATAAAATGTTGTGATGGAAACCCTGAAAGAAACCGCTTTGAAAGGACAGCAACAGTATTTCCTATTCACAACCACTCACTCCTTAATCAAAGAGTTTGCTAACAAGCATTAATATAATGCGGTACGGCCAAGGTTTTGTTACCTGTGAATCAACTACTTAAGTTACCCAATAAATCATATCAGAAGCCACTTAGATGGAAGCTTGGATCATGATCACCTCATAACCAAGCTTTCACAGGCCATGGTAACTAGAGGTACTGGGGCTGCAGTGGCACACGCATCCAAAACTAAAAACTTATCATTTCCTCTTCAACTCTCATTCAAACAATAGTACAAGAAAATAAACTTTGGTTTACTTAGCAACGTATCAATGTCCTACTGTGTGGAGTATTAGCATTGGGTCTGACTGAAGAGGATAATCCACTTTGTAATTTAGTTAAATTACTAATTTTAACAAAGATAAGTACCCTGTATAATTTTGCAGTGCTTAAAGAATACATCCTTTGAGTATTCCGCTCTAAGAAACATCAGCTTGTTATAATATTTTAAATTTATGGAACATTTGTAACTGCTGTTATATCAGGAAAAATATTAAATCTGCACAGTAAGTACAAACTTTATATGAGAAAGTATACTTGTAAGTCCATGATGATCTCCTGATGTCTGCTGAGGCACTGACTTCCACAAAAGACACAGACAACATCTCTGGGGATAGACTCAAATGTCCCAGAAAGTGCAACTCAGTTAAAAAATAAAAATAAAGGCAACTAACAGAAAAGCAAACAAAAAACTGTCTCTACTCTATTGGCTGTAAAAAGAGATGCTTATCTGCATTCTCAACCAGGAGAGTGGTTGAGAACCCCATCTTCAAAAAAATGTCTTAAAAGCCCATACTACTAACAAGAGAATGTATTATTCCTCCCAAATGTGATTTAAACTGTGCAGAAACAAATTTTGTTTTGCGCTGGCATATACGCTTTGAAGTACATCTCTGCTTCTCTAGAGGAAAGCAGGCGTTTAGGCTACTATAGCAGAATCCAATCCATTCAGAATATAAAATAAATTAAAACCTGCTGATTAGGAGATGTTAACAAAGTCTGTACGATGAAAGATAACATCTATATCCAAAATGAAAGATATGTTTTATCCTGTCTGTCCTCCAACTTTGAATCATTTTGACTGTAAGAAATAGCAGACACCAAGTAGGACGTGCCTGTACTTCCATCTAGGCCAGCACGGTCCAACTGGTGCCCATCGTCTGAATCTGGACCACAGGATGCCTCCATATGGCCTGCCACCTTTTCCTTGGAGGAGATAGGGAACAGCTGTTTGAGGAGCAAACGCTGCCTGAACAGCCAAACACCTCCTCCTGTGTCCGGCTGGCTCAAAGCCCAGAGCTGTCGCCGTGTTCCTGTGGAAGGCAAGGAAGGAACGGGGGAAGAAGGCAGCAGAACCTCCCACCCACGCAAGGACTTGAGCTCTTCATCTGCCTGACTCGGACAGACGCAACTCAGCAAATCCTGGAGCTGCTTCTGCCATGGAGAGGGGCAGCCACAGGAATGGCCCAACAAAGCCCCAGGATCTGCTGCTACTGTCATCATAGCTGGGGGTGGGATATACCAGAAGTGACATAAAAATCAGGAATTTGGCACATGTTTGCGAAGTCTAAACCACCTTACAGTAGATACACTAAGTGGTACAGTACAAGCATACTGTCAATCTTCAATCTGCTGCCAGCAAAACAGATTAATACAATATTTTGGCCTTCACACAGAGGAAAAACACAGAAAAGCATAAATATATCTCATTATTAACTGCCTATTGATTTCTTATTGGTCAAAAAGAACTTGGGCATTGAAATCCAGACAAAGCAAATTAAATAGCAACACTATTTTTACCTTTGTAACTGCCCACACAATGCAATTTTAAATCTCTCCTTAAGGTGACATGAATAGTAGACAAGTAAACAAAAGGGAAATATTTTACAGGGTTTACAACTGTGCCATCTTTCTTCCACCCATTTTTCACAGTGTTGCTGACATAATTTCTGAAAAAAAGCTATTTGACTGGCATGCCAATGAGTATAAATCAAGCAGGGAGGAAAACTGAGAATCCTAAAGACCTACCTCGTACAGAAACAAAACTGAATTCTGTTTCAAATACATTTGCTTTTGACTGCATATTGGTTGAAATCTTCAGATGCACTGAAATATTCCCTATTATATCAACCTAAAAATAATAAACACCTTCTGAATATTTGAATAGGATGTTTTAAAAGACAGTATAGTTGTCTGCATTCAACTCAAATATCATTTAGCACACAAAAGTTAAATGGCAGTGTCTTCAAGCCAAGAACAGAGACACCAGATGATGTACTTCACGCTGACCTGGAAAATCATATGCTTATTGGAATAGGATAGATTAAAAACAACACAGAAAAATAATGTAAGAGCAACATAAGTCATATTGAAAGCACCATCACAACTTCAAAAATTGGTGTAAAAATTATGCTAGAGATGTGAAATCTCACCTAATATACCCAATATTGAAGAGTCACACATGATACCAGATTTTAAAGATGCTATAATATTATTTTGAAATCTAGAACTTGATGTGTTAAACATCCTAACTAAAACGATATTCCAGTCCCCAACAGTGAATGACTGGATTTTAGAATTTCATTCACGCTAAATCAATTAGTCAAATTTTATATTAATATGAAATTTAGTATCTGATCAAAAGGGATTACAGCTTCCAGGAAATTAAGTTCTCTGTCCAGTACTGCACACAAACAGATCAAAACATCTTTGGACAGATTACTGCAAAGCTTGTATTCACAACAACACTTTCACAAACAGTGTCCAGATGTCAATAAACACTAGTCAAAAAACTGTATGACACTGCTCCTGTGAAATGCCAGAAATAAATCAGACTACAGATAATACCTAAAAATTATTAACAACTTCTACTGAAGAGATTCTATTAAAAAAAATTAAAAGGAGTGTGACTCATGGGGCAGTTTCTGCCTTCTTGAGTAAGAGTAGCTTGACAGAACACAAAGAAAGCACTAGCAAGTATTTGCTCATTAACTTTGCAAAGAAACATAAAACTGAGTCAAAGAAAATAAGTTTACTTGCTAAAATGTTACTTAAATAGGTGACTTTGCTTTCTCCATTCAGTAAGAATTTTAGAATTAAACTGATCTCTCTTGTACTGGGGAGCCCAGCGCTGGACACAGTACTCTGGGTGTGGCCTTACCAGTGCTGAATAGAGGAGAAGGATCAGCTCTCAAAATGCTGCCAACAATCCTAATGCAGCCAGGATACCATTAGCCCTTTTTTCTGCAAGGACACATTGCTGGCTCATGTTCAGTTTGTACCCCAACATAATAATGGGGTTATTTCACTCCAAGTGCAGGACTTTGCGCTTCTTGCTAAACATCAACTGGCAGCCCATTTCTCCAGCCTGTCAAACTCCCACTGGATGGCACCTTCCCAGAAACTGAAGTGAGGCTGACAGGTTTGTAGTTCCCTGAGTCATCTTTCTAACCTGAGGATAGGAGTGGCATTTGCTTTCTTCCAGTCCTCAGGAATGTCTCCCAATCATCATGATCACTCAAAGATCACTGAGAGTCAGAGTGTGCATTGGAAAAGACCTTTAAGGGTCACCTAGTCCAACTGCGATGAACAGGAACATCTTCAACTAGATCAGGTTGCTCACAGCCCCTTCCAACCTGTCCTTGAATGTTTCCAGGAACAGGGCATCTACAACCTCTCTGGGCAACCCATGCCAGCATTTCACCACTCTCATTGTAAAAAATGCCTTCCTTAGTCCAAATCAACCCTCTCTTAGTTTAAAACCATTATCTCTTGCCCTCTTGCAACAAGCCCGGCTAAAAAGTTGGTCCCCATCTTTCTCAATCCCTTTTAACTATGAAAAGGCTGATATAAGGCCTCCCTGGAGCCTTCTCTTCTCCAGGATGAACAAGGCCAGCTCTCTCAGCATTTTCTCACAGGAGAGGAGCTTCAGCCCTCTGATTATTTCTGTGGCCATCCTCTGGAATCAGTCCAATAGGTCCATGTCCTTCCTGTGCTGGGGACCCCAGAGGTGGGTGCTGTATTCCAGGTGGGGTCTTACCAGAGCAGAAGGATTGAATCCCCTCTCTCAACCTGCTGGCCATGCTGCTTTTGATGCAACCCAGGGTACAACTGGCTTTCTGAGCTGCAAACACACATTGCTAGCTCATGCTGAGCTTCTCATCCACCCCCAAAGTCCATCTCTGCAGAGCTCTTCTCAATTCCTTCAACCCACAGCCGTACTGATAGCATGGGCTGCCCCAATGCAGGTGCAGCACCTTGCACTTTGCCCTGTTGAACTTCATGAGGTTCGCAAAGGCCCACTTCTCAAGCATGCCCAGGCACCTCTGGATGGCATCCTGGTACCTGGGACTCCTGAAGGCCAGTCTTACTAGTAAAGACTAAGACAAAGAAGCTATTTGGTACCCCAGACTTTTACATGTTCTGTGTCACCATGTCCCCTGTCTATCCAGCAGCAGGCCCACATTTTCCCTAGTCTTCCTTTTGTCGTGTATGTACATATAGAAACCTTTTTGGTCGCCTTTGATATCCCTTGCAAGATGCAATTACTGCTGGGCTTTACCTTTCCTAACCACATCCCTGGATGATTGGACAATATCTCCATATTCCTTCCAGGTCACGTGTCCCTGCTTTCATCTTTTCTAGGCTTCCTTTTAGTGTCTGAGTTTTTGCCAGGAGCTCCTTGTTGATTCATGAATGCCTTCTGGCACTTTTGCCTGACTTCCTGCTTTTGGGATTAACTGTTCCTGAAGTTAGAGGAAGTGATCTATCAATACTAACTATGTTTTCTTTTTTGGATTCTTCTTCTCTCCAAAGCCATATGCCATAGGACTCTTCCAAGCAGATCCATGAAACAGCCACTACTGCTCTCCTGAAGTCCAGCACTGTGACTTTACTGTTTGCTCTGCTTCCTCCTCTCAGGATCCTGAAATCTACCACCTCATGGTCACTACAGCCAAGGCTGTCTTCAACCTTTATATCCCAACAAACCCTTCCTTGCTTGTAAGTATGAGGTCTGTGAATGCAAGTAGCACCTTTCCTCATTGGCCCCTCTATTGCTTGGGTAAGGAAGCTCTCCACAAACCTTCTGGACTGCTTATGCCCTGCTGTGTTGTTCCTTTAACAGATATTGGGGTGAAGTCCCCCATGAGGACCAGGCCCTGCAAATGTGAAGCTATTTTTAGCTATCTGTAGAAGGCCTCACCCACTTCTTCTTTTCACCTGATCAGGCAGCCTAATAGCAGAGGTCCACTACAATGTCGACCATATTGGTATAGGTTCAGGTTTTTTTGGTTGGTTGGTTGGTTTTTTTTTTTTTTGCAGACAGCTTGCTGGTGCTCTTCAGAAAAAAAATGTGGTCCTTCAGTGGTCCAAAGACTACAAGCTGAAAACACTATGTAAATCAATGCCAAACTGCCATCCTGGACAGTCCTGCAAAACTGGTGTTTTATCCAGGACACGAGAGGCAGCTACATACAGATACTACTTACAGAGTGCCACTGAATGCATACAGCCACAGCAAAAGCTATGGCTAGATAATGGGCTCTGCTGGTTTCGGACTTACCACTTCAAAGATTTTAGAAGTCAACTAAAGTTATCATAAAGTTGTCTTTTATTTAGGTAGGGAGTAACAGCCTTTACTACAGCTGAGGAAAAGATACAACACTGCTTCAAACCCATCGTGTTCAACATGTAAATAGTTTGGGCACTTCCACCTTCTCTAAGTGCACTCCTTGTCTTCATATCTTGTTTTGATTCACAAAAACTTCTCTGTAGCTGACTACAAACAGGCATACAGATGCACCTGAAAATCAAACACAAAGACCACTGCATATTCTTTTAAAAAAGCTTCAAACTTGGCTATATTTTCTTTAGGAACATAATCTCACTTTGACTGACTGTAAACTATATGGCTCCCTCTTGTGTCTATTATACCACATTTCAGTGGACAAAAAAAATTTAACATTAAGCCATAAATATTTGGGCTTTGTTCACCCTTCAGCAGGCATGCAATGCTCATAAATGCTCATAAGGAAGTCACAGACATACCTTCCGTTCTCTTCCCCTGAGAAGAGAAAACCCTGCAGCTTACAGAATTTCTGTTTGGCACAAACTATAAAAAAAAAAATCTTGCAAACTACAAGTCTGCAGCAATGAAAGTAGTCTTTTGACCATTCCTGTATTTTGATACCAATGCAGAGGCCAAATGCATCATTAAAGTACATCTGTAAGAACTTTTAACTATTTTTTAGTTATCAAATTACATATGTTTAGAGAGGTGTCAGTGCGGTTTATACAGCCTGGCTAACATGCTCAAGGGTTTATTTTTGTCTGCTCAACATCCCACCTGTTTCTGCTTATCAAACCAGACCACAGTTTAGCTTGGAACAGCTGTGAAATTCATAAATCTGCCCATTCTTCATATGTAGCCAGACTAAGCACTTGGAGAGAGAGTCAGAACTCCAGCAGTTGCCCTTACGGAGAAGCTAGAGACACAGAGCAGCACTTCTCAAACCGTGTTTGAAACTGCACACCTATCAGAAGCCAAATTACTTTAAAAGCAGTCTAGCAATCCTATTTGGAAAGAAAAAGAAGCATCTGAAGAAACGACTTGTTAACTCTTTTATTCCCCCTGCCATTAGAAATATTTTGTAGACTAAAAATGTTGCAATTAAAATATTTTGCCTGCACAAAGTAGTCCCTTTTTTAGTAGTTTCAAATAGCAAAAAAACAACTTTTATTTCAAGATGCTGCTAGCATTACTTCCTTCAGTAGAAAAACTATCAATAAAGTAAACATAGTTTTAAGATTTTTGTATTACAAAGAATGTGTTTGTACTTAAAATATACTTTAAAAGGTACTTGTACTCAAAAAAAAATTAATCTGCATACTGAAAGCAATATCAAAATCCTGGTCACACAGGACAGCTTTCATTAAAACACTTTTATTAAAGTCGTAGTAGTACTGAATGAAATTATGGTATACAAAAATCTAACACTCATTTCATTGAGCTTGCAGAGTACACTGCCTTTCACAGATAAGTGGGTTTGCTTTGCTTTTTTCATTTATATGACAAATTTCTCTTTTGCCGTTTCTTCCCTTTTCCATCTGCTCATGAATTACCCTTAGCATTAGTATTTTGTGGGTCAATTTTGTTCACAAAATGATATGAGCACATGCAAGCTGATACTAAAATTAATTTCAGCTTCTATGAATAAGGAAAAATGGTACTTTGTTTAAGGGAAGAAAGAGACTTCTATTTTTCTCTATGAACTTTTTTCCTCCACTATTTCATAAATTACAAGCTCTTATTTTTGAGAGCAGAAACAGAAAGCAAAAATGTAAACTTTTCCATAAGTTTTCATCAAAACCATTAATAATAGGTACCCAATACATACAGTTGGCATTCCTGGAGCCAACTGAATTTATTTAACTTTCTAATGTGAATAGTAGTATTTGCTGAATAGAGTAAAGAAACATTCAGCTGAAATTGTGGTTACATGGCAGTGCTGAAGTAAGGCACAAAACAACCAGAACCCACCTAAAATTTAACTAATATTTATTACCTCTCATTCTACAAAGGAAAGTAAATAAAGCAAGTGAATCCTACCTGATCTACCTTCATGCTCATGTTCAACAATGTGAAACAACAGCTATAGAACAAGATATATAACAAGAACACAAGACAAGCAACAAAAGCATTTGTCAGGAGAATAAAAAAAAAATCCCTGATCTAGTTTTCTGACCATTCTGAATTTCAGAGGTTTTCTTAATCAATGTTGTGGTCACATAACCTCTCACGTAATACTACTAGTGCAAGATTAGTCAGGCAAAATGATGGAACTGGTCATAGTGATAGTTCAGCTGATTCAGATGACTCAGTTCTGATTAACTACTGCAGGAATAGGAACAGCAGCTAGAAGAATTGGATAATGTTCCGCAATATTCTGCTAATAACTCGTTAAAAACAGTAGACTTTTTTAGGGTGAAAAAGATGTTCTAAAGACAAAAATTTAGAAGCTCTGTTTGCTCAGGCAGTATACTTTGAGAAACAAAGTGAAGGCTGGAAGGCCAAGTGTGGACTGGCAGCCTAGGATAGCACATGGCAAGAAAAAAGAGTTGGTTGAACTATAGTTTCCTGAATTGTGACACCTAGAAGGAAGAATTCGGTTCCCTTCTGATATCAAAGCCATTGTTTCCAGCCTATTCCTTGCGCATCTGATTTGGCTTTCACCCATCATTTTCAATTACTTCAGTTTTCAAAATGTATCCCTCTGGCTCCTTATACTCCATAAACTGACAATGTGTTTGAAACATATTCAGTTCTTGCAACACCAAACAGCTACACAAAATTATGTAACTTTTGTTGAATTAAAACAGTTAATAGAAGAGTTTGGGTAATACTAAAGCAGAATAGAACTGCCTTGTGTATTCTGACCTCTCCCACGGCCAAACAAAATGTCTCTAGATCACACATTTGGGGAGATTCAGTACACAGAGCCATATGTTTTTTACACAGATTGTGCCACAAGAAAAGCTTTGGATGTTTGGACACTGAGCACTACCTTGAGAACAGCACATCAACATTCCCTTACAACATGATATCAAGGTATCAGTCAGAATAACAGAGTTCTGTTAGAACCTTGGTTTAAATCATTACTTCAGAAGACAATGAAAAGTTCACCCATCTCAAGCCTCTCCATACTCTAACTGTTACCAGATGGGTTTATCTTTGTATTTGAAAGCAATCAAAATAATTACACTAAATAGAACAGAAAACAACAGTTAATCCATGTTCATTGGAAATACAACATATGCAATGGTTTTATTCTGTCAATTAACAATTATTGATTTTATTTTGTTAAGTGCAAACTACACATTTTTCAAAGAATCATAGAGGCATAGGTTGTAGATGTCTGCAGGTCATGTAGCAAAACTTCCACCCAGCAAAATTCTAGAGACTGGCTAACAGTAGCAAGATGAAAGCAATGACTGGATCATCCCTTATCTCCTTTTCCCCAGAACAAAGAAATCCAGCTCCCTTAGTCTCCCATATGGATAAAGGGCTGAAGCCAACTACATCTTAATAGCTCTCCTCTGATCGCATTCCAGTTTGTCAAAAAGTTTCCAGTTTGTCAACACGTCTTTTGCACTGGTGGGCCCAAAATTGTACAGTATTGCAGATAAAACCTCACCCATTTTTAAACAAAGGGCAGTAATAACTTCTCTCAACCAACTAAATATAAATATAACCAATAAATTTTTATATATCCATAAGCCTACTGAACCGCAAAATTTTAACAGTGGTTCAAAAAAACAGCAGGAAATTGCTTTAATGATTCAGACTTTTAAGGGCAATATACTTGTGCTACTATTCAGCATCACTGTGTTCACATGTTCCACAATAAAGATCATGAGAACAACAGGTATATACTATATTTGAGATTCTTACCTGAATAACTTTGTAGAAATAGGCATACTGTCGAGCTGTATTTTTATATTGGCTAAAGACATCATGTATGGCCTGAGTTGATTGAAGATACTGTACTTCATCTTCTTCAAAATAGAGAGGAGTATCATATTCACTGGGGAGAGTCTGGATGTAGGGCAGCCAGAAAGAGTTGGGGTTGGCTCTCTCACAAAGGAGATGGAATGCCAGTGTTATATTGCCCATGGCTTGAAGAATTCGATCTTGAGAATACAGAGATCCTAAATTAACCAAGAAAAGTGATGAACTAAATTAATTGTCCATGGAAAATCTCATCCTAGATTTACTTTAAATTAACATGATTAAATAATATGTAAGCATTTAACAAAAAAAAAAACCTTTTCAGGTTTCTAAAATATTTAGCTGCCAACACTGCAATACTGCAAGTTTTTTGACACAGCAAATGCCTTGTGTACAACTGTATGATGAAACTAGAACAATATTCTCAATACCTCAGAACATTTTATCTCCAAGCATTATACAAGCTACATGATATGTGTTCAAAATAACACACGCTTGTGGAAGATATCCAGTGCACTCAGCCAGAAACTAACTGGGAAATTAAATTCTTTCCACTGACACTTCAAGTTTCTAAGTATTCCAAACCTGACGGCTGGCACGATAAGCAAGCCCTGTAATAAAGAAGATCAACTAAAAAAAGAAAGTCTCCTACTGAATGATTCCATAAATATTCATTTCTTGCTTAAGAACTTCCTTAAGCTCTTACCTAAGACTGAATTTTTAGCTGACTCAACTGTCATCAACAGTTTTCTAGGAACCCACAGAAACAATTCTTCAGCCTATAGAAAAGAAGGAAATGCATAGAGGGTCAATTATATGATCTGCCAAGTGTCTCAAATACACACCAACTTTAAATTACAAGCTGTTTACATTTTTTTTTAAAATCAAAATTATTCTGAATCAAAATTCTTCCTTCTCTTCCACTGTAAGTTCAACAAACAACCTGTGTTTCATATTGTGGTAACCAAATGTTCCAATTTCCATTACACAAGGCTTTAAACACAGACAGACACAAAATAAAGCCCTTCCATTTTGGAGCTGCTAATATGTACAACACAACTTTAAAACTACCAGATACATTATATTGCTAATAATTACATGATCATGTATTTTGTCACAGTAGAGTTTTTTAATATTGGCTGGTTTTATTCTAGAAGAACTGTTCAGGATTTCTATCAATGCATTAACTGTGTGCTAATGAAGCTCTAAAATGATTAAACTACACTCATTTTCCAATAGTTTTTCTACAACAGCTGATTGGTCTTCAATGCTGTTTCCCACCTACAAAATGGGAATGGGAAGACACAAATGCTTACCTTTTAACAGTTAGCTAACTGTGTGTGTCTATACTCCTTATCTGATGATAAAAAAAAATCCTTTACAATTATCATAGTTTGGGGAGTTTTTCATTTTCACTGAAAAATAGGTATTGCAAATACCTCTTTCTGAGACAAAAAGACCAATTCTTTAAAAGAAGGGACATGAATGAAGAGGAAAAGAGACTAAATAGGTATTGCAAATACCTCTTTTTGAGGCAGAAAACCCAGTTCTTTAAAAGGGACATGAAAGAAGAAAAGAAACTAAATAGTTAGAAAACATGGAAGAAAGGGATATATCAGTGGGGTAGAGCACTCTAGTAATTAGGTAAAGAGTATAGGCAACACAGAGGAAAAAAGAAAGACTGATTAAAAAGTCACAGTACTGTCAGTAGTCATCAGAAATAGTACTCAATTTTATCAATAATGTTATTCTCAAGTACACAAAGTTGTTTCAGAACAGCATAAGCAGTTATAAAGGGGAAAAGGGTGAGCATGTCAGAGCTCTGCAGATACATTCCAAACACGATTTTCTAATCTAAGTCACATGTTCATATGCTCACCTTTATCTCTCTTGTTGCTTTCAAACCAAATCCCTCCTCTTCAAAGTTAGCTATTTCAAAACCCTCTGTGGATGCTCCATTTTCAGTTGCCCACTTTATCAATTCAGGGAAATAGTCATCTCTTTTTCCATCAAAGACAACAGACAAACCTATATATACAATTTATTGAAAAACAAATGCAGAAATAAGAGGATCCAGAAAGACAAAGGAGTTCAACATAAAAGCCCATGTAAAAAGCTATCTACTACCTCACAGCAGTGCTACTTTGAAGTAGCTGAGTCAGAACTGGTCTCTGTTAAGTGTTACTCAATACTGTACAAATGTCATAACCCAATTTTCATCAAATCCAATATTGTGCCAAAGGGGCTCACCAGTCATCTTAAAAATGCAACTGCCCAAACTGAGCAGTAATGAAATATGAAACTCTCCTCTTCTTCCCCTTTTAATAAAAGCCAAAATATTTCCAATCTTAATATCAGTGATAAATGCAGTCACTACAACATGTTGATACAGACAAGGAAGAATTTGAGAGGCAAGCTGTAATTTCATTAATTCAGCATGGCAACTGATGACAAGCAGATCTCGAGCTCCTTCTTTCACATACAAGGCAGTTAGCCTTTTCCTGTAGCATACAGATCTACTAAAATACCTAAGGATAGATCTGAAATATCTAAGGATCATCCTCCTGATATCACAGAGCTCATCCAAATTTTTACATTTTGCTTCTCCAACGGCATGTTGTCCACCAGTGAAATCACAAGCCTCATTTGGTTAAGCAGAGGGAATAAAACATCTTTTGAGATTAAAATGATTTTAGGGAAGTAGCATTAGTTTATTTGAAATATCCCACTCCTGCCTCCAAATTTTGCATTTCAAGACCCAGAACCGATCAAATCTGTAGCTAACTTTAAAGTGCAAGTATCATTTAGAACTATCATTTTTGACAATGCAGTATAAAAATTTATTAAGTATTTACAAAGTATTTTTCGGAATACAATGACCTCACAAACCTAGTAAGACTAGTTGCATAGTTTCTACAGAACTTGGTAGGTGTTTATACTGTCCAAGACTTTGCCCTTTTGATTTCCAACTTTTTCTACTGTATAAGGCTACTGGAAGCTTTTAACATCCTGCTTGTACTTGGAACAAGTAAGCATCTCTGAAATTCTACTTCTGTTCCTCATATACATTGTGGTCCAATACTTCCCCAACTTTTCCAAATTAAAGAGAAGACCAGCTCCTTTAAATTATAAGCACCACTGGTGAATAAATTGTTTCTATATGAAACAAAATATATCTGTACTGATGAAAATCTATATTTAAAATTAGCTTTAAGATTTTGCTAATGAGTCAAATGAGGACAATTTTAAAAATTAAAAATATTCAGTTTTCATATTAAGAGTTTTCTATACTGAAGACCATTCTAGTTCACATTCTGCAACCCAGTGTTCTAGTCAAGAAAAGCACAAACTGTAACACTTTTGGCAATATATATTAATTTATACATCTCAGAGCTCCCAACAGGAACTTCCTCTGCTAACTGTCTAAAGACTTTATTAAGTTAGCAAACTGTGTAGTATTAACTACTATGTTCCATTAAAAATAGTTTTGAAATATGCCATACTATTCCCTAGTATGTATACTATACATACTATGTACACAAAAATGTTACATTAAAAGACAATTGTATATCAATAGGAGTGTGGTTAGTAGGTTTTGTATCTTCCACAGAAAAACAATATGCTCTATTGACATAATACTGTTACACTAATTCTACCATCTCTGCCAGTGGCATCTTCCCCGTGGACAGTTTGACCTTTCTGGTGCAGAAGAAAGATACAGCAAAGAGGCCAACCCCAGTGCTAACTCTGCTCTTATCAACCTGAATTATGACTTTCCTTAACACATATATTACATCATAAAAACCTGGACATGTACAATAAGTTTACAGAAGTCATGGCACAGTTAAAAAATGAACCAAGTTCATGTCTACATCACTACAGAATGCAGTCACTCAAACAGCAGCATTTATTCTTCCTTACCTCAGCCAAAAAACTGATGTTCAGAGGTTTGTTAAGTCCTTTCATGAAGTAAGATTTTTATGAATCAGTCAAAAGATATTAAAAACAGGTGTGAAAGGGAAATTTCAAGCCTCTTAAGTATTTGCTTTATCAAGTAATGCCATGAACTAGTCAAGCTCCATTTTTATGTAGTCTGGCTTTCTTGGTATAAAAATACCAGAGAAGCAAAAATTGTTTAGGACTTTTTCAGGTATGTCCAGCCCAAATCTACTCATTGCAAAGTTAAAAAGTTATTTCTCAGTCATTAAAACACATCAGTCATAAAAGAGGTTAATTTTACTAAAATTATATGAAAAGCAATTTTTAGAGCATGCCTCCAAATATAAACAAAATTAATATTAAAAAAGTGTCATCAACAGCAAGATGTTACAGACCATAATAGAAGAAAACTGGTCTAGTATGAAAAATAAACATACCTTGAACTTTGGAAAATTGGCAATAAAATTCCTCATTAACTGTGATATAATAAGCATTTCTTTATTTTGATTATGTGCTTCATTTAGAGCTTATAGACTTATTAGCTGATGTATTTATTTTGTGCATTTATATATTTTTGTCATCACTTGATGTCCTGGTGTTGTACTGCTGAAACCGTTTCAACATCCAGTAAAGTCTTGATGTAAAACAGTTACAAATTTAAATTCAGAATGTCCAGATTTATAGAGGCAGAGCAGCAGACCATGCAATCAGGAACCAAGGCAGCCTACTATTCTCTACGGATTTTTACTTCTAGTCCTTCAGATTGTGATGAGAAGACAATTTCAAGCTCCTTTTTCTACTTATCAGACAGAATTCTCACAGGATCTGTCTGTGATAATCATTCAGAATTCTGAGTACTAAAATGGTTAATGTCAGTGGTGAAGCCCACCTGAACATTTCAGAAACACTTGCAAGCGTTTCACATTTACCTTTTTGCTTTTTGCGAATTTTCTCCACAAGCGAACGGATCTGTACATATTCTTCCCATTCCTTACCAGGACCTGGGGGAGGACTGCTGCATTCTGGAAATAAAAATGTTTTCTTTAATAAAGTATATAATATATATATGCACACACACACATACATATATATATATTTTTTTAATCCCAGAATTATGGCTTCACAGTAACTTAACTGAACCCCAATACTATCTGTCCTTCAAATATGTTTACATGGCAAATGAAACAATCTCCACTATTATAAACATCCCATTATATGACAGGTAATTAATTTAGACTTTTGAAATCTTCACCATATAACTTATTTTATTTTTAATATTCTTTCAGATATAAGAAATAGCAGATGTCTAAAAAGCTTGGAAGAAAAAAAGGTAAACAACAAGGCCATTAAGTAAACAGTATCTCAGATAAGACAAACAACAAAAAAAGTGTCTGTTTTCAATAATTCAAGCAAAGCACTCTGTTTACATTAGCCTGCTTGCTATTCTTGCTGTAATGAAAGCAGATAATAATAGTACAGAGCATACCTTAATTAATTGAGAAATTTGCTGGTACATACATTTGACCTGCCTAGTCAATACTGTTTTCATAAATGCACAAGTAGTGGAGGGACAAGCAAAGGAACACAAAGACATGCTTTAGCTTTAGATTACATCCACAGTGTCTCTGCCAATATTCTAAATGTCAGTGTGTGGATTTCTTGATCTAAGCCATGTAAATCCAAGTGGACAGCTGAAGATTACCTTGCTCAACTGATTTGAAAAATCTTAGCATTGAATAAAATATGGAAGCTTGACAAAAAGAACAGCTGATACTTGTCTTTGCTTAGCAAATTAGATCTACATTTTATTTCTGGTAGCAAAGCAGAGGCCAATTGTAGCATAAGCATCAAACTGCTTAGCCAACTCCTTGTCTCCTCTTCATGAGCAATGCTAAGAAAAATTTTCATTTTTCTAAGGCAACATTTAGATGCGTCCAGAATATGAAAATCTGGACTTGTGTTTTAAAAAGAATTATATCACAGCAGAGTTACTAATGACAGTAGAAAGAGTCAATAGTATTTTAGCATCATTGTATGAAATTATGCTCTGCTTTTCATATTTACTAGAAATAATGGATGAGTTCCAAGTTCCTCAACAAGTGAAACAATCTCTGGTCTATACACAAGTTCTAAGCACTACAAAAAGTTTCCAAACAGCAAAAACAATAAAAAACTTATCTAAGCAACAAAAATATCTGTGCAGTTGAACTGAGTTGTATTACTGCTTCCTGCAGTTAATTCCTCTACTCTGGTATCAGTTCAAAGTACTGTTCAAGTGATAAATGGAAATAGTGTAATTCTTCAAGTTTACAAGAAAAACATTTTTGACAAAGCTTCAGTGTCAAGTTATCTAGTTGTTTAAAAGTCTAATCTCACCCAGTATTTATGCTTGTATTCAGATGAAAAGCCAAATGCTGCCACAAATATGGTCTGCCCAATAAATACACATTTAAATAAGCCAGTGATGGCATATATTAACAGAGGTAGTTTAGTATGTATCTCAGAGTATCTATCTTGAGCACTCTGAAAAAGCAAGCTTGGCCACTTACAGAAAAAATGTAACTTCACTGGCTTTAGCAAGAAAATGTTTTTGAGTGGTTTGCACACCACCCCTTTTCCCAGACAGTCATAAAAACGAAACTTACTTTGCAATAATTCACTAATTAGATTAAACATTTCCTTTGGAGATACTGTCGCTGTGGCTCCTGTACCTGACTTCTGAGTTTTTACTCGGCTCTTCTTCCCCATCTTCCAACTAAAACAGAGTAAGAAGCATACTGTCACCAATTACTATGAAACAAAATATGATAAGCATGAATGAGCAAGATCTTCTTTTAGTAGTCACGTAAAAAAGAAAAGTATGAGAAATTATTTATTGGACATATATACGTGCAAGTATTATTTACATAGCCGGAACGTAAGAGCCATACAGCATTTCACATAGTAGCACAGAAGCAGTATTTCACATAGTTGCACATTAATTACTTCAGGGTAATTAGAAACTAGAAATCTTAGAGACAAAAAGAAAAATTATTCGAATCACGTGCAAATTCATTAGTTGTGAACAAATATTATGGATTCCAAAGTATTCATGCTATAGAAAACCAGGTTATTTTATCTCATCAGCTGCATGGCCAACAGCAGCTGAATTAGTACTTTGACTGCATGTTACATAGTAATTCAAAATGAATCGAAAATTAAGTATTCCATTTCAAAATAAAATCAAAATACCATCTGTATATCTTTGCTGCAGCTTCTTGTGATTCAAGACAACTAGTTAAAGAAAATTCATTTTCAGTTCCCAAAGTAAATGGAACATCATCTTAGGCTGGTATTCCAATATTCAGTGCCCCCTGTTCTCATGGAAGACTTAAATCACACAACGCCCCCTGGAAGAGCAGTGTAGTAAGGTGTGAAATATCCAGGGAATTTCTCACATGCACTGGGAGCAATTTCTGATGCTGGCACTGAACAGGCTTCTAGGGGAGCGGCTGTGCAGGATATGGTACTCATGAATAAGGAAGAACTGCTCATGCATGAGACAGCCAACTGCCTTGGATGCAGTAATTGTGAAATCGTAGTGTAAGTCTTGAAAAAAGAAAGGAAGGAAAAAAGCAGACTAAAGACTCTGGACTCACTACAATAGACAGAGCTGGGGCTTGATCAGGGAATGGTAAGCAGAATGACCTGGGAAGCTACAAAGGGGTCCATGACAGCCAGTCATCTTCCTGAACTCTCTTCTCTGAGCACAAAACAAGCCTTCCCAACATGCAAGAAAAACAGAAGGCACAGCAGGAGGCCAGCTGACTGTACACAGGACTTCACACTGACAGAGCTCAAATGAAACAGAAACATATGTAAAGTGGAAGTGGGGACAGGCATCTGCAGGAGAATACAGATGCACTGTCCGGGCAAGCAGAGACTGAGGAGGGAGGCCAAAGCTTGTTTGGAGCTGATATTGAAGATGGATGTGAAGGGCAAGAAGAAAGCTTTTAACATGAGTGGAAGACACACTGGGGAAAGTGGAATTCAGCAGCTAAATCAGGAAGCAGCCTAGTGATGAAAGGTACAGAAAAAGTTGAGGTACCCTACACTTTGGGCATGAACTTTACTGGCAAGGGCTACTACCAGGTTTACCTTGTTTCTGCATCTAGCAGCAAAGTTTGAGGGAGAGGAGCTATCAAGTCAAAAGACTATCTAGGTAAGTTGGACCTACACAAGTACATAGGACCAGATGGAAAACATCCAAAGTACTGAAAAAGCTAGTTGATGTCTCTGGAAGGCTGCTGGCTACCACCTTTGAAGAGCCATGGCAATTGCTCATGACAAGAAACCAGTAACTTAAAATCAAACAAACAAAATCCAACTGAAAGGCAAGGTGGAGGCAGGAGAGAATAACGGATGCAGGGAACTAGGAAGTAGCGAGTCTGACCTCATTCACTGTACAAAACGTAGAGCTCTAAAAGGAAGTTATTTCCAGGCATGACAGACATAAATGTGATTGGGATCAGAAAACAGACTTCTAAAGGCAAACCATGCACTGCCTTAAGCAGAAGGGTAAGTGGCTTCATGGGCCAGTGCTTTGACTTATGCAAGGTTTTTAACAGTATCTTCCATAGCACCCCCGTTGTCAAACTGAGGAGACATGGACTGAATAGGCAGGCAAAAAAATTCCTTGAATCATGAAGTTCAAAGAGTTCTGGTCCACAATCCTTAATGCTAACTGATTAGGTTCAGTATTTCTCAGTAGTCGATACTGGCCAACACCACCAGATTTGGATGCTAGGACAGAAAGGATCCTCAGCACATTTACAGATGATATAAAATGGGAAAAGCAGTCAACATGCTGGAGGGCAGGACCAGCATTCAGAAGGACCTCAACTAACTGGAAGAAGAAGCCAGAAGTGACTTGTTAAGTTATACAAAGACAAAGGTAAAGTATCTCGCATTTAGGAAGGAAAAGATCATATACAGCATCATGCAGACTGGACCAGCAGCAGCTCTGCAGAACAGGATTTGGAGACTCTAGGAGACAGCAAGTTCAACAAAAGCCAGCAGTGCACCCCTAAACCAGTGAAAACTAACTGCAGTTTGAGCTACATAAGCAAGAGCATACACAGCAGGTCAAGGGACACAATTATTCCCCCTCTGCTTGCACTGGTGAGGCCACATTTCCAGTACTGCAGCTTTGGGCCACACAGCACAGGAGGTACTGGCAAACTGGAGCACATCCAGAGGAAGGCCACTAAAAAGGCTAACATGTGAGATGAAAGACATCATTTGTTCAGTCTGGAGATGAAAAGGAGTCCACTACTGCCCTCACCTATGTGACAGGGAATTATACAACAGGTGGAAGCAGATTCTTCTTGGAAAACACAGCAAAAACGCAACAGACAACAGACACACAATGCCTCAAAGGAAATTCCACATAGAGATAAGGAAACTCCTCACCATGAGGATGGTTGAGCACTGAATAGGATGAAGATTTAACAGCATCTCCAAGCAACCTTGGAGAATTAAAAAATTTGACTTGGCAAGGCCCTAAGCAACCTGATTTAACTGTGAAACTAAAGCAGAAAATGGAGCCTCCCAATCTCCAGATCTACTTTTTTTCCTACAATTTCACCTGTTATTGCAACTGAAGTTTCCATATCTATAAGTAGTCTATACAGTAAATAATATCTTCCTGTACAGCATAAAAGATTCTATGTCCAGTTACTTTGCAGTGAGATGAGAGTGGGACAGTCATGTCCACAGCTCTGAACATCTGAAAGATTTCAAACATCTGCCTAAGTCATCAAGATCACCACAGCCATAGCAGCTTGAAGTTACAACACAATGCACAATAAAATCCATAAAATGCTAAAAATCACAGTACAGAAGCAGTACTTTGGCCTCCAGGTGTTCTGAGGATTCTGTATATATAAAAGGAACCATTTTATCCTTGGCCAGTGTAGCTAGCTGACCCAAAATTAAATGTTTCCTCTCATATGCTACCAAAAAAGTTTTGTTCTTTGGCAACTGATACTAATACTGCAATGCTGTATTGCTGCTGAAAATTCTAGTGGGAAAGGTACATAATCTGGCTGCTTTCCTTTTCCATTAAGATTAGAGAGAACAAGAAACTAACAAACCCAAGGTTTATTTTAAATAGTAACTTTGAATGATCAGGAAGCAAGCTAAGTTAACATTGCTAACTTATTAACTCAAAATTAAAGGAGCTCAAAACTGACTGAAAAACAATACCTTATAAAACAGGGGAAAAAAAGGTAAGGCAAAACTATAAGGTTTTTTCCAAAGGGAAGGAAAAGAAACTTGAGTCTTTCATCTTCTGACATTAAACACAGCGCAAGAACAAGACTAGCTCTGAGTATCCAGAAACTGGGAAGTCCTGGGGCATATCCACATCCCCTGATTTTAGCAGTCTCTGACAGATAGATGACAGAGGCTCAAACAACCCACCTGTGCTGCTTAATTTTATGAATTCCCCTCTATTTGCATAATTTACTTTCCCAATACAATTTCTACCATGAAAAGCCCACACATGCAGCTGTTAAGGAGAAATCCCACAGATTCAATGTGAGAACCACTGTCTGATCACATCTCTTGATGTTTGTGAATGAACACTGGACATCCTCTTGAAAGGTGTTGTTCTACCACAGTTACATTCGATATGAGATTTCTTAATATTTTTTCAGCTCAGATGAAGGAGGCAGTAATGCTCATTATGAAATCCATGCTGAATTTATAATAATACAAATTGGAAATAGGATCAATATAAAAGGTCAACCTGCCATAATGCAGTGTGAGACAAAGATAAAAAATAACAATCCCAACAAAAAATGAACTTAAGAGTTTATTTTCATGGTATTCCCATTACACAGTCTTTCCTTCTGGTTTGTGCTTTTCTTTACCCGTCAGTAGTTTTCCCATGGTACATATCCTTCACAAAGACTTTATTTGCACATCACCTATTCACTAGAGTGTTTCCCTCCCCCACAGCCATCCTGGTACATTTATTTTAGACTCTTCTGCTCTTAAGAAAAATCAAGTCAGATGGGTCGGTAATGGATCTAACAGCAGGTTTGGAGATGGAGTCCAAAATTTTAAGAGCAAGAACAACGCAGTTCTGTGTTGATTCATACAAATGTTTTCCACATTCCCTCTAAGCACAATTCCTTGCATCTTTAGAATCATCAGAAAATTAAAGCACTCACACAGTGTGTATTTCATGATAAGAGTTCTAAATTATAACCTATAGTTTATAGCAAGATGCTCATAAGTATTTAGATATGTAGGTTGAACAAATGAAATTATTTTGAAGGATTTTGGTTTCTCATTTCCAAGAATGAAGCAAGACAATCAATCAATCAATTGGGGAAAAACAATCTTAGTAGATGTTCTGTATACACAACTGCTAATATACTGCAGGCTTTTTTCTTTCCATTACTTTTTTTGTAAGTTGTATTGAGAGGAAAAATCTGCTTGAAATATAAACATCCATCAGTAAATTTATGAGAAGAAAAAAAAATAAAAAAAACCACCTGTGCACATATTATACATGGAGACATGAAAAGTGCCACCATGGATTCAGAACAACAATACAGCAATACACGAAGGTGTTCAAATATGGTACACAGTCAGCACTAATTTTTGAATTTTTCCTTCTATGAAACATGTTAGTAGCAAGAATCCATTATTCCAATGAAAGTATTGCCAAGAATTATGTCTAAAGATAAAGCTGATTTCAGAGGATGTGAACTTCAGCTTCCCAAATACAATGAAAAGGAAAATTTGAACAATGCTTTGTATTTGTATTACTATCCTAGATGAATATTGTTTCAGAGGCCAAACCCAAAAATCTAGCTGAAATCTGGCCTACACAAGTAAGAAATTCAAGGCTAATACAAGATCTGTCTCAGCTACTACTAATGTTCAAATAACACAGAGCAAACATACCATAGAAAAAAACCAAGTTCATTGAACACAACTCTAAGATTGATGGCACCATAATCAGAAATGCATTTTTTCAGTACACTGCTACCAGTATATGAATATGAAATAAGCTAAGTATCTCTGCTCTCTCCTTTGATACATACATCCTGTCTAACTATTGCTTCTTAGTCATCACAATTTCTACAGAGAAAATATTCTGCATGCATGATTAAATCAGCAAGTCTCTCTCACTCACAAAAAAAGAAAAACCGTCAGACTGATATCTTGAGATATCTGGTTAAGGAAGCATTTCCTTTTAAGGAATCATCTACCTTGATCAAAACGGCACTTTTTTGATCCAATTCCTAATCAAAAACCACGTTTCTACTTCCTACATACTTAGCATCATTCACAGCTCAGTTACATGAAACAGATATAACTATTTAAAACCTAATGCATCTGACAGCTGTATTGTTTAGTAAGAGTCAAAATTTGAAAGGATTTGCTGCTATACATAGCTGTCTAGAAAATGTATTCCAAATACCAGCCCAGTGAAGCCTAAGTACCATTAAAAAATCACACATTATATTTCATAAAATATATAATATACAAATAGTTTATGAAAGGTTTTTCAAAACTTCTGAAATCCAACAGAAAACTTAATCCAATTTCACATTTGGAAAGAAAGACAGTTTAGTTGAGCAGTGCTCTGCTGTATTTAACCAGCAAATGATGAGTTGTAACGATAGCAGGAGACACAATATGGAGGAAGTGTGTTTCCTTTGTGAAACTACCTTTTGTAATTCAGTTCATTAAATAGATTTTAGAGTTAAATTTCAATTCAAAAAAAATTCCAGAATTCCAAGAAATATTTGTAACATCAGGGAAAAAAAACAGTATATTTTCCATTTGAAATAAAATTTCAGACAAAAAGTATCTTTTTTTTGCAAGTGACTAAAACTATTGTTCAGAAAGAAATTAAGTATGAACCCTCTTTTTGACACAGCAATGAAAAAAACAGGTGTTTGCCAGTACCTGCATGACAACAGAACCAGCAATAAATACATATAAATATATATATATATATGTGTGTGTATATATATATATGTATAAAAAATATAGCTGCACTAAGTGGAGAGAAACAAAAAATCCTTCAGATGAACCACAAATTTTATGAACATCTGAAGAAGCAGCACACATTTCAGTGGAAAAGTGATTCAGGTGGGTTTTTTTGCGTTTGGTTTTCTGGCTGTATTGTGGTGAACAGCCTTTAAGTACTATGCCATGTTTTCTTTCATATGAACGCTGTTGAAAATTCCTGAAAGCATTCTCCAAAGAGCGAGTACACTGACAGCAATGATGAATAACCTTAGTAATACAGAACACAGCCACATTTCCAAATATAGTGTATCAGCTGGCTTGACAAAAAGAATCATGCCAAAACTGGCAGTGAGGGGTGTAAATGATCCATCTCCCCTCTCTAATACTGCTATCAAAGAGCAGTTGTGTGGGGTCAGACTTTGAACTGGTTTCCACATCACACACAAAAATAATATTTTAATGAGCTGTAAAATATGCCTCCTCTTTACTTACATCTTTAAGAAGTGAGCATGTTCACAGCTTTAGAAGGTAACCATGAGAAGTCTGCACAAAACCCCAGAAGTACTAAAGAACTGCCAACAAGTGAATGCATTTTTGTTGTTTTATTAGAAAAACCCCCATGATTGCTTTAGCATTTTATTTAAGAAACCGAATACTTATGGTATTAGAGAATTTGACTTCATCACAGGACCACATTTCCTTATGGAAGCAATGCCAAGCTTGCATGATAAAATATAGATCTTGCCAAATAATAGGTCAGAAAAAAAAAATCCATTTAATCATTAACAAACCCCCCCAGCTTTTCACATTCACATGACAACGAAGAAGTTCACCACAGTGCTACACAGAGCTGCAGTCAGGTTTGATAGGAAAAAAAGAATTTAAATCTGTCCTAAAGCACTGTAAAGATACCTACCTCTCCTTCTCTCTGACTGGGTAAAAATACAAGTTTGCAGCCTTTGTTACAAAACTGTGAAAATTATCATTGCGCTAAGCAAACACTATGTTAATTTTTAACTGTGCTGGTTTTAAAAAATTTATCCTACATGATGCAGACTACATGGAGTCTGATTTCTTCTGGATGAATATCTCGCTTTCTTTTCCAATAGCCTCAAAACCCCTGCAGTGCTCTGTCACCCTCCTCATCTCTTTCAGGACTCCATGTTGCTTTCTGTTCCCTCCCGACACGACCATATGAGCCAGGCAGCATCTTCTTTTGCAGATTTGAATATAACTGTGCATGTTGGGCAAAACCACCAGCACACATGGTCACTAACTAACCAACAGGCCAAGCAGGTGAACTATTCTCAACACAGCTTTTCCTCTAGCGAGCAGGTCAGGTTCTGTTAGAGTACTCCCACTCCATCAAAGCTGATGAAAACGCCCAATAAGGTGATGGGTGAAGCAGGATGAATTGAGCTGCAGTGAAAACTGACAAGCCTTATTTGCTTCAGCTATTACTTTTTACTTTACAGAGTAGTAAACCAGCTACCCAGAAATTTGACAGGCCTTCATAATACCAACCAATTTAGGAATTCCCACAGCAAGAGTTACCTCTCCAAGTTTAACTTTGCTTCAAGGACTCAGTACATTTCAGTGCAATATCTTAACATTGTATCTTCTTTAATTCAGATCCTTGTAGATGCTAATTATACTATGTTCTCATTATTACATAATAGTTACCACTCTATGCATCTACTTGGCACATATGGGCACAGATGGCAGAGGGGTGCAGATCTAGAATCTGTATTAGGAGGACACATACGGGTAAACAAGGGCAGACAAGGAGAACACAAGGGAATTCTCAAGCCATGCAAAGAGCAAGGAGAGGTGAGTATAGTAGGTGGCCGTGGGATATGTTCCTTGGCTGCATCAAAAGGGGGGACAGATGAGTGGGATGCACACAAATGAGGCTTGCAATTTCTTTTTCTAGTTTGATTGCCTAGCCTAAGTCCTTTTCCCCTCTGCTTCAGAGAGGGAAGTGTATCATCTCTTATATCTACATATGTTAAGAAGCCAGGGTCTTAAAGGACAAGCTTAATGCTTATAGGAAACTGACAGGAGTTCTCCAATCTGTGTGTAGGAGAACACAATTTTACACTTGATATGACCAGTTTTATGCAGAATGTGATCTTTTGCTTCCACTGATCAAGTTCCGTTTTTTCTCCTAAACTTGAATCTTATGACTGTGGCTAAAAAGATAAATACATTTTATAGCAAATAGATGAAATCAAGAAGTGTAAGAACAGTGTGGGTGGAGGAAGAGATCTGTGATCTTTAAGAAAAATTCAGCTTATACATTTACAATGAATGCTATGTTTTCTTGTGTGAACCACCTACATCATGTCACTTGGAAACCACATTAACATTCTCATCACTCCTAAGGTATTAATCTAAATGTACCCACTAAATAAATGACTAATTAGTTACTGATTCAATCGCTTTCCCCCCAGCTCTCTCACCTTTGATATACCCACCCCTTCTCTTCTTGCTATTAATTCTCTTCTCCTATGACTGCCTTTTCCTTTTTCTTCCACTTCTTCTACAAACTTGTCCCAAAAGCTGTTCTAAACACAAACGTCATTGCAGTTCACTGTCTTTGTGTATTTTCTTTCTCCAGCATGTCTCTGTTCTTCTGTTTAAGTTGCAAGCTCTTTTGGAAGTTGGACCTTCTGTGATTATACAGAGTAATAATAACAAGGCAGCCTATTTTTTTAAACAGGATCTGAAGTATTTCTGTAACGCTGATGACAATGTTGACAAAAATGACCTAAAAAAAGCACTAATAAGATTAATAATAGAAAAGCCCATATTTTTTCCACTTATGATTGCATTCCACTTAAAATACAATATGAATTTATGTTTCCCTTAGCCATAACCCACACAATTTCCCTGAAGAGCAAGCTTTGATACACATGCTCCTTGTGGCAAGATGCTGTACTCAGAAAGAGTCCAATGCACAGCACAACTAACACAGAGTGCCCTAGGATCTTCTGCTCTCCCAAAACAACTTACACCCCTCAAATGCACTCCCTTCTTGCTAGTTAATCTGTATACTCTCTTCTATATAAAATATAGGCCACCATGTTTAGGCTTTTCACTTGAACATCAAGTCAAGAAAGCCATCTCCAGTAGCAACCCACAGCTGCAGATACGCATGTTCTGCAGGAAGAGGGAGATCCTAGAACACACATATATTGGTTACACACTGCAGGTTTTTTCCAGTTCCATCTTATGAGGTTCTGCTTACCATTGCCCTCTCCTTTTCTAGTGTCTGCTTCCTGGATTCAAGACCCCCCAAAGTCACAGGTCTTCCTCCACAATCATCTTGATTAAAAAACACTTACTCCATTCCCTTGTATCTTCCCATCTATAAAGAACTGCACTGAACAGCATCCACCATCTCCTGGATTAATAGTAAGAAGTTGCTCTGCTCTGTTTCTTTGTAAAGCCTAGAGTTTTCATCCTTACCATAGTCTTTATTTCTCTTCTCTCCTCAGCCTGTCATTTACCAGAGGAAAAGTAACAGTGACAGCAACCAAGAGAACGCTACTTAGAGACCTGCAGGAAAAGCAGGACAGAGGGATTTTCTCCAATATGTTCATGCTGCTTCTTGCAGCCCAAGCTGCAGGGTAGTAAGTTTCCCTTCTGCAGGAGGCCTGTGAAATTACCCAGGGCAGCTTCACCTACTTCAAACACAAACTCAGTTTTATTTTCTTTTCAAAGCCCTGATTTAGCCACATGATCTATTTGCAATAGGACTCTGAACATTTCCTCTCTCAAGTAAAGCAAATTAAATAGGTTGTCACCATCCCTTCTTAACAAGAACAGTCTTCCTGAGAAAAAGTCTTTGAAAGCCTCATGTCTTTTGATTCAGTTAATTCATTCCCACACCTTTTCTTATCTTTCACAATCACTTAGCCAATGGATTTTATTCCCTTCAGGAGGTAGGTGCCATTTACCTCTGTCTCCCCTCTCTGGGATACTTGCTTCTAACATGCATCTATTTTCTTCAAGGAATCTACCACACCAGAGGTTGTAAGCTGTGCTGTTCTTTAAAGCAGACACACAGTACCATACGAAAAGTACAATCATCTAAATACATATAACTGATTAGGAATAAACTTTTCCCCCAACGGGGAAAAAAAATAAAGACTGATACAGAAAATGTCTCTCTAGCCTTCACTAATGAAAAGAACTTAGTGGCAAAAAAATCCTTAGAAATGTATGTCTATATTCTTAATGCTTCCAAATGAATGCTTTCTCTTCCTACAGGATGGGTTTGAGTACAATTACAGTATATGCAAGGCACTGCTTTAAAAACAGTTAGCATCAACTAAGTAAACTAAAAAATATATTGTCAGATAACATTTTTGCTTTTGTACTTATTCAGAAAAATCCAGTTCTTGCAACGCATCTGTTTTTCAGCTAGACTATCTTTTTACTTAATTCTACATCTGGGCTGTTTACTAAGGCACAAGACAGTCTCATGATTGACAAGTGCCTCAACAAATCCAGATGTAAAATACATTTTGATTGCCCGTGAGAACACTACTTACATGTTTCATCCTGGAATAGCTGTTTGCTATGACAGTGTAATCCCAGAAGAAACACCCTCAACATATAGAAGAAACTTTGAAAAAGTTTAGTCTACAAAACAAATAAGATTAGTTGTTGTCAAGATCTTATGCTCACATAAGAAAACTTCCCAAATGGTAAAACCATAAATACAGAAATATATTTATTAGCCAATATTTATTAGCCAGTATGTCATAGCTACACAAGACTTCCAGTTAAAAAGTTACTTTGATTTTACCTGTAATCCTGTGCACATACATACTACACAATGCTTAAGTAAAAGCGTTCCTATGCTAAGACAAGAACTAGTAATTATGTGCTACCTTTGCTGTATTTAAACAGCTTTGTAAAGATCTAAATATTCCACAAATTTCAAAAATAGGTTCCTGTGATGGCTTAACACAACCTGTTCTACTTGCCATTGCAATGTGCCAACAAGGCTCAAAATCACTTCAGCATATCATTTCAGACAGCAACTCCTTGCCCATGCTGGCACATTTATCAAGTGTCTTCATGGAAATCTCAACATCAGTGATGACTAACAAGATCAAAAACTAGGACCTTCCATCACCTGTATTTTGCTTAGTCAGACTAAGTAACAGAAGTAAAAAAAATTAGTCAGCGCTGATTACTATGAAGGCATGAGTTAAAATTAAACAACACTACGTTAACAGAGGTGCAACAGAACACTGCAACACTCAATACATTGCTCCAGAGTGAACAGCTAAGAGCAGAAGTTCTGCCCATGTTCAAGACAGCTAACATGCTTTGAGATTTGGCAAGGCCTTGCATGCAATTAGGACTTTAGGATTATGCTATCCAAGTATATATTTCCATGGGAGTTGTTTTTTAACCCAAAATGTACATTTCACATGGCTGTGTCTTGGTCATCAAGAATCATCGTAATTTTAACCACCAAAAAAGAGGCATCACCTCTTTAAATGGGGGAAAGATAATAAAAATTTAACCCCTTCCTCCATTTGTGTTACTGAAAAAAAAAAAGTGTGTGTGCACCACCCATTTTTTTTTCCAAATTCTCTAGAATGCACAGAAAAGATGGATGCATATTGATATATATCACTATATATTTACTGTGAGCTGCTTCACATAACAGCTAGAGCAGAAGGAACAAAGCCTGGCTGAATAGCAAAAAAAAAATTCTTGGGTATCATTGTGTAGACTTTTTAAAGTTCTTTTTAAATTGCATTATAGTCAATAGTATAAGTAACACACAACTAGGCAATAACATATATTCCAATTAACTGAATTGTCTCAAAGGAAGAGATTTAAAGATGAGGACATTTAATGCCAAGGACTACTGTTTAATTGCAACAATAATTCCACCTAAGTGGAATGCTCAAGCAACCTAGTAGCAATTGGGCCCACAATTATTGCTATGCACTGAAAAATCCTCCTCTGAGTTCAGCTTAGTTTTTGCCTTAACACCTTTGCCTACCCTCTGCTTTCCACACATACAGCAACTCCAATATGATTTACTATTGCCTCCTACACTGCTGCCTTCCAATTAGATAATTATGTAGGGCCATCATACTGACAAACCACATCGCCAGTCTCAGCATAGGCAGCACATCCCTATAAAGGGACAGCCACATTCCTTGGGCCCTTCCAATGTAACTAATTCACATGCTGAAGTTAAGTCACCAAGCAGCCAGGTGATGCAGATGTAACCATACATCAGATACATCACATACCTTTCACGGAAAGAGCTTACTACCCACAGAGTCCTTGCAATATGTACACAAAATTACAAAAAACCTCTTGCAAATCACACTAATGAAAAGGAGGGAAGAAAGATGATATCTGGTGCAGAAAACAAGTTTCTACAAGCTGTAAGACTTGTTCTAGGCTATGTGGCAACATGCACAATTCTTGCACTCAAAAAGTTTCATTATACATTCATGTCTTGTACCAACCTAAATTGGCTGAGTGTTTCAATACCACTGCTGGAAACAAAAACCCACTTAAGTGTCTATATTTGGACACTGAATTGACACTACCCAGTGTGCACAATTAAATTGTGCTTGAAATTATAAATATCTGAATGCAGCTACAGTTTCATGTTGCTTCCTGGAATACCCTGTCCTTAAAGAAGGGAATCTAAGCAGTTTTTAAGTAATTGCTGTATTTTTTTCTAGCTAAGAGTATGAAGCACAGCTGTTCCATTAAGCTTCTGCAGCAGATGAATTCCTTAAAGATGTAGTCAGAGGTGGTACTGGTGGCACTTCACCCTGACCAGGAGAGCTTAGGATCCCTATCAGACCACAACAAACAAAACATGGTCCAGAAGTATTTATTGAATGCCCAGGGCTTCCAGGCTGCAGCCAGGAACCACAGAACAAACTAGTGTGAACAAGGGAAAGACAAGTTTGGAGAATTCCATTGGGTATTTGTGTACCTTTTCTTAACCTTTCCAAGATGTGGGAATAGTTATGCCAGTTAATGGGCTTGCTGTTAAATCATACTGTGCACGTTGTACACTTCTGAAGGACACCTGACAGCACATGTTGAAACAGAATCATAGTTGTATGGAGGCAAAAAGTTTGGAGTGGCACTGCACCTCCATGAGAATGTGCTGTTCTTTACCCACACAGAGGGTACACCTGCCTGCCTTCCTGCTCTGGGTGCAGAGTGACATCAACTCATTGTAAACATATATATAAAAGTCTATCACTGGCCATTCATGGAAATAATGAATGAGCATTACTGTCATTCATTCCATATATACCTATGTGAAATTTCAGGAGAGTTGAGTGCTTTGTTAAATCATAGGTCATACAATGGTTGCCAATGTATAAATTGTAGCAGTGCACAGATTTACAGCAATGCAATTGATAAGAAATACTCTGGGGATGCTCCTTAATAGCTTAAAAGAAACATTTTACCAATACATTTATTACAGAGCTCCTTCTTTTGCCAGCAGACCCTTACAGAAGAGATCACAGCCCTCAAGCCCAGTTACAATTACACTTCAATTCACTGCAATTTCAGTGTCCTCAGAAACCACCCGGGGCAGACCAAGCACTCTGCATTTCTAAATCCCAAAAGAGTACTATTTTGACAGTTGGGCGAGGAACCTCTGACAACATTTAAGAGCTATGAACATTGAAAAAAAAAATTTCTGCAATGAATGCCTGATAAGTGATGTAATTGAGGGCTTAACAACTGTCAGAAAGTCTTCCAAACCCACTTGCCTTAAGCCCACTCCCTAGCTAGTGGTTAAAATGTTGATTATTTTAGAAGGTGTCTAGAAGTTTCAGGTGAAAAACTGGCAGTTTTCTGATGTTTTTATTCTAGACCTTGAAAATGAAGTAGCATATTCTTTCAAGCCCCTTTATATCTGGCATTCATAGTTGGCAACTTGAGACCTTACAGTCTCCTCCATGTTTACTCAAACACTGCAGTGGTTTGAAATAAAGAAGCTTTTAACATACACATTTACCGGGCTCTAAGGAACAAGAAAGACACAGCAGTATTAAGTGTAACTTGGCTTCATCCCTTAGCTTTCAGATGTTTGATAAAGTAATAAACAAAATGTATACAGACCATAAAGTACTGAAACTGTCATTGGCTTCTCAGAATTTTAATCATCACAATTCAGAAGAATGATGGGAGAACTGTTAGGCAGCACTTTTTTTTGGCATGCTTGCAGGTGACAACACAGACCAAAGCAGAAATATTTTAAACATTTATTTTAGCACACACATTACGGAGTAAGCACATTGCCCACTCCAGTTCCAAAACACCTAGGAAGGCCATATAACTTTCTGAACAAAGCTCTCCTCTCCATATTAAGGCAGAAAGATTGACCAGCATGTTCTCACAAGGTAACTGTCTCTAGTATACTAATAAACTGTTAACATGCCTGCTGAGAATCTGTTTTCCTGCCCTGTCTTAATTTGGTGCACACCCCTAGTCATGTCACCAACCTATCCCTTTGACCCCCAGCCACGCACTGAATCACAGAGTAGAGCTGACCAGACTCTAGAAGCAGTATTTCAAAATGTTCAGATAAAGACCTGCAAAGATTTCTATAGTCTCCCTATGAAACTCTAGGAAGCCTGAGCTTGTCTTGCCTCGGACCCCTCCAAACTGAGATTTCAATGTTCTTATTTCTAAGTACCTTCATTCCTAGTTTCCTGGGCTTATCTCATTCCTGCACAGCCAGCAAAAATAATCCACTTGCACAGATTCCAGCAGCTTGGACTTTCAACAGTCCCAGGCCTCTGGAGACCCAACACCTTCCATCTCATCCAAGACCTGCATGGTTTCCTATGCTGCAGCAAGAATCCAGTTCAAGCAGCAGCCTCAGGGGCTGCTGCCACAGCGAGAGCCCCATGTCCCTCACCAGCAACACCGCCAGGTCTCCTCCGGCCATAAAGGACCACGAATGAACTTTGCATTAACCAACAAGTCACACCTGCAACACTTGCAAGATGAAGCTTATATACATCAGCCCAAAAAGAAAATTTGTTCCTACTAAATATAATGTCAAACGAGGGAAAAAGCAGCAGCATGACTCCAGACAAGACTGGCTGTTAGTGTTATTATGATTCCCAGTTCTTGTAGCTAAGTTTCCTGCTACCACATATAGAACCATTATCTACTAGTCTGACAAATTTGTAGATAGATAGAGATGACTTCCACTCAGACCAAGTAATTCTTCCTGAGAGAACTGAATACAAACACCGTGGCTATTGTAGCTGCTCCTGGTATCTTGCTGCAGGTCATACTGCTAAATCTCTATCCATCAGAGAAAAATGCATTCTGGGAGCAGCAGTACTCTCCAAAACTAGACCGCTCGTGTCCTAGGCCTTAGGCCAACATGTCATACACTGTCAGGACAGAAGTCTGAAAAAATGTGCTCAAACCAGCTTTTTGTTATTAACCTGATCTGCTGTTTAAGAGTTTTCTGGAAAAGATACAACTTTAGAGACAGTAAAATATTCCTCAAAGCTGCACAGAATTTTGCTGTCTTGGAGTGCTACAGTAAAACCACAGTACACAAATAAAACCAGCATCATTACACTAATTTCCCACTATCAAACTAGGCATAAACCATGCCTTTAAGATTACAATCACTGTTTACTAGAGTTTGCAAAGTTTTTGGCTGTTCATCTCATTATATGAAACTCTACACTATACCTTCAAAACAGTTAGAGACCAACTCTCAGACATCACAGAACAGAGCAAGCAATTTTCGTATTAGTCTACTCTTTTTTTTTTTTTCTAAGTGCCCAAACTCAAAGTGCAACAGGCCAGATTTTTATATTCAGGCATGGATTCAAAGACTTGGTAAGTCAGAAAAGCAGGTTGTAGAAGCCAGGTATCCTACTGTGATAGAAGAAAATTGCAATATTATCTGTCATTGTCTTGAAAACAGGAATTCTATTTTCTAATAGGGCATTGACAAATGCGAAAATTGTTATTTCATGAGCCCTCACAGAGCTCACTGTTCCCAAGCATCAGCTGGGAACAAAAAACTGCCTGAATGCTGACTTTTGGAAATAAGGGCAGAGAACAGATACAATCTGAATCTGACAACCACACGAAAACCCAACAGTCATTTTCTGCAACTCTAAGTTTTACAGTTCTATCAGCGTACTCACTGCATCAGCACACAGAGCTTCTCAAATTGGTCTGACAACATCCATTCTACTTGCTCCTGACTGACAGAATCAGGTGCAGCATACTCCAGAGGGAATGGATGCTTCTCTATTTTAAGGAGAGTTAATATATTAATATGGTATTGATGCAACTCTGGTTAGCAAAGGGGAAAATTAAACACTGTAAGTGGTCATCCAAAGTAACCAGTCATTTCTTTCTTCACCAGCCAACCCTTACTACCTTCTGCAAGTCTAAAAATACTATCCCAGCACAAAAAGTTCCTGAAGCAAAGAAATTCATCCACACACAGCTCAGCTTCCTGCTAAGATCCACTTCATTTGAAAAAGGCAGTTTCCAAAGAAAAGACTGTCCAGTTGCAAGATCACAGATACATCTAAATATATCTATATATCTATATATATATATATGTATCTCAATGACAGTATCCAAACATCAAGACATACCAGAAATATCCAGACACAGGCAGTTACCCTCCAAAGTGAGAAACAGTAGTTATAGAATTATAGAATGGCTGCTGGTTTACAGAGGTTAGAGATGGAGTCCCACAACAAGACTGTTGAAATGTGTCTGTCACCAGTTTCCCTAAACCAGCAGCTCTAACCATGCCACTTGGAAGCTCACAGACCACCCAGACACCACAGCCTGTACAAGGCAGTGGAGACTGACCCAGAAGGTTCTGAGTCTATTTTGAAAAGTCAGTTTTGTTTATGTGAAAAACTAAGCCCTGGACAAATGGGTCACAGGCTTTTAGATACAGGCCAGTAGCTATTTCTGAGTAACATATTCAACAAGAAAGAAGCTATGCAGATGCATTAAAGAAATACTTTTGTATCAAGGGTTCAATTGACAAAACTGAATAAATAAACCTGTAAATAGGTGCAGGGAACCAGCTAAGACTGGAAGATCTGAACATTTTATCACTGGTTTTGAAGAACTGAGAAAACTGATACATATCAAAAGAATGGAAGCACATATTGGTGACAATTTATCATATCCCAATAAAAGTCTGGAAAAACCAATGTTAAAACCAGAATAAGGTGTAGTGACTATCAAAGTAGTAAAATAGAACCATTTTGACAAACCCTGAAATGCTGTCTGTACAGGTATCAAAAATGTAACAAAATCACCTATATGCCTAACACCTTCTACTTTTGGATGATAAGTTTTGAAAATGATAAATCACATTCTGTTGTATTTAGGGGGGAAAAAAGTAACATCAAATGCTAAAACATATCTCATGTAACTGTCTGGAACTAGAGATTTGATGCACAAGGGTAACTTGGTGTTTGTTAACGCAGGCATCTGGTCTCAGGCATGGTTTCACAAAATACACTCTAGTGGCCTACTACTTTGACTTCTTCTAAGACTACACAATTGAAAACTGAAGGATGGAAATAAAGCCATTCCGCTCCTACTCCATCATTTTTAAGATCTTAAGAGGTAAGACTTCCAATGATAACTTCTTCCAAGCTCAGGAATGCTCCATCCCTTTTTGCAGAATGTTAAGTGAAGGTGGCAGGTCTGCATCAGCAGACAAGATGCTCGTGAGCGAAGGTGGCCAGAAGTCTGCATGAATGGAAAAGACACTCCTGACAAAATTCAAACAAACAGAAGACGTGGAAGCATGGCCAGGTTACTCAGGAGAAATCAAAGCACTGTTTGAGCATGCAAGGGTGGGGACAGGAAAGCTAAAGCCCATTTGAGTGGAATCCGGCAAGGGACAAAGTACAAGAAGGACAGTAAGAATGGCTTCTACAGGTGCATCGGGAGCTAAAGGAAGAGAAGACAAGGCAAGGTGTGAGCCTGATGCTGCATGGAGCCAGGGAACCTGGTGACAAAGGACACAGAAAAGAAGACTGGTACTGCATGTCTTCTTCAATGACAAGACTTGACTTCAGGAATCCCAGGCCCTGAGATCTGATGTAAGGAAGACCTACCTTTAGTGAAATAGGATCAGGAATACAAACATTTAAACAAACTTTAAAAACTTAAAAAAAAAATCTCACACTGAAAGGGACCATTGGAGACTGACTTGTTCAACCCACCTGCTCAGGCAGTGTCACCTACAGCCAGCTGCCCAGAACCATGTCCAGACAGCTTTTAAATATTTCAAAGAATGGAGACTCAGTCTCCAAACAGTGCTCAGTCACTTTCACAGTAAAAAGTATTTCCTGATGCTCAGAGAGAACATCTGCTGCTGCAGTTTGTGCCTGTTACTTCTTGGCACTGGGCACCCCCGAAAAAACCTGGCTCTGCCTTCTTTGCACCCTCCCCTTCAGGTATTTGTACACACTGAGAAGATCCTGTTGAGCTTTCTTTTCTCTAGGCCAAACAGTCTCAGCTCTCCCAGCCTTTCTTCATATGAGGAAAGTCCCTTAATCAGCTTAGTGGCTCTCCACTGGCCTCTCTTCAGTAACTCCACCTCTCACACTGGGCAGCTCGGAACTGGACACTACACTCCAGATGGGGCCTCACCAGCGCTGAGTGGAGGGAAGCTGTGGAAGCAAGTGACCGTGATGGAAGAACAGGGGATGCTGTTCATCCCTACATCAGTAAGGCTTTTAACAACATCTACCATCACATACTCAGACAAGCTAATGAACTACCAACTAAATTAGTGGACAGTGAGGTGGACTGAAAACTGGCTGCACTGCTGGATTCAAGAGGATGAGGTGTACAAAGTTCAGCTGGAGGCTGGTCACACCAGCATACCCCAAGGATTAGTACTGGGACTAACACTGATTATCATCCTCACTGATGACTTGAGCAGTGGGACAAAGTAGACATACAGTTCCACAAATTATATAATTGCAGACACTAAGGCATTGTTCATTTGAATTACCTAGAGGCAAACCTGTAAAAAGAGATCTTTCAGAAGTACTTGTCAGAAATATTTCAATAAAAAAGTTCTTAAATGCAAAATCTCCTTCTCTCAGTTCTTGAAGTTATTATGTGGCTACATCTATAAACAGTCATCAAATGAAGATAACCAAGCACCTCTAAGAGAGGCCACAAAGACAACCCCCACAGGACCTGTCGAGGGCAGGAAACAGCCTGAACCTCATGCTTGGTTGACACCAACCCCTTCCCACAAAGTAACTCATATTCCTTAACTTAGCATGAGAATGGGCATACTAGGCAAGACCCAGCATATGTGAAGTTCTGTAACCAGTAACACAGGTTCCATGGAAGTAGAAATCCACACATCACATTCTCTTCCTACTCTGCTGAAACACTACTTGAAAACTTTAGGCACTAGTGCTATAAAGCATTAAAGACAAAGCAATATTAACTGAGAAACACAGGCAGCATTTGCAACATAAGAGACAGTTTTATTGAGAGAATTCCATCACTATTTATCATATTCTAAAATATATACAAACATATAAAAAGCACAACCTGCAAACTGATCTGCATGCAAAAGGCTAGAATCAGACAGCTAACATAAGAGCCCCAGAGATGGACTCCCCTCCTTTCAGTGCAGGTTATCACACTCTTAACAGAAACAATCAAAAAGCAACTAAATAGAACTGACAAAGTTTACAGTCCATCTTTAATTACAAAAACAATTTTGGCCTGCATTAAAACACTAGTTGAAAACAGTGTGTTCAAACACTGCTGTAGGCACTTCCAGGACAGGGCATCCAACTCCTTCAGAGATATTGGGAATATACCCAAGAATAAATAAGCCAGGAAGTGGATACTAATCTGTCATTCCCCAGTTTATAACAGACTCTAACACTGGGCTCAGAAAATCCTTCTGAAGAGTAAAAAGATCTCTCAAGTTACATGTTATATCATATTTTAATTCCTAATAGGATATTAGCAGCTACATTCTCAGAAACATGTCTTTCCCTGCATTTCTGCTTTATGTATTACCTACATCTGGCCAACTTCAGAGCCTGTAAACACCAGCACTGGAGACAAAACTGATCTCAAGCAGAGTCATTCACATCTCTGCATGATTCAGCCCAGGCTAGACATACAGGCGGAATCCTCCCTGCAGTGACAGGTCTGCTGCTCTGGCCTGGCCACAGAACCCAGAAGTGAAATGAAAGAATACAGCTCTAATTCTTCCTTATTTCAAAGAAAGAAGGATTAGCTGACTACCTGAACAATATGGGAAGTAGTAAAGGAGGGACATGGATAGATGGAGCAATTGGAATAGTAATTTGTTAGAAGAGATGCAAGCAAGAGGCAATGTAGGGCAGAGCAGCTAAAAACAGAAAAAGGGAGCAAAGAAGGTTAAAGCAGAGGAAGGGCAAGACCAAAAATGCAAAGCAATGTTAAAATACACCTGGGCATGAACTCGCCTCTTAATTTGTACAAACACAAGCCTCTACAAAGTCTAGCTCCAAATACACAAGACTAAGGCCAGACAACGCTAATGGGGCATTTTTATGGAGCAATGAAGAGCTCCTGCTGTACTTTTCACTTTGAGAGGCCCTTTCTCATATTTTACGTAGTAGTCTAGGTTAAAAACATCATTAGACATCTAAAACCAAACCTAGGAAGCTGAAGTGTCTCTATAAAATTATCTGACAAAAGACGGTCAGAATCAAATAATCCGCTTTATTGAAAAAGCTGTACCACCACAGGTTTGCCAACATGAGCACAAGCCTAAAGCATCTGGAAAAGAGAAAGACTGAACCACTGCTGTATGTACTGCATACATCTACCCTGCAAAGAAAAAACTCTGCTAATCCCATTTTAGTGTAAGGTTAAGGAAAGAATGACAGTATATAAATACTACTGTGATACTGGGAAGAAGCCAATCTACAAAATAATACCAAAAGAAGCTACTAAAATTAGCTAAATATTTGTTTGATACACTTACAATAAACAACAACTATAACAAATTTAGCTAATTGTTAGGAATCAAATTCCAAAAGACATTTATTCTTATAATTAGAATCAAAGAAAACTGTCTTGCCAGTATTCTGATTTCAGATGCTTGACATAGTACTAATCTACTAAAAAAAGTAAGTACTGTCATTTTGACATTATCTCCCCCCACACCCAGTTGAACCTAGCTAGATACTAGGCACAAGACTGCCTCATGAATTAAATATAAACTTCTGGTAAGAAATTATTAATTAATTTGAAGGTAGCACAAAATGCTGAAGGGCAAAAGAAAAAGGTCCATATCCAAGAGAACAGCTCAAAAAACCCCTATGTGTTTCTTAATTCACTTTTATCAGCTTGCTAATTCAGAACTATTACATTATTTACTATGGGTTTGTCCTTATACCCCTTCACCTCCCATTAAAGCTTTCTTAAGCAGATGGAGTGCTTCTTACTATCAACACCTTACTGATCTTTCTAGGGAAGATAATTTACTAACTATCCACAGGAAACAAGCTCTTAACTCCCTTGCCTCTCTCTTGAGTCAGATCCTCAGACAGCTATTTGATCAGAAAAGAAAAAATACTTACGCTTTGAAGAAAATAAGCTGATAAACTCTACCAATTTGCCAACCCTTTTGTAATTTCACTTTTGTAATTTCATTTCTTTGCTTGAATTTTGCTCCTCCTGAAGACTCCCACAATCTCTTTCTTCCTAATTCCTTTAGAGCAGAATTAATTAAAAACCCTTAGGTATTTCTTTACCTGCATGTTCCTAAATAACGTTCTTAACTTAGAAAATATTAACCTCACTTTATAAAATACAGCTCCTAATTGAGAATAAAAGCAAGCCATCTGGCCTTCAGCCATCAGCATGGGCAGATTTAACAGAACCAGCCAGGTTTCCAAAAGCTTAAGCCACAGGGCATCATGAGGTCTCATGCACCAAGCACTATGACAGCCTAGTAGAAAAGATAGAGATCCCTCAAGACTTCCCATACCCTTAAAGCATCTATTTTATTTTCAAAGAGAAACCACTGAAATACTCACTTGCTGAGAACAACCCAATTTATCAGATTAACTATAGAAGCAGCACCACTATGATGAAGTATTACATAGATACAGTAGACATGTCTAGATAGATTTATTAAAATGAAGACATCATCAAGATGTACACTTTTCCATGCAGAGAGCCATAATATGGTTTATTTTTAATTTCTGTACCATACTGAAATCAGAATTCTATTTCAAGGCACATCTGACTTCAGCAACAGATCCAGGCCATCTCTGGAAACAGTGATATACAGATTACAAACAATTTCGGGGTTTGTGGCATTTCTTCTCCCAACACCCTAAATCTATTTCTCGGCACACAGTGCCAAGAATGTGTTTTCAACCATACTGCAATATATACTTCAATCCCAGCTAAACATAACTTGAAAACTTTATTAAGGCACAAGTCAGCATGCTTGAGTCTCTACCATATTAAGTTACTTAATTGAGCAAAAATATCAGGAAGCCACCCCCACCTTTGAGCCCATCATGCCTTTCCCTCCAACAACTTGTACACTGGCTTACTATTTTATACCAGGAACCTGATAGTGGACATACAGAATGCCACAGTTGTTTACTCACCTACAAAATACTTATGTTTCACATGACAGTTATGAGCTTACAACAACTGAAAGCAGAAAACACCTGAGAGACATTAAGCTAACGTTGTAGCAATTTTCAGAGAACAAAGCTGTCACTTGAATAGACAGGTGCTTACATTACATACTCTTAGAAGGGACAAAGACAATCTACTTTCAGCCTGATCTCAGGAGCAAGCTTAGGTTCCAAGGACAAGTCCATGCAGAAGAGCAGATGCCAAGCTTGGGGCAAGAACATCTTTGAGCCGTGAGGGACAACTTCCAAAAGGAAGAACCGAGCTTATCCCGATAGATAAATGTAGGGAAAGAAACTGTATGCCAAATTCAAAATTTAGGAATTTGCTAAGAACTAAAGGCAAAGCACAGCCTCAGCTTAAGCAACTCTAATCAAGTGTTGCTGGGTAAGGAAGAGGAGGAAAGGATCATGGGACAGGCAGCTGCTGTAGCAATAGGGGAAGGCTGAAACACCGAGGCTGTTTCAGGAGTAACACCCCTGTCGATCCCAGTTTACGATTTATTCTAATTTTAACCCCTCCCCCTTTCTTTCTCCAAAGGTTTCACCCCTTTACTAAAGCAGGCTGCAGACGGGGTAAGAAAGGAAAGAATCCAGAGCACTCTTCTCGACAGCCAGAGGAGGACTCTGAGGAGCCACACACCCGCAAAGACGCCCCTGAGCCAGACCCCGAGAGCTGGAGGCATGGGAGGCTCTCCGGGAAGCTGAAGTAGCAGAAGGGTGTATTCAAACCGTGTCACATATTTAAAAAAAAAAAAAAAAATACATCATGGGGAAAATAGTTTTAAGCCATCTTCTTTACTATCGTTTCTATCAACCTCTCGAGGAGGAATGAGGCAAGAGAAAACGCCAATGCCGCCGCCTGGCTCACTTGAAACCCTCGCAGGCCGGGCTGGAACGAACCCGGCCCGCCCACGGCGGACCCGGGGGACGCGCCGGCCCCTCCGGCCGGGCAGCAGGAAAGGCCAGGGCGAGCCGGAACGCAGGCTGAAGCTCCCGGGGGAAGGAGGCCCGGACCGGCCACGCAGAAGAAGGCCAGGCCCGCGGAGCGCACCCCGGGGTGGCGGGAGGGGGTGTCCGGAAAGAGCGGCGCCTCCCGCGGGGCAGGAGGCAGCGGAGCGCGGCAAGGCGACGCCGCCCGGAGGGTTGAGGGGAAGAGCCCGTGCCGCGCCGGGGCGAGGGGCTGAGGCAGGGGAGGGGGCCCGGGCAGGCCCCGCCTTACCTCCCGCCAGCGGCCGCTCCTGCCTCGCCCGAGGGAGCGGCGCACCCGAGCCCGCGCCGGACGCCACTGCCCGCGGTGGGGAGGCGGCGGCTCCGCCCGGCCCCGCCCTCTCTGCGCCCCCCGCCGCCATTGGCCGAGCTGCCGCCCGCCGGAAGGCCCCGCCCCTCCCGCGCGCGTGGCGGCCAATCCCCAGTGACCACCCGCTCGCCTTCGCGGCCGGCCTCGGAGCAGGGCACGGCAGCGCTCCCGTTGGCTGTCATTCAGTCCCTGCTGGCCCCTTCAGGCTTCTATTGGCGGCTGAGGCTTGCAATCTTCTCTGCTGGCGTTTCGATTGGTCCGCTCCCAGGGCACGGCTGCGCGTCGCCCGCCTGCCTGGGCCCGGCAGCCTCTGACGGGGCCGGGACTGGGCTGGGGGCGGGGGAGCGCCGCTTCTCATTGGCGGGAGCCTCCGTCCTCGCGCGCTGCGCCTTTCCGACGTGATGACGCAGCGCGCGGCCTGGCCTGGCTCCCAAGATGGCGGCGCACAGGGCACGGAGGCCGCGCTGTCGCTGAGAGGCCCCGCGCTCCGGTGCGGCTCCCGCTCCCCGCGAGCCCTGTGAGTGCGCGGAGCCCGCCCGGGCCCCCCTCCGGCGACAGCCGCCGTCTGGGGAAGGGGGGAAAGGGAGCGGGGAGGCCGGGAGCGAGCGCCTCCCCGGGCACCGGCAGCCCCGTCTACGGCGGGCAGGCGGGCGGGTCTGAGAGGAGTTGAGCATCCCCGGCCGGGTTGGGGCTGCAGGGGCGGAGCTGCGGTCGCGGTCGACGGGTTCGTCTCAGGTAAGGTGTAAAAAAGCCGGGATCGAGCTCTGGAACTCTCCTCCGGATTAACGGGTGCGTAAAAAGGCAGGGAAAACTTTCGTTATTATTTCCGACCGTTGCGGTCTGGATTGGGACGTTTGAGATAGTTCATTTAGGATGTTTGCGGATGATGATTTTCGTTCCTGGTTCCGTATTCGGAAATGCTTTCGCTCCTTTATAGAGGCAGATCTCGTCGCATCAGACGCTTTTAGTGTTAATTAGTTTTTAAGCTACTTAGAAGTTAGGAAGCAAAATAGCTGGTAAGGAAGAAGAATCATAACAGTTATAAAAAATAGCACCTTTCTAGTAAATACGAAGGGAATGTGTGGTCGTGGCTTGGCGCGCTTTTTTTGATTCTGGAAATAGTTTTTAGTAGCCGTTTACTTTTTTTTGTGACAGAGTTTAGATCTGTCTGACCGATACCACGAGTTCTGAAGGTGATTCCAAAACCACCGTGAGGCAAAGACAGTTTCATTTATTCTGAAAAAGAGAAGCTTTTTGAAGGTGAGCGAGGTGCTGATTGTTTTTCTGGCTGTTTTCCTGGCCGTTCACGTGATCTTCCTTCCGTTTTCGGAAGGGAAACGTCTCGAAAAGTAATAGCCAAATTTAAGTGGTTTAAGTTTTGGGTCTTGCTGTGACTGGCTTGCTTAGAGCGAATATATTGCATCATATTAATCACTGTTTGTTATGCAAACCTTTGCAGGTGACTGCAGTAATCTGTGCATGGTATCTGTAGTTAGTTGAATTACAGTAAGGGTAGTTTTGTGCCTGAAAAATAAAGGCAGTGAGTCTTCATTCTTTGAGTTGAAGCATGGCTGAACATCTGTCGTGATTCAAACACCAGAAAGGTGCCTGCAGAGCTTTGTGATTTGTATCTATGTACAGAAAGTGCTGGTAAACACAGACAAGTGTTTACAAGGAGATTCTTGGAGTGTATTCAATTGCCTTGTTTTGGGTATGATTTTAGATGCTACCTTACTTTACAAGCTCACATCGGTTGACTTAATCTTGGTATGTGAAAGGACACTGCTTTTGTTACATTTTTTCTTTAAGTAGTATAAGTACAGATCACTGCAAAGCTTCTGCCAAGTGGCTGCTGCTCGGGTATCCCGAAGAGAAGGCAGGTATTTAAGTGGCCATTTAGGCTCACCTCACCAATGGCTTTCCTAGTTACCAATAGTCAGCTAATCCCCCTAATTTTTCATATCTTTCTGCAGCCATCTCTGAATTGTTTTTTCCTACTTCTATGGACAAAGTAGATGGAAGTTGTTCTATTAAGAAAGAGCAGATATTGTTGGAGTTGTAGTCTTGAAGTTTTATTACTAAACAGGTAATAGCAAGGATAACAGGTGGCTTTTTCTTTGATTGTATTTGCAATATATGGGGAGGATAAAGGAAAGTTCCTTATTACTTGTCTTTGAGCATAGGAAAAATTCTTTCCAACAGGCCAGGCTAAACGTCATTCCTCTTTACTCCTCTTTGAGCAGGAACTAGAGGGGGCGGTTCTCTAATTTAAAAATTTGCCTTTTCTTCAAGGTCCTGAAGTGACTCTCTGAAGACTTCGTTTTTGAAAATTTAAAAAGCAAGGACAATTCTGTTTTAATAAATGAAGGAGAATAAAGAAAATTCCAGCCCTTCTGTAAACTTGGCAAACCTGGACCATACAAAGCCATGCTGGTACTGGGATAAGAAAGATTTGGCACATACACCGTCACAGCTTGAAGGGCTTGATCCAGCTACAGAGGCACGATATCGCAGGGAAGGGGCCAGATTCATATTCGATGTGGGAACACGTTTAGGGCTGTATCCTTTAAACTCCTGTTGGTTTGAAATGTCTTTATGAATAGTGAGTTTTCAAAATAAAATGTAGAAGAAATGTCACGTGCTCAGCTGTTCAAATGTTTCTTAGTCATTAATCAAAACTACTTTGTGTTTACATGCCTTTGGATGTAATGTGTTTTTACACAATTCTATCCATTCATTGGATAAACAAGGTTCCAATTCAGTGGTAGGGAACTAAGATGATACAAACTTTCCAATTAAGAGTAACTCCTGTGATTTATGAAACTCAGTATTTCGCTATATGACTTCTCAAATTTTGAATTTTTCCCTCAGTTTTCTAGATTGTGCCTTTGAGGCTTTCAACCTCTGCCTCCCCAGTCTTGGTCTTTGGTGGCTGTTTTTTTGTTTCATTGGTTTGGGATTTACAACTTTGTATATGTTAATAAGTTCTCCCGACTGTCCCATTCTTCCATAGACAGCCACTTAAATTTTCTGCTTCCTATATTCCTGTGCTCCCTTTAATCTCCTTAGCTCTTTTTTTAATAAAGCATGGTAAAGACAAAATTTTTACTTTTCTTAAAGTGAAGAGTAAGGAGCATATTCAGATTTTATTTGCAATTGTAGGTGTAAATAGTACCTTTCCTCCACACCAGCACTTGAATGTGAAGTGATAATTGTTCTGTTCCTCGTGTCCCTACTGCTGATTTTGACCTTCTCTGAAGCAGGTGTGGTGCAACACAGGGATGACCTTCTGTGCATCCTTCTGTAAATACAATCAGGACTTTGCACACTTACAACAAATGCTTTAGGTATCATCTGCATCTGGCCCTGATCATAGCATTTACACAGCTTTAAGGGCTTTTGTGGCTTTTTTTTTTTCTGAAGCTCCTGCTTTACTTGCAGTGTTTTTTAACTGGTCACTGAACAGCCAATGACTTGAGGTACTTGATAAAGCAGAATCCATAGTGCATGTTTGGTTTTAAATGTGTTTTATATGCTGCTTGAAAGTCCTTAATCTGCACCACAGACATTATGACACTCTAGCAACCGGAATAATTTATTTCCATCGGTTTTATATGTTTCATTCCTTCAAACAGTTCCCAAGATATGTAAGTATTTAGAATATTGATGACTTAATTTAATGATTGCACTGGGCGTGGACTATTTGCAATGGTGATTAGTCACTTGGGTACTACTGTTGTTCACCACAGAAAGATGAAAAATTAGCCTTTTGTCTTTTAATTATTACAGCTTAAAATTCATTGTTCTTGCCTGCTTACACATTTATGTTTATGCCTGGAAATATATTGACATTGCAGTTACATCTTGGTGATACTGTTTTTTAGAAAGAGTAGCAGCTGTAGTGCTGGCACTTCTGTATTAGCTAAAAGGAAAAAAGAAGTGTAATACAGTCTTAAAACTGCTTGACAGACAACGTTGAACCAGGACAAATTGTGCTTTGGGTTTCTGGCCTTGACGCAAAATAGTATAAAATGGACAGTCCTCCAAAATCTGGATTTTTCCTCTGAGAAAATAAAAGTTTAACACTGTATTAAAGTTAGAAATTAATATGTTCATTAAGTTTTTCCTGGGAGACTTCTACAGAACTGTTAATGGAAACTGACAATGTTTTTATAATGCTACACTGTATTAGATATCTGCGTGCAGACCATTTTTTGAAAGTACTTTGTTTTTTTTAGGTGACAGGAGCCTGCTGTCTCTTCCTAGCAGGAAAGGTTGAAGAAACACCTAAGAAATGTAAAGATATAATTAAAACAGCTCGTAGCTTGCTAAATGATGTACAGTTTGGGCAATTTGGAGATGACCCAAAGGTAAAAATATTCATGCTGAAATTGATTTCATCCTGTTGTACTGTAGTAAAGTGGCATACATTCAATAGAGCATTGACTGATTTTCAGTTGCTCTAAATTAAATTAGGTGTTCAGCATGCATCTATGGCTCTTCCAGGTAATGTGATAGGTAGCTATGAAAGTAATTCTTCCTAATACAAGTAGCTTTGGGAGCTTACTGGAACAATTGTTTTTGTAAAAAGTTTGCATTTTATCTTGTGTAAATTCTGATATTATTTTGCAAATTAAAGTAAATTTTGGTAATTTCAGCCAGAGCAAGAAATGTTACCAAGATATAAATCATCTGAATGGGATTTTAGGAAGTAATTAATAGTAAATCTTAAATAAGAGAACTAAATCTCGAAAGTATTGAGACATTTCTTGTTTACAGTATTGACTTAGCAAAACTAGCTTCCCTCAAAATTTCCTTATTTTAAATAGCAGAAGGACCTGAAACTTCTGAGAGCAACATGGTAGAACTTGTATTTTTGTTGTGATTTTGTATATCTGGCATTCTCATGCAGTGTCTGGTTCAGTTCATTCCTCTGTGGAGGTAAAGGGATTTTAAATGCCACATCCCCTGTCCTCACCAAAATAAATATGAAGAAAAGGTAACTGAGTTTAAAATAGTGTTACAAGTTGGAGAGATTTCTGTTCCCCTTGGAGACAAACATGGCTGCCTAGAGGTGCTATGTAGTCATGCTCTGTACTAGCATAAAATATTTTTGAGTGAAAGAAGGAATAATACTGTGGTTGCCTTATAACTCTCTATAGGAAGAAGTGATGGTACTTGAAAGAATCTTACTACAAACAATAAAGTTTGATTTGCAAGTGGAACATCCATACCAATTTCTTCTCAAGTATGCCAAACAACTCAAAGGTAAAATATTGCAGAGTGAGCAAGTAATGCCTGTTATTGATTTCCAGAACTTAATATACATTATCAGTGCAAGTATATTCTATTTCCAACTGCTTGTCCCTCCTAATTTTATGTCTTTTTGGTTTTTTCCTGATTGTTTTTCAGGAGACAAAAATAAAATTCAAAAACTGGTTCAAATGGCATGGACATTTGTCAATGACAGGTAAGATACACCTAGGAAATATTTTGAAAGTGAAATAGTTACTGTTGCTTACTTTGTTCTGGGGCTGGATATTTCTTTGGCAAATTTTTGATTTTTTTTTTTTTTCCTGCTTGTTACATGTTTTCTTGGTTGTGTTCCTCAGTTTTTCTGTCCATCATTACCATGATAGTTCCACCGAGCATGGGATCTGGAATGGGTGTGGAAGTAGACCAGTAAGACCTCTGCAATGTTGTGGTATTGATAGTGCTGCACTAAAAAGAAAGTTACTGTTTGAAAGGACCAAACCAAATTCTAGATCTCCAGGATACAAGCTGGCTTCTTGCCAAATCTGTGATATGTGGCTCATTCTGAAAAAAAGAAGTCATTTCTTAATTCCATCACTTTCATCAATGTATTTTTAATGTGATATTTTGGTAATAGTGAAGTAGCCATTAAATTCACTGAGGAATACAGTTTTTAGCACTAGATTTACAATTTCTTGAGTAATGAACTTGTAAGAATCACATCAATGAACAGGAGTGTGTGTAGAAGGATTTCTCATGTGGTATTGAAAATCTCAATCAAATCAACTTGACACACTTTAGCCTTGTTCAGGAGGATTCTACAGAGCTGGGCAACTTAATTCACTGAGGACTTAAATATTACTTTCTATTTCCATAGCAAGCCCTTAAGAAAATGTGTAAGTGGCCTGACTGTCCAGAAATGGTGAATATATTGCTTTCAGTCATGCCTACAGCAGTAGAACATCATAAAAAAGGAGGTGCATTTTTAATCACATGCCTGATTTGAATTAGTCCTGTGTGGGTTCAGGTTCTGTAGATACCACCTAAACTCTCCAAATTAATTTGAACAAAATTAATGTGGATCTCAAGAGATGTTTACTTCAGCTGCTGTCAGTCTTGCAGGTAGAACAAAATTATGGCATGACCATCACTGTTAAGTTTGTTAAACTACTATAATTTATCCATCAAAGTTTGGACACTATTGTACTTGGAATTAGATAGCATTTAGTATTTTAAAAAACCTAACACTTAAAATGCACTTCAGAAAAACACTTGTATGAAGTTGGAGGGTTTGTTTTAAGTCATGATGTATTGTGCTTCCTTAATAAGCACCATATTAGAAATTTACTTTTTTTTTAGGATCCTGGCAAAATAATTCTGTACTTTGCACTACAGGCCTTTAGAATAGGGCATTCTGTTCTTATACAGCCACAGTGAATTTGTGGAAATTCAGCTGGCTGGCTGGATCTAAAATTCTGTAAGCAGATTATTGTTACAGAATCTGTGGAGAAAACAGAGAAAGATTTTTCATAATTTAAAATTGATATCAGGAAATAGTAACTTTAATTATGACAGAAACTTAGTTAATGTCAATAATACCTATAATATCAATTATTTTAGCATCAGCTTTAACAAAGGCTGTTCAAGAGATAACCTTTTATATCTTGATCTAAAACTTGTCTTGTGCTTGACAAGTTGCTTTACAAGTTCATGTTGGCCGCTCTGTGGGGCTTTCGGGGGTTTTTTTAGTATTTGTTTACATTTTATTGACAAACATTGGGAAGCTCTAGAATCTGATTTGGGACCTTATTTCATGACAGTGGTAGTCCAGAAATAGTTTAGTTTTATAAATTCTTTTGTTTAACAAGGCTCTTAATTAAAATTGCCGGAGAAGTTAGAAGTGTGGTGGGATTTTATACCCTGTTAATTACAGCTGCTGTACGTTAAAGTGCTCTTGGACAATCAGGTAATCTCCAGGGTTGTGTTTTGTTTTGGTTTATTTCCTATTGCAGTCTCTGCACTACACTGTCCCTGCAGTGGGAGCCTGAGATCATAGCTGTTGCAGTTATGTACTTAGCAGGCCGTTTGTGTAAGTTTGAAATACAGGAATGGACATCAAAACCAATGTACAGACGATGGTGGGAGCAGTTTGTTCAAGATGTTCCTGTTGATGTTTTGGAAGGTATGAAAACGGTTTACCACAAAACTTCTTTTAATTGTGTGGCCTAGGTTATAAGTAAATGCATATAGCTTTCTATCTAGGTTTTAGTCAAAATAATCATGTGTCAAGTACGTAACTCAGGTCGTATGTGCTATCCCTTAATCAGGTGTTAAATTGAACTGGCTTATCTTAGAGGCATATTTAATCATCATGATTAGTCTTTTGTTCAATGTTTGCTTTACAACTTGTTTAGTTTATAACACATCTAATTAGCCTGAATTGTCATGGTGTATTTTTTATTTTTGTAATGATTACCTACTCCTCATTTTAAATAAGTGGTTCTACAAACACTGGAACTAATGGAGCCCAATTTCTAGTAGTTTTCCCGTTAATAATTGATCTTTTTGACCAAATGATGCTAGGATAGAGGGGTTTTTGTGATGTACCATGAATGATGGACAGATTACAGGGGACCTTTAGCTCCTAATGTGTTGGAAGAAGAATTTAGTACTAGTCCTTTATGTAGTTCCTAAAACTTCTTTGACTGGCTTAACTTGACATGTATGTTTTAACATATAATCGTCTTCTACTTGCTTTCTTGCTGTTTTACTGTCCTGTGAGAGTGGTTACCTGGCTCTCCAGGCACACAGTAATGACATACAGTGTGTTATTACCAAGACACTGTGTTCTTCTTCTGAAGGGTGTGCATATGCATGTACATATTGCTCAGGATAGGCAGAAGAAACTCAGAAGTGCAAGCATAAGTTGAAAATTAGTCTGTTTTTAAAAAGTTATTTTGGTCACTATAATGGTGAGTAATATTTGCAATGAATTTTTCCAAAGTTGATGTCCAGTAAAAATCAGATAAATATGTTAAATATGCACTTGTACATTGTATGGTTATAATACTTTGGATTTTCCTTTCTTTGTCATTAAGATATCTGTCATCAGATCCTGGATCTATACTCACAGGGAAAACAGCAAATGCCTCATCATACTCCTCATCAGTTGCAGCAGCCACCATCTCTTCAGTCTACACCCCAGGCACCTACGGTACAGCAGTCACAGCAATCCCAGAGTTCAGAGCAATCCCAGACACAGCAGCAAAAAGAGTCGCAACCGTCAGCACAACAACAGCAGCAGCAGCAGCAAACACAAGCACAGCAATCTAAAAAGCCCTCTCCCCAGTCAAGTCCTCCTAGACAGATTAAAAGACCAGCAGTAAGTTGAACTTTAACTTGCAATTTATTTTCAGGCTGATCTGATTTAAAGGCCACAATGTGCAGCAGACTTGTGTTTGCTTTAAGAATGAGCCTTGTAATTAATTTTATGTAGTAGATTTGGTTATGTGGCAACTTTGTTGATGCAGAAGAGCCTTTACAGTTCTGGCATATGACATTCTTATTCCACTTGAGCCAAAAGCCGTGGAGAGAGCTATTCATGCTCTCAGTATTTGTGGTTCCATGCTGTCAATAAATATGTTATGAATGCTTGGTCATTCATGTGAAGGATCTACTTTACAGTACTACTGATTTTGCCCCATCCCATATATTAAGGAAATACCTTGTGGAAAAAAATGATGCTTTTGCCTGACTGGTATCTGTTGATCGTGAATGGTCACCTCTGGTCAAGCCATCAGTGAAACTTACCTTTTCTTCAAATTAGTTTGAGGTCCATCACCTAATAATCAAGGAAATAAATAGTACAGATACACTGTAGGCAGCCACAAAAAATAAAAAGCAAAGGGTGACTCAAAGGAGTTTTGTAGGAATACAGCACAAGCAGCATGAAATTGAGAAAAGTAAATGTGGTGATCTGAAATTGTTCCTTTTCCAAAAAGCAGTCTGGGAGAACAAGATGTGTGGTGTTTGAAAGATTTACTTGGTGCTTCTAAAATGTTCTGGAGTTAGATGTACCATAAACCTTACTTAAGATCTTTCCTGCTTCTATAAATAGGGCTTTGCATGACTTCTCCTTTGGTTTGTGCAGAACAGAAATACACTTTGTTCCTGGAGGCCAGATTTTCAATTTACATGAACTCTTATAACTCCATTACCTTCTACTGAGCCAAGATGCTTTCAAGCAGCTGAGGCATTGGCCCATGACTTACAGACCCAAACCAGATGTCTAAAGCATCTGCACATCCTCTGCATCTCTAGTTGTGAAGAGCACTTGAATTTTCAGTTGATTTCGCTAAAAATATACTGGTGAATCATTAGATGTAAATAGTATTTTCAGTTGGATTAAACTAAAAATTGTTAGGGGGAACAATTTCATTGCTCACAGGAACAGCAGTAAAGGAACAGTTCCACTGTATTGATTCAGCTGAAAGTATTAAATACCCATCAGTGTGCCAATAAATAATGTTAATTATTTATTATTATTTATTATGACCCTTGGGTGTTCTGGCTAGGGCAAACTACAGTGCAGTAGAATTACCAAATAAATGTTCGTCTCTATTTTAGCAGCTGCCATTATTAGAGAATTGTTACTGCTTGATTCTTTTTTTTTCTTTAGCATAAATGCAGTTTTAATTGATGTTTGTTTTTTCTGTCACAAGTTATTTTGCTCCAGTTTCTTGTTCTATTGTAATGATGTACCTTGTTGTTGTTTTTTGGACATTGTTCCATATTAACAAGTGCATAATAACTGAATTGCTTGTCACCTAAAGTAATCAACTGACTTCACAAAATGAGTGATTTTTGGAAAAGATCCAACATGTAGTTATTTGCTTCTGTTTGAAAGTGCAGGGAGAATTGATGCAGTTTTACAGGCATGGGATGTAGTGCTAGAAAGTCAAGAAAAGACCATCCAAGTAAAATGAAGGCAGCAGATGAGTCCGTGAGTCACTAAGAAAAAGAGTATGTGTGTTTGAAATGGGAAGATAAAGATTGTCCTTAAAAATCAGGAAAGCAGTTGGAAGGTGTCTGGAAAATTGAAATGACTGTCAAAGGAATATAAGAATGAGGTTGCCTCAAGTGGGCAAAAATTACACAGCAAAATTTTTGAGAATATCCATCAGAATTAAGGAAAAGTTATTGTTCAAGTTGGATTGAACTGTAGGTCCATTCTTGCTGTGGAAAGTGAAGGAAACAGAGGAACATTTTGTGAAGGTAAAGCTGCTGGAGATAAACAGTCCCTTTAAACCTTTTCATTGAAAAGACAGAGGATCTATGTACTGTACCTCTCTGACCTTCATCATTCATTTTAAATATAGTTGTACTTAAATTTCAGTTAAATTCTCTGCTTTTCTCAGAAACCATCAAATAGTCATCTCAGTGGGACTGTGTAATCTGGGAACATTTTTCTTCTGCCCTTGTCTGTGATTATTTAAAAGAACTACAACAAAACAACAACCAATAAAACAAGAAAAAAACCAGCCAAAAACTTGTGATTGGAAGGATGATGTGAGGGTTTGTGGGCTTTGTTCTGTGTGCATACATTTTTTTTCTGGCATAACATTTAGATTTAATACAATGCTTTCCATCTGAAGGCTTCTGGTTTATGCTGTGCAACACTTTCACTGCCCTCCTGTCCTGGTAAATAAAGCATAAGAGCCTGAAGGGATTTTGGCAAAGGTTGAGTGACAGGTCAAAGAAGAATCAGGAACAGAGGCCAAGCCTCTTGTTTCAGCTCAGTGAGCAGTGTACTGGACCATGACATATGTGCAGTGGATGATAAATACATTAAATGAGATGTAATACTCAACAGTGGGAACAGCAGGAAATGCTGCATATAAAATACCTGCTATTTTTCCAGTCTTTTCATTCTGCCAGTTAAGCTGGGCTTTCCCAGTGTGATTTGACTTTGTTCAGTGTTTGTCTTGCATTTGTTGTTAAGAGACTATAGAAGTATTTAGGTTGGAAAAGAGCTTTAAGATCATCATCTCCAACCGTTAATGCAGCACAGTCAAGTCCACCACTAAACCATGTCCCCAACTGCCACATCTACACATCTTTTGAATACTTGCAGGGATGGTGATTGAACCACTTCCATGGGCAGCCTGTTCCAATGCCTGACCACTCTTTCCGTGAAGAAATTTTACCTGATACCCAATCTAAACCTCCCTTGGCACAAGTTGAGGCCATTTCTTCTTGTCCTGTCACTTGCTACCTGAGAGAAGAGACTGACTGCAGTGGTCTTACTTTTATCTTCTTTTTCTTTTTTTCAAACAGGCTGTATCTCCAAAAGAAGAAACAAAGGCAGCAGGTAAATATTAATATTCTATTCATGATGCTTCCATGTTACTGCTTAAACCAGAATAAGTAATTTGCTGACATGCACTTTGTTTGCTTACAGGCTTGGCAGCTCTAAACTATTTTGATTGTGATAATGCACCTTAAAGATTAACTGTTTTTACAATGTTCCTAACTGCAAAACTTGAAAAAAAAAAAGAGTATAACTGTGCCCAAAGAGTCCCTTAATAGAGTCTGTTCAGTAAGAGTCTTGCTAAACTAGTCATCTCTCAGTGTATAACTTCCATGCATCATTTGGGAGTAGTTCCTCAGCCAGCTGTGAGGCCTTGAAGTGACTCACAGTGTCATTAAATAGCTGCACTAACAGTAAGCATGTTGGTGTTTGTAATTTGTAATCAGCAGTGTTTGTAATTGGTTGTTGGCATGGCTGCCACTAAAAGCCATTTTGTGTCAATACATAGTGTATCTTAAGAAATGCAGGCTCACTGCAGTGATTGTATCTGGTTCTTTTGTTTGTATGGGGGTTTTTCTTCATTTTGCTGTTTTGGAACAAAGTAGTTCAGGATAGCTAGGATGTACTTCCTAAGGAAGTCTGGCACTTCTTCCTCTGTAGCTCTGCAGATGGATTCCAGTGAGCTGTCTCTTCTCCCTCCTCTCTCCTGTCCAGCTGCTATTTTGTTTGGTTTCTGACACACATTTCCCTAGCAGAGCATAGGTCAGCTTCTTTTGAGAGCTGTTTCAACTAATTACACGTTTTGGGCTAGAAAACATATACTTGCTCATCTTCACTTACATACTGTCATTGGGACAGTTTGTCTCTAGTTACAAAATCACTTGAACTTGTAGGCATATGTCCTTTGGAAGACTTGGATGTGATACTTGATACCACTTTATTTATACAAAGGTGTTGATTTTAGTTTTCTTTATTAAACATACCTAGTAAATAGGATTTCCATGGTACTTTTGCATAGTGTAATGTGATGTGATAATCATTAGCATGAGACCAGAGCTGCAATTTGGAAAATATTGCAGAGCAATAACCAATCACAAACTGACAAATGTTTTTTAGAACCACCGCCACCATCTAAAATTCCTAAAATTGAAACTTCACATCCACCAATACCTCCTGCACATCCACCTCCAGGTAAGCTTTTATTTTCTTAAACACATTTATTCTTGTTGTTAACTTACTTGCTTTTCATTCAGGTGGTAGTAATGGTGTGGGGGCAGGGGTTTGTTGCCTTGATTAATCAGCTTGGCAGCTAAAAATACAAGGTTGATAAGCTCTAGAGGGAATTTCATCATAGTAGCACAGGCTTTCCAGACAGAAGTAAAAACTTAGGATGGAAACAAGACTATACTAGGTGGATAAAGGCAAAACAAAGCTGCAACTGTTAAAGGTCTAAAAGACTAAAACTAATTGTTAATAGCAGGCTAAAAGGGACTTCATGATCTCAAAAGAGTGGTAAATGCCATATTAGATTACTAGAGCAGCTTTCAGCTGTCCTGTAGAAGTTGTATCTGTAGTACAGGAATTCTGCAGGTGTGCAACTTCCAAACAGTAAGGGGGATACTTTCTTTGCTGTACCTCAAAAGAGGACTTTTTTTCTGCCAGAGAACATTAATACTGCACACGTGCTTTACGTTTGCAAAGTACACTGTACTGTTGTAAAAATGTGCTTCCAGCGCCTTGGTGCATTAGCTGTCCTTCCAGTGACCCTTAAATATGACATAAATATTTCACAGACCATGGTCCATAATGTAACTGTAAGATGACAGCTTCTAACAGGGAACTAGGAGAGAGAAAAGCAATGCCCTGAAATATAGTAGGACAGTTTTTCTCATTTGTTAAAATCTAATAAAGAATGAAGTTTTTCTAAATACCATGCTCATTATTCCTTCAGTTGTTAGATCTTGAATGCACATCTTGCATCCAGAATGGTTCTGAAAATGAACAAATGAGGAAGTTATTGCCTGCTACAATTTTGGAGCTAGAAGTCACTGAAATCATGGGTACCACAGCCAGCATGCACACCTTGTGTGATTTAATTATGTGGCTTTCCTAGGGGACAGTTTTGCTGTTAAAATCCTTCTTAGGCAGGTAATGGATTTATTTCCCCTGTTACCTGAAATTTTCCTCTTGGAGTTTGTTTATATAAAGATGTAATTGTATAAGCACTGCAACATTATCAAAATAAACAGCAGCTCTGTGGAAAAACCAGGTGAAAACCAAGCATGCATATTGACCAAGTGACCTAGGAGGAGGATTTATCTCAAATTCTGTTTAACAGTGACAGTGTAGTATGCCACTAGAAAAGACTGCCCTGTATGAGCTTTCTCTTACTTAACTTACGAGCTTTTCTTTCTTAACAATGTTTTAGATGCTTATGTATACAAGCAAGATGAATGTCAAGATGTCCCAAACTCTTTTTTGTTGGTTGTTTTAATAATCTTTCTGACCATACAGAGAGGTTGCTATTAGATTAGTCATCATAGTGGTATTACTTACTTCATAATGTCTGCATTAAGAGGAAAAAAACCCTATTCTTATTTAAAGAGAAGACAGCTTAAAGCATGTTCTTTCCAGAAATGGCTAGGTATAATTCTGTAAAATGCTGACCTTTTTATGAATTTCTCCAGAGTGTCAGGTACTGAGTTCACTGAAATTAATCAGTGGGACAAAGCTGATCAGATTTCATGCCCTTCTTCCTTACCTTCCGGTTTTCTTCTTTTCTTTCTTTGGTAAACAGGTTTAGAACTGAGTGTTAAAGACTTGAGACTTTGGCCTGTGTTCTCAAATAATATTTCCCAATCTGGGAGGCAGGTAAAGTGCAGAGGGTAATCCCAGGCCACCTCCTGGATTACCAAAGAGGTAGAAATGAGGCCTGGACTAAAGAAGATGGAAGCACTGATCTAAAGATTTTTGGTATCATGAATCTCATGACTTTTTAAATCCACTAGTTCTGACTCCATCCATTCAGTCTATTAATTCTGCTGATTGTACAACAATATTTAAATTATAAAGAAATCGTAATAGGAAAGATGACTTTAAGAATGGGAAAAGCTGACCTTGAAGCTTTGGTAGGCAGCTTAGTCAGTTTTTAGTGACCTGAGAAGGTCTGACTGGATACCATATGGCATTCAGAGACTTAGAGAATTGAGTTCTCTTTTGCTAATTTAACTGGAAGAAAAATATGAAGTATTCAGAAGCTCTTCTTGCCACTGTCCTTCAAAAAAATAAACAAAATTTTCTTTTCCAGAGCGCAAGCCTCCTTTGACAACAGCAGTTTCAATGGGAGAGCCAGAGCAATCTACTACTGTGGACTCAGTAGATATGCCAAAGGTCCAGATTCCTCCCCCTGCTCATCCTGCCCCAGTACATCAACCTCCACCTCTGCCACACCGTCCCCCACCCCCACCCCCCACCAGTTATATTACAGGGATGTCTACTACAAATTCTTACATGTCAGGGGAGGGTTATCAAAGTCTCCAGTCGATGATGAAAACAGAAGGACCAACATACGGAGCTTTACCACCGGCCTATGGACCACCAGCTCATCTACCATATCATCCTCATGTCTACCCTCCCAACCCTCCACCACCAGTTCCACCTCCACCCCCTGCTTCTTTCCCCCCACCCAATATTCCACCTCCTACTCCTGGATATCCTCCTCCACCTACATACAACCCTAATTTCCCACCTCCAAGACTGCCTCCAACTCATGCAGTACCACCTCATCCACCTCCAGGGCTGGGAATGCCACCAGCTAGTTATCCCCCTCCTACTGTTCCCCCAGGTGGACAGCCACCTGTACCACCTCCAATTCCACCACCTGGTATGCCACCTGTAGCAGGACTTGGACGTGCTACATGGATGAGATAGCATGAGGTAATTTGCACGAAATACCTTTCTGTTGACTAGGCAGGAGTAGACAGCCAAAACCTACATTGTAAAGATGAAGAGGAGGGCAATCTGTATAATTTAGATGAAGAAATGAGATTAAATGAAAATTTAGCTGATCTGTTTGCAGTATGGTTTATGGTGAGTTATATAGGCTTCTAGATTTTAATCAGCTTTGCAGTATCTATTCTAACTTTATACATTTGACTTAAGTTTAAATTGTCTTGACTTATTCCAGCACTGGATTACTTTGTACTAGCAAAACCAGCCATATTGGCTCAATTATATCAGTAAGAAGAAAATTTCCTTCTAGAAATCAGTGCCTATTTTTGAGTATCAAAATAGCCAGATACTATGATATTTGATCTATAATAAGAAACTTCATTTTTAATAGTAAGTAAAACAACACGATGTCAAGCATAAAAGCTGCTTTATTTAAGAGAGATTCTGAATGCTAGCTGACTGGAATAATTTTGAGGTGTTTGCCTTGCTGATAGTTTTGGTTTGGAATGTACTGGTATCTTAAAATATTGTATGTTTACACCTATTTGCAAATTCCTGTACATAATATATATATTTTCTAAGTGTGAAAGTCTGAATGTAACAGCCTACTGTGGTGTACATCATAGTTATAAATGGGACTACTTTGTTCACTCTACCCAAATAAAATTGGTTCTGAATTTAGTGGATTTCCAGGTTTTTCATATTAGTTCAGAGTTCATAACTATAGTTACTCCAAGATACTTACTCCAAGATAGTTCAGCTGTGGTCTCCCAAATCTTATTCATCAGTTTATTTAAAAAGAATGTATTTTATTTTATCAGCTAGAAGTATACACTATCACAATCAATCTCTTACTTCATTTTTACTAAAATATTTCAAATGAATGTTTTACACACATTATCAAAAAAAACCTGTACTATTACTTTCCTTCCCCAAAAAAGCCAGAGTGGTTCAATAATAGGTAAAAACGCGTGCTAAGGTCTAAAGAATTTTGCTATATACACAACAGCAGGTGCTAACTTTTCCAGTTCTTTGTAAATCATATACAGAAAATATAGCAGGGCTGTAAGATCACAGGTTTAACAGAAATCAAACTTTAAACTGATTTCTAAAGCAGCACAAATAGACTTTCCCCACATTATGAAAAATATACAATTTTATCACTTTACAGTCATGCACTTTGAAAAAGATCAGTAGTACTCTTCCCCCCCAGTTTCTAGAAAGATAAAAGGTCACTTTAACACTGATTTCATTTAATATCTAATATTTGGATAAAAATGTGCCATTCTCAAACAAGGTTGTGCTCAGCAGTCTTATCAAGGTGCAAAGAGCCAACTGAAGCTGCTTACACTGCAGCATTTCAGGAACTGTTAGGGAAATGCTGCTTACTCCAGTCACTCCAACAAAAGCCAAGGATGTGATTTTACTTTCCTTAAGCAAGCAAAGTCCATTTGTAAACAGTAGATGCTTTCTTTGCCAGAGGATTGCAGAACCCAGGGCTTCAATCTTGAGGAAATTATCTTGGGCTACTGCCCCAAATATATTAACTTAATGGCCACTATTTCAAGGGATGCTCCCCTCCAACTTAATGTACAAAGCTCCTCAGGTAGTTTTCATTGAATACTGAGCGCATAGGTGAGTGAATTTAAATATATGTATAAAACATCTTTTTAGACAGCTGAAAATTCAGCACCCAAGTCATCCTGTAAAGTCATTGAGCATCATTTTACCCCAGGAAGACATTTTATAGCTCAAATGGAGCTAAGTATGAAGAGTAGCAAGCCTAAAAACCCCTGAACAGTAACACCCCAAGGTACAGCACTGTCATGTTCTTCTGCAAAATCAGTGATGCATGTCTTACATTGAAAATGATGCTGCCAAATAAAATTTTAAAAAGGGCAGTACCCTACGAGTATGAAGGTTGTTCAGCTGAACTGCTGCCTACCCTGTAAACTGGCTCTTCAGGGTTTGCAGGGCTAATTTCAACTGCAGTTGCTTCCCTTGTAGGTGAGATGTGCAGGTAGAACAAAACAAGCTTTGCTTGAAGTCATTGAATAGATTTTGAGAGAGATTTGCTAGCAGGGAATATTTGAATGGGAATCACATAGTGGTGAGACTAGTAATCTGATTAGTATAGCTCTTATCTTGTTGAGAGGACCTGCTCATAGCCTCATATACCCCTGAAATAGTAAGCATGTCACGAACACGGTTAACTCTCTCCAAGTGCTGGCAACATTTGTGTTGCTTTAGTTAAAATTCACTGGCATAAGTCAACTTTGTTCCAAATATACTTGAACTCTGCTTAATCCAGCAATCAGATGCCACCAAAGTTAAAATGGGCTAAGCAGATAAAGTAACCCTCTGTTTGACATTAAATGTTAAGGAATAATGATGCTCTGCTTTACATCACCTTTTCTGGTACAGAATCTCAAGGTATAAATTGTACAGAAGGAAGACAAGTAATCACCAATGGTGACTAGAAACTGGAGGTTAAAATAAAGAGCAAAGAGGAGGAAATCCAGAGTCCTCTAAAGATGCTGTATCTTAAAGGAGACAGACTCTAGAATGGATTTTTCCAGACTCCATGGAACGGAAATACTATTAGACTGAGAGCTAGCTAGCCCAGTGTTCACTGGCTGAGCAGTAGTAAGAAACAAATCTACTGGTGGGTGTGTGAGTGAGAGTATGCACTTGTGTTTTGGGGGTGGTTCTTGGTTATTTTTAAATAACCAACTCAACTGTTACATTTCCATTTCTGCAATGAATACTGAATGAATACTTACTTACTCTTAGTGGTTACTGTGTATTTTGGTTGTATTCCTTCTCTATTTTTTTACTGGTTACAGGTTTCGGCTCTGACACTGCAAATTCTTCAGCCAGGCAGCTATAGTTTATTGTACACCACGGGACCAATTACCTTTCATAAGTTGCCATATGGGCTCCTTGGTATTGTATCAGTGCTCTGTGTTAATACAATACCACAAGTCAAGAACTCAACTGGTAGAACAAATTAATTTAGAGGAAGAATCTGTCGAGCTAATACAGTTGTGTGTATCTGTGACTGATTCTTGCAGAGAACAAAAAGAAAGTAATGGTATTTGAGGTCATTACATCCTCCAACTAATCACTAAAATTGATGCAACTTTTGAAGAGGAGGCTTTGATCTTTTCACATGCCTGTCTTTAAAATTATTTTACACCAATGAGTTCTAATAACGAAGCCCCGCTTCCTTGGACTATTGGGAAAGAACATCTAATGAAATACAGGGACAGCTGCTGTGACAACTTGGAAAAGGAGGGAGTCAAATTCTTACAACTACACAGGCTGCTACTCCACAATAGCAAAATATAAGTCCCATTGTTTTATATACAACCATTTGAAGAAGGAAAAACCCACTTGTTTTGGTTCATTGACAAAAATAAAGCTTGAATGGCAGGAAGTAGTCTCACCCGACAGCCCGTGTTTATGGAGTATTTTATTCAGCTCTGCAAGGTTGTTGTTTGGTTACCTTACACAGGAACCAGTATAGGTGAGGGATCCAGCAAGAACATTTAAAAAACCCACCCAAATCTTCCTTATGTGAATGATGAGCTGCTCTTGAAGATCCCATGAAAGCCATAAGCATTGTCAGGATATTAGTTTCTGCTGAATTATTTCATAGTGAAAGCTGTACAGGAAAAGTGTTGCCGTATTTGTAGGGAATACTGGTGTGTGGCTAAGTGACTTCATTCACATTATGACTGCAGAAATCTTGTGTCATTTGATCATGAAAAATTGTTCATTAACACCTGATACAGAGTTTTGAACCTTTATGTACACTCGTGTGATGAGTACCACCATACAATGTAGGGCAGTACAAGTGTTTTTAGCTTGCCACTCAGTACTTTACACAGAGCCTTGTGAAAACAGTTTCATGTCATTCTTCAAAATAAGAACCTCCAAAAAGAGAGTTAGCAGCTCATGGATTTGGCAGGCAGTAAGCCAATGAATTGGAATTGCGTTTTCCTTGGCTGCCTGGAGCCACTAACCCAGCTATGAATCACTGACAAGTGGGTGGACAGGAGCAATACAAATGGTGACTTCTCCGCAGGTTAAGGGTTCTTCTTGTTCCTCTTAGAAATTCTCTTGAGTTAGTTAATTCTACAAACAGACCATTACAACAAAGCAGGTTTGAACTACAATACAAATTATGCAAGTCTGGCATTATTGGATGGTTACCCAGTGAACAGTAGTTCCAGAGCACCACAGCCTGGAAATCAGGCCTTTAGCTGCCGTATTTACACTATTGTTACAAAAAAAAAAAAAAAAAAAAAAGCTGAAAAAAAAAGAAAAAAGGAAACCCTGAAAAAACTCAACCCCAACTCCCAAAGAACAGGCAGCCAGAAACACTGATTCTGCCTCTTTAGTGTTCACAGAATCCATCACTTCCAGTCACCAGGACAGTGTTCCTACAAGGGGCCCTTGAACTGGTTTCCTGACAGATGTTGCCTGATGGAGGGTTTGGAGCTCGCAGCATCACCCAGCTTTCGCCAGACAACCTGTAAGAAAAAATAAAGGGTTGGGGGAGAGAAAGACAGGAATTAAAAAAAAAAAAAATCCAAACAACAAAGCCACTGAGGAATAGCAGTATTTTTTAAATTTCAGTCTGAAAGACAAAACCAGCCCTTTCCTAGAGCTGGGCTGCAGTTTTCAGCAGGGACACTGGATGGCATCTGTGCACCAGTTTCCAAGGGAAAAAAACATTGATGCATTTTTCTAATTAGTCCCTCTTGAAATTAGAACCGTTTTTGCCTGGGGTAATAGTATAAAACAAATACACTAGATTCAGAACTTAAGTTCAATGGTAGGTCAACCCTGCCATGCTTACAGGAAAGATGCTACCATGAACAGAAAAGATAATGAAAAAGATAATGATTAAAATTATGTATACATTACTTTCTAAAAACATACATTTTATCACTCTAGGGCCACTATTTAAATAAAAAATAGACTGCAAAAAACTTTATAGCTGCCTTGAATCTACATGAAATGAATATTTAAAAAGAAAACAGCTGATGATAGACAAATAGAGATGAGTCAGTTTGGGAGGGTAAAGTTACAGTATTTTACCTTTCCCCCAGCATAGCTACAAGGGACTGGGACTTTGAGCAGACAAAATATCCTAAAAAGCAGGCCCTCAATTTACTCTGGTCTTGCCTTTGCTTATAGGGATCCAGCAATCAAAGTGAAGTGCCTCAGCCCTTGCCAAGGATGCTCACAGTGATTTAGCTCTGCAAGGTGCACTTGTGTTCTTTACACCCTGTTTTTAGGGTTGAGGTGGGTTTCAGAATTTAAACAGAGCATTAGGCCTCTCTCAACTGCTGGAAGGCACTAAATGATGCCACCTGGGCTGACCTCTTATGTGGACTTCGAAAAAAGAAGGCTCACAAGCATCCTCCTCCCTGCTTTGGGCAATTGAACAGCACATCTCCAACTGCAGGTGACAGGCAGCTCGGGCTGTGTTCAAGCAGAAATCCCAAAGCTTGTTCAAAGCCAGAGCATGGCCAAGGTGCTTGGAGGCTGGAGGCAGTGCAATGACAGCAGACACCGCAGAGCAGAGGCTGGCTACGAGCGCTCGCTGTACAGGATGTGGCCAGCTCAGTTAACAGTGTGGTTGCCCAAAATGTCGGCAGTGTTAATAGCACCTCACAGATCATGATGCTGTTCAGTGACTCCAGACAAGATTCTCCCTCTGACATTACCATGTGGCTTAGGCTCAAACCCATTCAAGCTGTACAGCTTTAAAGACGGCAACCAATTGCTGCTTAGCCCAAACCAAGTCCTTAAGGGTACAGGTGGAAACAATTGCTAACAGGACTCTCCTAGACAGGGAGAGCCCCTTGCACACCTCTGTTCAGCTAGACTAGCTACTCCACAGCCTGAAAGGCAGTGAAGTGGGAACTGTCAACTGAGCAAAGGCTGCTCTGTGCAGTGAACAAGGCACTTAGATTACCCAGAACAGTGGTCAGCACTCTTCCCTTGTGCCTGTGCACCTCACAAGGCTTACACACAGCAGATCCCTGCTCCCTCATACTTCTAAAAACAGACCACAAAAGGAACCCCGAGAGTTGCTGGGAGGAGTTCTTACATTGCACATTTCACGAACAATTGCCTTCTCCTTTTCACTTAAGTCTTCTTCATAGTTGTCTTGCATTTGCCTGTCCAAATTTTCATGGACCTCAAGGACCTACAAAAAAAAACATTACAAAACCATTATGATCCTCAAATAATTATTTGTGTCTCTAAAAAATTCATTAACAAGTATTTAAATTGGCAGGATTCACAAAGCCTCAAGACAAGCAGACAAGCATGACATCAAGCTGGGTACCTCTGTCCTCCCTGTTTCCCCAGCCACGTCCTGCCTCTGTCCCACCACCTGCATGGTGTGGCTGCTGCCACAGTCCTGGGGACCATTGGCAGCAAGTTGCTTGTGCCCACAAGTGCATCTCTTCCAAGAAGGCTGCTGGTAGCCCTACCTTCCAGGCAGCACCCCAATAAGCATGATGTTGTGCCTCACCAATGTGCTGCCCATACCCCGAACCTCTAGAGCAGCTCAAGTGGGAGCCAGCCCTAGCCTGCCACATCCCACTGCCCTGGCCACCCCCACAGAGCTCCTTCAGGGAGGCAGTGCCCAGCTGTGGCCAGGTGGTCCCTTGCTCACAGAAAGGAGACTGCCTGGGGTAAAGGCAGCCTTCACTTCCAGCTGGAAACACTGACCTGAAGGATACCCCTCTGTCACGTCCACATGCATTCCAACAGTTCCTCCAGACAGGCATCTCACACAAGGTGGGCAGATCACAGCACAGGTGCCTCCAGGTTTTACTGTTGCCTCTGTGCTGATTCACACACCTCACCCAGGGCTTCCCCACTGATGAGTCAGGTGGTCAGCTCAGTGTGCAGGGTCAGAGCTCCTGCAACCACCCAATGCCATCAAACAGCACATGGTCTCATTCACCACGGTGCATCCACACACATATGAAGGAGTACAACTGGCGCAGTTGTAGGAATAAATATTCCCACACATCCTCGGGAGATACAGAGCCAGATGCAGTGCTAGGATGGGTTCCAGCCTTTGCTGAGGTATATACAGCACTGGCTGCTCCACGAAATGGGATACCAGAGAAGATTATCCCCAGGTCTGCTTCAGCACAGCAAACTGTGTTACAAACAAAAATAGGTCATTCTCCTAGGGCCCACAGCCTACTTGGGACCAGTCTTTGCACCAATAGGAATTATCCACATCCATTCTAAGAAGACAGGAAGAGCAAGAGGGATGCAAAAAGCATGTACATGCTGACAAAGAGAGCATCTATTTTCTGCTAAAGAGGAGGGAATTAATTATTGATCCAGCTGGACTCATACATTGAACTTGCTTGTCTGGAGCCCGTGTGCTTCCGATGCTGGCTGCAAAGCCAGCAGCCTGCAGGATCACATCCTGGCGTGGAACACCAGGGCTGCCTGGCTGGCAGCTAAACAATTGCTGTGTCCACAGGGCAAGTGTCAAGGACAACCATGGGGGAGATTAGTTAAAGATCACATCAGCCCCAGCCTCTGCTTTCAACAGCCATCCATCTTGCAGGCACAAGACTCTCAGTGGACTAAAATAAACTGTTTTTCTGCAACTTGTGCTTAAATTAAACCCACATTCCTTAGTCCAGGAGGTGTGAAAAGGTGTCACAGCATATTTCTTTCAGTGGAAATGTCTTTTAATAGAGTTAACCAGGCAGAGCTGGAGCGGAAAGATGATCAGATGGAAGTTATGTTTGTATTTAATTTCTGAATCTCATTTACTCTGGAAACCATCCTGCTTCCCAGGCTCAACCCATGTCTGGCTAAGCACTTTGTAAAGATGTGTTAGCATCTTGGGCATGGGAAAATGGGATTCATAGTGATAAAATGCAACAGCCTATCCAGGAAAGGCATGTTGGAAGAAAATACACTCTGAAGAGTTAAATAACCTCTTGAAGCAAGGCAGGAAGGCCTTTTCTTAGTGCTGACCCAGGCCCAGCTATTCTCAGATACAGCCAGACACCTCCTCAGCCATTTAGAAGAACCAGGTTAATGTTCCTCCAGTTACACCACTGGGACATGCCTGCACATCAACTATCTATGGATCACCTAAAGTTCAAGGACTGCATTCAGTGTAGGTCTAAGAAACTGGGGTATGTCCTTCTGTGATTTCTGCCACCTCCCAAACCAGGAGCCTAAAGAAAACAGACAAATGTACCCCAGGCTCAAAGTGGCTCATGCCATCCCCTCCTTTTTGCTTTTCATCAAGCTGCACTGACAGTACTTGGTCCTCCATTGACACAGCAGCCCTTTGTGATCTCCCTGGGTAAAATGCCAGCCAGTGAGAGCAGCCTGCTCCACTCAGGCATGGGGCTGTTCCACATGCAGGAGGATGGGGCTAGACTGGGAAATGCTGCTCTTCTGCATAGGGATGCCACTTCCTGAAAACAATTTTCACCTTGCTCTCAGTGGGCTTGCTGGCTTGTCTGGCTTTCTCCCTACTGATAAACTGGGGAACACCTCCAGGGTTCTTTGAGACCACACTGATGTCTGTGAGCAAGGCAGTATCACCACAAAGCCACCCAGTCCACCACATCCACCTCCCTTCTGACTTGCTGTACTGACCCCATATGGCCAAGATATAAACATATTTTACTAACAAACAAATATTCAATCAAAAAAACATCACTAAAGAGTCTGAATGACAATAGTAAAGCTTTGGAAGGGAAGCTGAAAGTTGAGGTATTCCTTCCTGTAACACAAAGCATTGTGGGATTGAAGGATGCTTTCCAAGTTGTGCAAACCTCACTAATTTTGTTGCTTCGTGAGTCAACTGGACACAGCACTGGGAAACACAGCATCCTGCTTCAGCAAGGAAACAGTCCATATGCCCTGCTAGAATTTTTCCCTAGTTTTGGAAAGCCAAATCCTGTCTTATCCACAATTAGTGGGAGTGATGATCACCTGCTTGATAGCTCTGTGTGCATGGAAGAGGTCCAGGCTCCTGCTGTGGGGGCAGCTGGGTTATAGGCTAAATGTCATTCTCTTACATTTGTCTCCCCATCACCTCCCCACGTCTTTAGCAGGTTTGCTCAGTTCCTAAGAAAAGTGCTTTGATGTTCAGTGAGATACTGAGCTGTAGCATATGTACCTTTTATTCTTGTTAGCAAAAACAGCTGTTAGGAGTGCCAACCTGTCATCTTGCTCCTTATTTAGTAGGTGCAAGCAAACAAAACTATTTGAGAAGGAAAAATAAAGAAAACCCTAAATGCACTCAAGGAAGAACTTACTCTAAATTGCAGGCAGCACTTCAGCCACATAGATAGAATTTAGCTGGCAGAAAATCCCAAGGAAAAAGCCTGAGGGATATTACATATGTGGGTGCAGACAGAGGCAGTCCAGAAGTCCTGCAGATCCACATGAAGTGGACAGCCTCTCAGTGACTTTTGCTTGGGCACAGAGATGCATCCTTGCAGCCTTATCACTTGTGATGCACAGATTTGCATGCAAGCCTTCCACAAGTGGAGCCAACTGCACAGAATCATAGAATAATAGAATGGTTTGGCATGGATGCCATCCATTGGATCAGGTTGCTCAGGGCCCCATCCAGCCTGGCCTTGAACACTTCCAGGGAAAGAGCTTCCACAGCTTCTCTGGGCAACTTGTTTCAGCGCCTCAGCACTCTCACAGTAAGGAATTCCTTCCCAACACATAATCTAAACCTGCCCTCTTTCAGTTGAAACCATTTCCTCTTGCCCTGTCACTACATGACATAAAAGTCCCTCTTCCTCTTATTTGTAAGCCCCCTTTATAGGACTGAAAGGTGCTATAAGGTGCCTGTGGAGCCTTCTCTTCTCCAGGCTGAACAGCCCCAGCACCCTCAGCCTTTCTTCATAGGAGAGGTGCTCCACCCCCTTGATCATCTTCATGGCCCTTCCATCTCTCCTTGCCTTTCCTTGCAGTAAGGAGCTGGCCTGCTAGAGCCATAAGGACTTCCTTTCTCAACCAAGAAGGGCTTTTTCCAATATCTGTTGTGGTATAGTCAAAGTACAAAGTTCCATTTGTAGGCTGCTCTCTTCTCGAGAGTCATGATGTGTACCACAGGAGGTGAGGGTCTAAGGTAGCAGCTGCATCCAGCTTCCCACATGCAGGGGCTGGCACTGGAAAAGCTACCCAGCTCTGCAGGGTGCAAATAAGACCCACTCCATATGCTACAGCATGATGTGGCCAAAAAAACATCTGCAGCTGGAGACCAATAGCCACTATTTCACTGTGCCACAAGGGAGGAGGAGAGATTGAGATCATGACCAGTTTCTTCAATCTTTCAATTTCCCAATGATCCTTGGAAATGGGCCACAGGATGGAAAAATAAACACCTTCTCATCTCTCCCTGCGACACTGACCTACAGGAGAATTTCCTCCTCACTTCAAATGTGAGAATATTTTTAACCTCAAGCAAGTGAGCAGGACACATCACGTGAGATCATTTATGCCCCATGAGATGTGACTGCTATGTCACCTGCTTTCCATGGTTTTGGAGACAGACAAGTGCACCTCACCAGCCAAACTATGAAATCACAGAGGAGAATTTCTTCTGAATTTCTTCTAGCCCTTTCTAGGAATCCACAAAGCTCTGAAGCAGAAGGATTACTAATATGTGCAAACAACCAGTCATCCAACTTCCTTTCAATTCCTTTAAATGAATCATTGCGCCAGACCTTCCAAACTTAATTCCAGTTTCCAAGAATCTTCCTCATTAATTTTCAATCCTTTTCATAAGCTTATCAAACCACATCTTAAAACCATTTATGTTTCTTGCCTTTAGTAAAAAATTCAGTCCTGTAATTCCTAAAGCAAATAGGAAACTAATTACTCCCCAGAATATGATCATAATCAATTTATAAGTATTTGATCTTGTAATTTAAAAATGCTACCAGCTCTGCTTAATACTATCCCTCACCACCACCTCGCCAAATGCAATGAAGAGCAGGAGCAGAAAGGTATGAACCCCACTGTTTGGGAAGAAAAAGCCAGCAGCAGTAGTCTGGACTGCATCAGGGCTTGGATGATTAATTGCAATCAAAGCCAAGTCAGTACAAAGTGACAGAAAAACAAAGGTTCACATGAGTTTGTAACATTCTGCAAGGCAACAGTTTAGCAGATCCATCTGTGTATATACATACATATATATACATACAGGAGAAATGTCACCCACAAGCACATTGCAGCATAGTACAGGATGGAGCTTTCTGATAGCACAGAGCCATTCACAATATGCAAAGAAGAAACTTGTTGAAAAACACAGGACAAATACATGTCAGCAAGTGAACTGCCACTTGTGTGGTCAGCTCCTTTGGGAGCAAGCAAAAGCTGTACTAAAGGTATTTCTTAATCCTTGACCATGCTGGACATCCTTGTCTTAGGTAGTTATACAATCAATCAATAGGAGTTATGCAATCTGGATGTATAAAGTCTCAAGAAAGCTGAAAAATCAAGATTTTCAATTTGAAGGACCATTTATAATTTAAATTCAAATTAGACCTAAATCAAACCAAACTTGTCTGCCTTTAATAACTACTTCAGAAATAGTGGCACTCAATATCCTCCTAGGATCTTGGAACTGCTCAGTGGAAACAACATCCTTGCCAGCCACACTACTTCTTCTTCTGACATTTGTTGGTTTTACCACCATCACCACCACCATCACAAAATCTGTCCTGGAGCCAAGAGACCCCTGACAGGCACGATATACTAAGCTAGAAACACTAAAAATTAGAAAATTTAGGGAATTTGTAGATCAAAACTATGAGCAACATCTGTGCCATTTATTTATCTGTCAGATGTGGAAAGGTACAAAGCAAAGAGCTTTGTAAGCATCTCTCTCCAGGTCTAAGATCATCCAAGCTAGTGATGCCACTGCTGGACCTTTTTTCCAGCTATGACCATAGGGATCTGAGCTCCAGAGCAGTCACCCAGGAATCCTCCTTTGAAGTGATGAAAGCTTTTTAACCCTGTACAAAATTTTTCAGCTTCAGCAAATCTGAATCTATAAATCATTATATTTCAACCAAAGACTAATTTAGTTAAGAGACTTTCCAGCTATCCCTATGGCACCTTGTAAAGGATTTGTGCTTCTGTGTCTCTTAGATACTCAGAAGTCTCTTGCTTAACTAGTTAAACATGTAGCACTGGGGAATTACACTTTTTCTGCTAATGGGTAGTCACTAGAACCTGAGAGGTGCTGTGAAATCATGGTGCAAGTTTTCTCCTTTAACTCAGCTACCAGTCTCCCATGGTCCCATTGTCAACAGTCCTGACTTTAATCCCTACTGATGATGCACATCCTGTGTGGGTAGGATGCCACTGTGTGCTGTATATCCTCATAAAATAAAATCTTTGTCCTTTCAAGGCTGCTGCAGGATTTTTGACAACAAAATACATGTAGAAACTGCAGGTTTTGTGTCCCTTTTTAAAACAGCATTTCGGTCACCAGTGTCACCCCAGAGACCCAGCTTACGCAGGACTGGTGAACACAAAGGGTAACCAACACCTTCAGCATCAGCAGCTTTTACTGGAGGTTTCCCACCCCCAAAAAATAGCTGTGCATAATCTTGCTTAGCTCTGCAACTATTTTAAGCAATGCTTATTCATCATGATACAGGTGTTGGTTACCAATATCCTGCCTGAGTATTAACTTTCTGTGTTCAGTTGTTTCCACAAGAAGAACCAATGTCCAGCTCTGCCACTCAGGTGTAACACAGGACACCCCAGTGCCCCACACAGCCTTACCTTCATAGCATGCACCACAGCCTCTGGCTTCTGCCCCACAGGGACATACCCCGCTGCAGGAGAAGATGCAAGATCAGATGTCATGCGAGCTGGTCCCTGGGGAAATAAGAGAAGATATGTGTTAAATGCACTTTGGGTGATTTAAGCAAGGAGGAAGAAAATACCCAGAAAATTTGACCACTAGCTTGTCTCAAATTCAATCCCCTTAGCCACCTACAAAGACAAAAGCCACCACTACCTCTTCCTCACAAGTCACTTGATTTGACACCACTTAAATGTACCATCACTCAGTCTAGATGCATTCAGACAGAAGAGCACCCTGGTTTAAAGCTAAATTGATTCAAGAAATATTTTTTGTTCATTTAGGGTAACTTTGTACAAGGACAAGATCAAACAGTACTCATCCTTCTAGACATGGGAGCAATGCAAACAAGGTGATTTTCCAGAATAAAACGGTCATTTCTAAGAAGCTGTGTTCATGAAAGAAACAGTTGGCATAACTTCATTGCTTCTCTGGCAGCGTTTTCACATAGACATCAAGTACCGATCTTCAGCTACAGAGAAAATTGTGAAAGCAACCTTAAAACAAGCAGATGTCCAAACCTAATGTTGGCTGGGTTCGTTTCCAAAATGCTGGCCAGTCCTCCTGCACGAAGGATTCCATTGGGAAAGATGCCAAAATGACATTTTGCAAAAGATTTCTACTGTCCAACCAGCCTTGTAAGCATTTTTCATAGGGCTTTCCTTTTTCTACAGGCATCCAGCCTGAATTATGAGAGACACAATATCTTTATTCAGCGAGATGCACCCTGCCTGTCCCTAATATTTTTGCATTGCTTTTTAACTCCGGGAGAAATCAACAATGAAATCATTGACCAAACTTGTATTTAGTCTTCACATCCTTTAGGAAACACAAAGAATTATTATACTTGGGGGCCTCTGAAAGCAAATTAGGATGGCAGAGCTGCATGTAGCACCATCACAGGAATGCTTTTGCACACAACACACGAGGCATTCGATTCACGTCTTTTCTGCGTTTAAAAACACAGCATGTTTTATGCTTTGTCTCATCACTTTGCCTTCCTTGCCAAGGCCAGCAAGCTAGTTGTGCCAGAATAATCATAGAATAATAGAAACACAGAATGGTTTGGGTTGGAAGGGACCCTAAAGATCCTCTTGTTCCAACCCCCTGCCACGGGCAGGGAACCTTCCACTAGATATGTTGCTCAAAGCCCCCTGCAACCTGGCCTTGAACGCTTCCAGGGATGGAACATCCACAGCTTCTCTGGGCAACCTGTGCCAGTGCCTCACAACTTTTACAGTAAAGGAGAACCAGTGGAGGGGCACTTTCTCAGCTCTCATTCTTGCAAATGTTTTAAGTTGTAGGGGCCTTTTTACTAATAAAAGCGTTCATATGCTTGTATTAAAGGAAAAGATGGGCTCATCTATTAGGCTACAGACAAAAAGGCATGGAGCCTTTCAAGCCCTGGCCACTGATCTGTGCCTAACCCACGTCATGACCAACAGCCATTTACCCATAATAGCAACCTTCATGAACTGAGTTGCAGGTGATACACAAACTTCCTTTGGAGAGGGGGTGGCATCTCAGAAAAAGGAAAGTTAGACTCACTAACCCTGCTATAATTCTCCAAGGTTATTTAACAGACTGAGAAAGCAGAGGCACTCACAGGCTGGGCATGGTTCTGGACCTAGTGGCAGAGGGTTACAGCTTGTTGGAGCTGTGGCCACCTGGGGACATGTCCTCAGCCACCCCGTCCATAAAGTCAGACAGAAAAAACAGAGGTTGGGGAGGGGCACTAGGGACTGGATCCAGCCAGTATGCAGCTGCAACTTAGACTGCAAAAGGGGTTACAAATTTCTCACTGGGCTGGTAAATGCAACAGAGTCCTTCCAGGACCAGCTTCCCACAGAGGTCAGAGACACCAATGCATGCATAATTACTCAGGCTTCATAATGAAAGATCTTTCTTTCTATAAATGACCAGGATCATGACAACTGAAAGAAGAATATTTAGGAGTTTGTGGTCATACTTGATATGGATCTTCTCCCATGGCCGTCTTCAGAACTAACACAGGAAATGCCAAGCAAAGGTCTAACATCCAATATTTTTTTGGAGTTGAGAGTAATATGACAAAGTTAAAAAGAATTCTGCTGGATGGTGCTGCAGACAACATTTTAAATACAGTTTCCTGGCCAAACTAGAGTAGATCACGAGGTCTCCTGTATGAAAGACAGCAGCAGCTTCTCCTCACATAACTGAAGTCACTAATGAGCTACAAAGCACTTCCATGATCACAATCACTCTCAAAATTATTACAGAATACAAATGAAACAAAAATGATTAGAGAGAAATGTTTTCTAAAGAGCTTGATCATACTTAACCAATCACCATACTGACAAGATAAAAGCATTCTTGCAAACACAGTGATATACTGGATATATCATATCACATCACACAAAAAACATTGAAAGGATCACCTTCCTTCTCAGACAAGGGCAATCAACTGAGTGGCCCCTGAACACAGGTAGAGAATTTGACTGAAGAAGGGAAAAATAATTTTAAAGAATGAGAAATGCAGCAAAAGAGGTAAACCCAAAACTTGCAGTCAGAGTCTAGGTGACAGATTACTTCGTTTCTAAAATAGGCGTGATCCTTGATCCTCAGCTTGGAAGCCAAAAGCCCCAGCCAACAGGAAGAGATGTCCAAATTGCTGAGTGCCATCATCAGCAATGGTGAGTGCACCACATGGCCACGCCACTGGCCCACTGCCCCAAGCCACAGAGACCTCCCCACCATGCCAGGCTGGTGCTACAAAAGGTCAAACACAGATGTGAAGAAAGTAGGGAAGCAAGCAAAGATCTCACCAACACCCCCGCTCTCTGCAGCTATGGGATGCAACCAGTAAACTACCACATGGCTAAGGGTGGCTCAGCATTCATCACTGCACTCAGTGCTTCTTGTGCAGCTGCACCCTCAGGGAAGGCCCTTTCCAGACACACACCGAGCTGGCGTTTTATAGAGGGGTTGGCGCTTCATTTCAGGTCTTTTGTTGTGAACCCACTGATTTCAGTGCAGTTCACAACAAAAGAGAAAAGCTTCAGCCAAACTCCTATCAGCTTCCTGCACAGAGGCACACATAAAGGAGGCCAGAATGGAGAGGACTGCAGTCAGCAAGGAAAGAAGTGACAACATATCCAGCAGGATGCATGGCCAGCCTTTGGAGGATGGAGGAGAGGAAAATGGGCAGAGTTCACCGATACTGTTAGCTGAAGGGGAGGAAATGGAAGGAATTAGAGATAAGGTCAAGGTTGCTATATTGGAAAACTGCCAACAGTGGGAGAAGGGAGGGAATGGGAAGGAAGAGGAGGATGTGTATTTTACCAAGCAGGAAACCCATCAAGGTGAAATGCAGGAGAGAGGGAAACAGAGATTGGAGATAGGAGATTGGAAGGAGGGCAGGGAAAATCTCACGTAGTCAGTGTCAAAGTAGTAAGTAAAATTGCACAAATGGAGGAGACTCCTCATGCCTAGAACAGATGCATTTGGAAACTGTAAGCAAGAATTCCCAGAACTGCACCCCAGCACTCTAACTCAGCTAATCTGAGGACCTCCACCACTGCAGAAACCCATGCCCTTCCTGTTCTCTACAGCTGACATTTTCACAGACATAGGAACACAACTGACTCAGCACCCTGGCAGACAATAATAGCAAGGTTAATCTGGATACATCCTAAGAAGCAGAAATTGTCCATATAGGCAAAAAGCAGTATGGTGTGTTTTGAGGCATGCATCACTCTCAGTTTCCTCTCCCTGTCTGGTTTTGTCGAGCATGCAGTCTTTGTATTAAATGGACATATGGCTTTTCCACTTGCCAGGTTTTCAAAGTGTTTGGTAGCTCAGAGGTGGTTCACTCTTCATCCTCAGATATGTAGCTGAGGCATCACAGAATTATATGAATGAATGGTGCTACAAGACAGCTCAGAAGTCACCAAAAATGCCTTTAATATTTATAGTAAAGATGTTGAGAAATAGCATACCACTTTCAGCTCCATCCACAGCCAGTCACCCCACCAAAAGGAAGAGCTGCCCAGCGGTGAGATTACCAGTCTAATTAAGGAGAGGGGGTCTAGGTTTTGTCTCTGAGTTCCCAGGTGCTTGCAAGAAGCACCTTTCTTCCCTGTGCACAGGGTCTATTGACCACTGCACCTCTGAGACCCAGAGATAGTTCTCCAAGATACATCCTTAAGAAGCAGAAGTCCTAGGGAACCAGAGGCTGTGGAGATGTGTGTGACCCATCCTATGCTTGCTCAGCAAGTTGGTGTTTTTGCTTCTCTCCAAACCACTGTGGCTGCTCAGAATATTTGAGATCTCTGTGGCATGGATCTCTGACGAGTTCAGCCCTGGAAAGAACAGCCATATCTCTGCTGCCAGGATGGTTCTGGGACTGCAGTATCCTGAGAGGGTCCTGGTGAAGCTCTTTGCGTCCCTCAAGGGAGGACAGTGCCAAGTACCCCCATACCCCGACCCTTTTCCACTGGGAAAACCACAACAAGAGCTATTTCTCTGCTTTCTCTGTGCAGACAGCAGTACTGAAGCACCAAGGGACACATTTCCTTTTCAGCCCTCACCTGCTCCTCCATTTCAAACAGATCAGTGCTGAATATTTGCTGGTATCAGTGATGGGACCAATACACTTCTCAGAGCTTACTGTTCCCACATGGCACCAGTCCCCTCCCCATCTCACCCACCCCACGTCATGCACACCCAAACCACAGATCCCCCAGAGAAGCTCAATTCTACCTGAGACCCTCCCAGAAACCTCTCTCTGGAGCCTGCAGGGCTTGTCTCCAAGTCTGTATGGAGATTCACAGTCCAGCTGTATAATTGACTAAGAAAAGAGAGAGAAACTCTGCAGTCTCTAGTGCCAGAGCATCCTTGAAGCAATATGCTACACACAGGGGATAAGTTCCCCAGTTGTCTGTTGTTAAAATGATGCTTGACACACTGACACCCTCCAATACAAAGCAGAAAACAAAGCAAATCAAAGTAGCCCCATTCACTGCCCCAGCCAAGAACCCAAAAACCATCAGTAAAGCAATAGTGCTAATGTGAGAAATACTCACAATACTGCCAATGATCCTTTCCAATCTGACACCAGAAAAATGAAGAGCAGAGGCCTCAACTTGCAGGTGCTGGCAAACATCTGCTGCTCTGTGTCACGCCACGATGTCATTACCAGTGCCTAAGACCAAGTTGCCTAATGAGTCTTTGCTGGCTCTATCTGGCTGCATGGCATGTGGTCCCACACAGATGCTGACAAGCACTGCCATGGATACTCCATTCCTGTGTGTTTGGAGGACCAAAATTAATAAGACTCTCTGCAATAGGGCACGCTGTGAAATCCTGATAATGACACACCTCCACAGAGGTAAAGTAAGGCTTAAAATACGAACATCTCTTAATAACAGTGGGAATGCTTTGGAACCCAAGAAGAAAAGAGCCTAACTGGGGACAACAGGTGTCTGCTCTTTTAGAGGTTTTGGATCAGAAATTTAAAAAAAATGACAAAGAAATTGTGATAAACAATTTCTCCTTGATTCCTCCAGGGATCTGAAAAGACATGAGACCTTGGTCCTTCCAAGTTTTCAATCTCTTTTTGCTCAATTATATTCTGTCTTTTAATGACACCCTTTCCTACCTCACCTCCAAGAGAGCTATTCCTGATCGGCAGAAAGACTGCAAAAGACTAAGTTTCAAAACCCAGAGGAGAACATTATGCTGTTTTTACTCCAGCCAGCAGGCACAGCCTAGGCACTGAGGATGCTTCAGACCAACACAGAACATATGAGCAAATATTAATGCTTCTGAACCTCACTTCTTCTCTTACCTTCTAGTAATTTTTGTCTACCATTTCAAAAAACAAGCATTTTGAATTCAAACCCAATTAAATAAGACACACTTTTCTAATGGCATACATCAGACAACATTAAAGCTAAATGGAGTCATATCAGACACTGTGAAGTTTTTATTGTCGAGACAGAACACAGAAAATTACATTACATCAGGCACTGTCAGACAGCTCACAATAAAATTCCCAGGCACATCTATTTATCTCACAGTGGTTTTGTTTGCAGCCTGCTTACCCAGGTTTGAATTATGCTTGGACCCTTCCTTAGTACCTGTCACCATCCAGGTGTTTTAAATAAATAAAGGTGTCCATGCCACTCTGCAAATTAGGAACTGTTAAGAGACAAGCAGGAGGCAGTAATGTGCCCACAGTTCATGGAAAGTGGGTGGCAGAGCCAGGTAGTACCATGGAAAGGTGCTGTGTCTGGCACCCCAGTCCTGGCACATCGACGGAACAGGGTGCCCAGCACATACTGGTTTTGTGAATGGCACTGGTGGCTAGAAGTTTAAGGAAGTGCCTGGAGCAGCTCCAGAGAGGCAATGCTGGGGGCAGACGGGGAAAACCAGCAGGAAAACCAAGGACTGAGAGCACAAGGACACTGTCATGGGAGAAGGGAAGGCAGGGAACGCACCAAAACCCTGAAGCATGGTGTCCCCATCAGAAGAGTAGCACAGGCAGCACCAAGGGCAAGCACTGGGCTCACATGGACTCATGGTCCATTCAGAACAAGAAACCTCCTTTCACACAAAGACAGTGGCACTCCTGGGTGATCACTCACACAAAAAAAACCCTGTTATCACCAGCCTGAGAAATTCCCTGGCTCCCCTCATTGTTTTGCATCCCAGGCCACATTTCCCGTGCTCCACTGCCCCGCAGCTGCAGAGGGGTTAATGGTTGAAACAAAGCGCCGGTGCCACGCTGAAGCGTGACATGACTCCAGGCTGACATTTCACCCTCCCTTCCTTCCACATCCCTTCCCTCCCTGCTGCATCTTCTCATGCTCCTAAGGGAGCCCAGCTCCTCTCATGGCCCCGCAGGGACAAGGCTACCTGGTGGCACTCTGGTAGCAGCCCCAGGGGTTCCCTGCTGGCTACAAGAAGATTTCCTGGAGGCAGAAAGAAGCGACCAGTGCTGGATCCTCTGCAAACCACACCATGTAACGCACAGCCTTCTACCACCCTGATACAGATGATGCCAGACCTCTGATATCTGAGCATGGGACACCCTCACTGGGGCCAGGGAGCACCCTTATGTGTCCTGTCTGCCTGGCTTCCATCATCATCCGATCCAGAGCAGTGATGCCGCTTGGCTGTTGTTATTCCATGCCTACCGTGCACAAAGCCTGCCAGCATCCAGCTCAAATTGAACCACCAGCTCCCTTCTTGGGCACTTAAATGGCTGCACAGTCCTACGTTCCCAAAGACACATGTAAACTTCCCCACAGCTGCGAGCACTTGACACCCTGCCACGGGGCACAGGAGAAGGAACCTGCGGAAGATTCCTCAGACAGACACAGCTCTCCAGCGCAGCACAGGTCCTGGCCACTGACAGGGAGTGAGTGCAGAGCCATCAGGACTCTGTATTAGCATCTTCCTTATCAAATCAAGGGACTTTATTGCAGATGATAATCTCCTTTGGCATTACTTAATTTGCTGCCTTTAATCATAGAGAGCAGCTGGTCATGTAAACATTCAAATCCATGAATTAACTGCTGACTCCACACAGGAGCCTGTCTGTGTGTCTCAGCCACCTCCTCCTGCATCTTCATGATGTTCCCAGCATGCATGGATGTCTACTTAAGTAATAAAAAGGACTTACATGGCACTTTATGATTAATAAAGAAACAATTTAACTGTTTCATTGCTTTCTCAGCAAACATCACAGACATCCAACAAAAGAACGGCTTCTCTCCCCGGCAGGCATGACACAGCACTGGCTGTACGGGTTGTGCTGGGGCACCAAAGGGAAGGGAAGATTTCAGGGACTGCCCCGAACAGAAAAACAAAGTCAGGACATTGTTTGCAACTGGATGTCATTACAAACAGGAAGGGTGTCTTTTCTCAGAACTGAGCTGATCGCAGCTCCAGACTCGGGAGACTCCTTGGAGCATGCAGAGCCGGTGAGTCAGCCTCCTCCGGCAGCGGTGGGGGAGAGGGGAGTGATCACTCTACGGGCTGGTTACAGCACTGGGCAGCTGGGACGGCTGCACCCTGGTAAAAAACACCAGCGACAGCTTCAGCTGCCCCCTCGGACTGTGAAAGCCTTACCAACATGACATATGCGGAGTTTCAGCCCATAACCACCTGACACAAGCAAACAGAACAAGTCTGTCCGGACAGAGCAAGTCCACGCTGTACCAGCAGACAAGTGCACTAACTCTGACTGACTCACAGGGGCACTGTCAGCGTAAGGATTTTGAGAGGTGTTACTACTTTTGATAAAGGAACATCAAGCACATTTGTGTTCAGAAGGAAACGGTGGGCATTTTTAAG